>NC_132810.1:25073257-25418257 GCF_048594095.1 Paramormyrops kingsleyae | reverse complement strand
GTTGTAGTAGACAATATATAATATTTTACGCAATTCATTGCATAAGTAATCATGTTAATCATACTAATCATATGTTAACCATGTATTTGCAGTAATTCAGGGACAATACGTCAATGTGTTATCAGAGAGGTTGATTTACAATTTTTCTACCACACTTTAATTAAAGTAAGCGAATTAAAGTAGAATCACTGTTGGTGTCCTCAATCCTTTAAATAGATATTTGACAGGGAGTCTTTTCAGTGTCAGCTCTGTGGTTAGCATGTTCATATCACTGCCTCCTGGAACTGGCCTGATTTGTGAATACCTCCTGTGATTGGTGTGTTCATGTGACTGCCTTTTGTGATAGGCATGATCATGTGACTGCCTCCTGTGATCATATGACTGCCTCCTGTGAATGGCATGATTGCACAACTGCCTCCTGTGTTTGGTGCGATCATGTGACTCCCTCCTGTGATCATATGACTGCCTCCTCTGAATGGCATGATTGCACAACTGCCTCCTGTGTTTGGTGCGATCATATGACTGCTTCCAATGTTTGGAATGATCATGTGACTGCCTCCAGAGAGTGGTGTGATCATGTGACTGCCTCCAGAGAGTGGTGTGATCATGTGACTGGCTCGATTGTGTAACTGCCTCCTTTGGTATGATCACATTACTGCCTCCTATGACTGACATGATCATGTGACTGCCTCCTATGATTGCCATGATCACTGCCCCTGGTTTTTGTAAGAATCGTTTAATTTCATAAGACAAGAGTATTACGTATGATTATAACTGTATTTGACTCTCCCTGCCGGCCCCTGGAGGATGGGCTCCCCCTTTGAGTCTGGTCCCTCCCAAGGTTTCTTCCTTCTGGGGAGTTTTTCCTTGCCACTGTCGCCTATGGCTTGCTCACTGGGGGCTTTGGGTGGGGATGCTGTAAAGCGCTTTGGGACAATGTAATGTTGTGATAATGCGCTATACAAAAATACATTTGTTGTTGTTGTTGTTGTATGTGAGGTGCGGTGGGGGGGGGCTGGGCTTCATTTCCACTTTGCACAGCTGCACTCATAACAACAGCGGGGACGTCACTACAGCAGCCTCATGCGGCACCTATACCTTCATACGCAGCAAGCAGGTGGCCATAAAAATGACTGGCATCAAGTTACAGCTGTAGTCCGACACCAAAATTCATACAGATACAATGTATATCCAAACGCTGGTGAAGTTTGTCTCTAGTGGCTACCCATACTTATGCACGACTAGTGACGGTACAGCACATCAGAACACTAAGTGAGGACCCAAAGTGACTTGTGGCCAGATTTTCTGGAGAGCAGCCAAGACTTAAAACTCGTGCCTTACGCTTGTGTCCCCAGCCTGAAATATGAAAACGCTTCAGTTGTTTTTCGTCACAGTTAAGTTCAAATACATGCTTGATTTTTGCAGTCTTCAGAAAGCACCTGGATCACCTTAAATGAAGCATTAAAATGTAAATAATATAGAGATACAGAAATCTTGTCAACTTCTAGAGGGAACATTAATGAAGTAACAACTAAGCTTGGATATCACACTCTGGATGATACCTCAGAGATCACTCCCTGGGAACACTTCAGAGATCTCTCTCTGAACAATACCTTGAACAGCACTTGGGCTGCTTTTACGAGAGCTAAAAGCAGAGATTAATATTACTCTGCTTATCTGCTATTGCGCTAAGACTCAATCGTTGTTTCAAATGGAAAGCAGAAAATCAGGTCATCAGCTCAGGAGCCACACATTCTCTGTATCTGGGACCCACAAGCATTTCAGCATTTTCTTAAAATGCCTTAGAGGCAGGTGACTTCAAGACACACAAAATATTACATATCCCCTTGTAGACTTGAAAAGTGCAAGACTGGGTCAACATACAAATGTGGCAACACAAAGAACAAATCACACTCACTTGGCACTCGCATGTCAGCACTCTGGTCACCAGAGCAAGGAAGCGGTTATACCACCTGAGGCAGCTGAGGAGATTTAGGGTCACTCCAGCGATCCTAAAAACCTTCTACTCAGCTGCTGTGGAGAGCATTCTGACCATGAACATCACAGTATGGTTTGGGAACTGTTCTCAAAAGGACCGCAAAGACCTGCAGAGGGTGATCAGGGCGGCCGAACGTTGTGTCAGATCTCCTCTGCCGTCCCTGCTGGACACCTACAATAAACGCTGCAGGTCCAGAAGTACAAAGATAATCAAGGACTCCTTACACCCCGCAAACTGCCTGTTCTGCAGGCTGAATTCAGGTAGACGGTTCCGTTGGTTGATGTCGAGGACTGAGAGACTCAGTAAGAGCTTTTCCCCCTAGGCCATTAGGCTTCTCAACGTGAACTAACTTTGCTCCTTGCTGTACACTATGTACGCTAGCACTGAATGCACAAAGTCTGCATTTTTACACTACATTTCATATTTTTCAGTTTTGCACTATAATTTTGATTGGCGATTTTAGATTTTATATCTGCACTGTATATTTTAGATTATATACTTGGTTCCTTACTTAGTATTTAAATAATGTAATTTCTCTTTTTTACTCTGACTTTACTTCTTACTTTTTTTTTACTTTTTCTATTTTTACGCAGCCACATAAGGGTGACACAGAGATACATTTCACTGCATGTTGTATGTATGTGACAAATAAATCTCTTGACTTGACTTGATATGTTCAGAAGCCAAAAGCATGAAGGCCTTCTCTGCATTGGTACATTTATAAAAGAATTTGAGTTTTTTTTTTTAGTCTGAAGTGTGCATCAAAGTGAAAATAAAGAAATCAAATGAGCTAGAGGCTACATTTTCCTTCATTCTGAGAGCTGGAGCTGCCATGAAATGAAACCAGTATGGGCACTGACACCTTCAGTACATTTTTTACATGAAGAACCCTCTGGGATGTTATTTACAGATGAGGCTGTTATGCTCTGTTAATGGGTCATTTAAAAGCTATTATTACACTAATACACTGAGAAGGCTCTCTTCTTATTACTACCATTTCTGCGAGCAACAGTCACAAAAGAAGAGTCCGAACAGTTTCTTTGGAGATGGACGAGGGTTTCCATGGAAGTGGCAGGACGTGTTGGGGCCACAGTGACGCAGCAGCAGCAGAGCTACCCATCCAAGCATCTCTAGAGACTTCCACAAGTACAGAGTGAAAGTAAGAGGCCTGGGGGTGGGGGGCAGTCATTCGGCCACATGCCGGCGCAGGCTGGGGTTCTGGCTGTGCTGGTTGCAGCTCCGTGTCGAGGAGAATGTGAGGCTGCAGCCCGGAACCTTGCGGCGCTGCATCTGGCACAGATGTATGGTTTGTGGCACAGCATGCACAGGACAGCATTCGGGTCGACCCCCTGGCCCGGCAGCTCTGGGACCCGCTCCCTGGCACCACCCCTCACCCAGTCTGCCCTGTTAGAGCCACCCTCCCCTTCGCTGGCCCCCTCCACCTCTCGCTGGTAGTCCGAGCTTCATCCTGCTCCAGCTGGAGAATGCTCCTCAGTGCCAGCCCAGGGCTCACCTCATCCCGGCTGGGAGATCCCTGGGTGCTAGGCATTCCATTCAGGACCCTGCCCCCTTCCTCCTCCTCCTCCTCTTTGTCGTCGAACACATCAGCCACACTGATGAACTCCTTCTCAATTTTCACTAGCATGCTGGATTTGCGGGGCTTCTTCTTGGGTATGGGGTCAACAGAATGTTCCTGGATGCCAGTACCAGGCAGCTTGTGGCTGACAAGCCCTGCCTCGGCCACTAGAGGATTGTGGGAGCCAGGGGCCGAGGCCTGCTGCTCGATGAGAGACGTGTTGTTAGAGGCCGGAGGGAGTATGGGGCTGGTGGGCAGGGAGACCGGTGATCCCCAGGGGACAACAGTGCACGATAGAATGGGGGTACCGATTGTACTGGCTGGACTGATTTCAAGGATGGGAAGATCAGAGAACTTTGCAGGGGAGACAGTAGCATGGGCTCGAGTGGTGGGTTATAGTGAAGCCAAGAGGTGGCCGTCCCGGGCTGGTCAGAGTCAAGCTGCTTTTGGTGCTGGAGATGACAGATGTGCCAGAGCCAACGCTGGAGCGGATGAGGTCCTTGTCACGGTTGTTCCTCAGCATGGGCATGTGTAGTCGGGGGTTAGGGTTGGCGCTGTGCCGGTTGCGGCTGCACAGGGAGCTGAAAACCATGTTGCAGCACTCGATAGTGCAGCGGTGCTTGATCTTCAGGTGCACAGCATTGTAGTGGATCTTCAGGGTGCCCTTGTCATAGAAGGTCTTGCCGCATGCGTTGCAACATACTCGGTCCTTGTGGGAGGTAGAACCCATGCGCCGCATGCGGTGCATCTTGGAGGAGAAGGACGAGGTAATGATGCTCTTGGCTTGCTCACTCTTGAAAAATGCATGTTGCTCACTCAGTCCAGCTGGCTGCTGCTGCTGCATTGGTGCTTGCTGCTGTTGAGGCTGCTGGGAGGTGGGGGTCGGGGAGATGGTTGTTACGCTAGCAGGCTCAGGTTTAGGCTGTGTCGGGTGGAAGGTATTTATTGTGTAAAATGAATATAATGTGTATCAATATCTTCCTACCGGGATGTTGTTTTAGAAGGTGTTTAACTTTTAAAATGAAATAATTTATTGAATATGTAATGTGAATATTTGTATTTGTATGTGCATTTGCGTATTTGCACATTAATTTGTCCATATGTTATGTTCATATGTATGTAATAGTTTGGGGTCTATTTCTTTTCTTGTTTGCTTAAAGGTTTTCTACCTGACAATTTTATCTGGTGGCAACATTGGTTACCTTGCTGAGATCCAAATAAAAGGAAAATAAGGATAAAAGAAATAGTGGGTTTGCCTAGTCTGTCGAGTGGAATCCAGTTATACCTCCAAGTGGATGTTGTTATTCCTTTCAAGTTGGGGAAATTGCACAAAAGAAAAAGGGACAACTTGACAAGCACTCAGGTGTGGACATAAAAGGATGGACATGGTCAGCAGCTGCACTCAGGTAGACTATGGTCATAAAGGGATGGACATGGTCAGCAGCAGCACTGTTCAGTCAAACAACGTAGGATGTTACGATCTAATGGGTGTGATATCGCTTGTGACGTCACGCATGCGACATAGCAGGAAGCAGGTGAGACGATTTGGTTTGGAGACGCGCATAAAAAGCCGGCTTGTATGTTTGATTGTTTCGCCGTTCTGGGAGATTGTGCTGAAGAACAACATCAGAGACTGGAGAGGCATCCGGTAAGAAGAGGAATTTATTTTTATATTGTGAGGTTTACTGTTGCTGCCGGTGAAATCTGCAGTTGTGGCTCATAACTGCTATAACTATGGTGGTTGTAGCGGTTCTCTTAAGGTATAAGTTGTTGAGCGACAGCATTATGAGTTTAGTTTGGTGTAATTGTTGGCAATTTTTGCTTCGGTTTAAATATGAAAGGACGCTGGTAGTATTAAAAAAAAGCAGATGTGTTGTTAACGGCGAGATGCATACAGAAATTTAAGATGAGTTGAAGGTGTCTCATGTGTCGGGTTGAAGGTATTTATTGTGTAATATGAATATAATGTGTATCAATATCTTCCCACTGGGATGTTGTTTTAGAAAGAGTTTAACTATTAAAATGAAATAATTTATTTAATATGTAATGTGAATATTTGTATTTGTATGTTAATTTGCTAGAGTTGGATGTCTCGAGACCGGTCTTTTACACTGTCTTGGTCTTGTCACGGTCTCGACGATCTATTGTCTTGGTCTCGGATCCCTCTGTCTTGGTCTTGCTGTCTCAGATCGACATAGTGGTCGGGAGATTTGGAGCGAAAAGTATCCATGACACACAACGTAAGGTTCGATAATGCAACATTATTATTATTTCGCCTTTGGCACCCTTCATATGCAACCAATCAATGACATTCAGACATTGGCGCTCATCCAATAAAAATACACGTTATACGCGCAAAATAAGTGTAGCGCTATAGTTAAACGTATAGTTAAATGTAAGGCTGCACGATTTGGGGAAAATATTGAATCGCGATTTTTCTGAATGAAATTGCGATTACGATTTGATTGTGTCACACCCTGCTCCGTACGATCCCGATGTGTGCCACGCCCCCTCATTACCTCGTGTTCAACCCTGATTGTGCTCGCCTGTGTCCTATTAAGTCTAGCTTGTCTTGTGTATTTAGTCCTCGTCTGAGTCAGTAGTCCCCAGTTCCGTCATTGTATTGTCATGTGCAGTGCTTTGTTCGTCCGTTTGCTTCGATTAAACCCCGTTTGTCCGTATTACCGGCTCGCTCTCCTGCTTCCTTGCTCGCCTGCTGGCCGCTTGCTGACAGATTGGCGATTTAATTTTTTTTTATGTCAAGCTTCAGTTCAATATTCAGCGTGTAGTACTTTTAAAACATGACGCAGCATGAGAACAAAGATCAGTATTAACCCTCTACTGCACAGCATTGCCCTCAGGCAACAGAAAGTTTTCTTAAGCTCTTTTTTAAGTAGCTTTTCTTTAATGATTGCAACCAATCAAAATGATCAACACAGAGTCAATGAATGGTCCAATGAGGTGTGGCAGTCAATATCAAACATCATTTGAGGGTGGGACTTCCTTTTCTGAACCATGGTCAAGGGAGCACATGGTCTGAGAAGAAGGTAAGATTATTTCCTTTATTTATCTTATTTATATTGGCATTAACTGTAGATAAAAAAATATGTGCATGTATATGAAGCTGTAGAGAAGCCTTTTTTCAGGTTATATTTATTTATTTATTATTTTGCATGTTCTGAAATATAGTTTCTTTTCGTTGCCCTAGGGCAATGTTCTGCGATAAGGGGTAGATTTTAAAAGGCTTTGTTGACAGTGTGTTAGTATATTATTGCATGTATTTTTGCACATTGTAAGCACAATGTTTTTAAATTATTTTCTAATTTAATTTTGCCTCAGTTTAACACACAGAAAATGGACACAAAATTTTTCTATGGGAGTAAAACTCAGGATCAGCATGTTAGGGATATCCCATCAGACAGTGAGATAGACTGCAGTGACAGTGAGGAGGAGTGGAATGCAGAGAAAGGTTTGAAAATAGGTTTTAAAATATTGCTTCTCTGGTTGTTATTGAACTCGTTTGTATAAACAAATTAAACGTGTTGATAAATTTCTGGATGTCATTCAAATGAAATAAAGGTTTGTGCAGCAGACAGGGTATCCAATAGAGTCATGTAAGCTTTAGTTGTGATTGATGTATTTTTATTGACATACAGTATTTTATTGCTGTTGTGTTGGAAACACTTAAATTTAATAAGCACAAAAAAACATATTGCATAAACACGACTGTATTGTGGGTTTCACGCTTTTTTGGAGGTCACCGACTCCGCCTGCTGTGAGAATTACTGACTGTCTTGTTGTTTTGATGGATTAGCGGTATACTAATGCTATTGCTTATTAACAAAAATCAAAGGTATGATAAGCTGAAGAATATTGCAACTGGTGTGTAACAAATACTCTAAAGACACTGGAACTAGGGCTGCAACTAACGACTATTTTGATAGTCGACGAGTCATTGACTATTAAAACGATTAGTCGACTAATCGGATTATAAATTGCATAATTATAAAATGGCTCCTATTTAGCTACATTTTTTTTACATTTAGCATGAGGTTATTGTTCGACTTGAATGCTGCAAAAAACACATGTAAAATGGGAAAGAGCTGTCCTTCGATTGATTGTGCAAATAGATTTAACACGAAATAGGAGCTATCTTTTTAGAGATTGCCAAAAACTAAATAAGTAAGTATAGGACGTGGATTGGTCACACATGGCCGATACTCAATCTGTCAAATAGGTCTGAATCGGCGCCGATTCCGATCCGAATTTCTGATACAATCTTTGTTATAATCATGGGTGCATATAACTGGTATGCAAGTATGCATTCACCTTTAAAAGCGATAAGTGCAGCAATCCATTGCTGTGACAGTGCAAATGTGCACATATTTCTAATAAGAAATTCATGCATCTTAACCTGTATATGCTAATTCGTACTTCATTTGCAGTATAGAGGTTCAAATGAATGGTAATTTCTTGTCATATCAGCTATTTATATAGCCTATGTTTACAAATAAAAACTCATTTTAAAGCAGGCTGAAAAATCCCAAGATCCCGACCCAAAATACGGGTTAATTTAGAACAGCTTCCCATTGCCATTCCTCTGTTAACAGCAAGAAAACAGACTTCAAAACGGCTGTTATTTTTTTATTTCTAACGGAGCATAAGCTCTCGCAGCACTTGCGACATCGGAGCCACTGTCCTGAATCTTGAGCTTCAGAGTTTTGGCTTCTTTGGCTCCGTTTTCCAACCTTTTTTAGCTACTATTAGCGAATGAGACACTTCATGACACACCACTGACTTCCAAACATAAATACTGTGGTGACTCTGGGTTTTGTTATTTGAGTTACTTGTTTAAAATGCTGAATTATTGTTCTTCTGTTCTTTCGCCTGTGATTATCTGTGTTGTGATTGGGGGGGTGAGATGGAGTATGGGTGGGGCATGTGAGAGTGGGGGTGCGCGTGCATGTGGTGAGAGAGTGTGGGGTGTAAGGGGTTGGTGACCGAGTGCTGAGAGTGGGGGTGCGCGTGCATGTGGTGAGAGAGTGTGGGGTGTAAGGGGTTGGTGACCGAGTGCTGTGAGTTGCGGCAGAAAACGACAACGCTATTGTTACGAGCCGTTTAATAAAGAACTGTTAATTTGAGTCAGACCTGTGACTGGTTATCTGGCAGGTCGCTACATTTGGTGTCAGAAGTACGGACTTGGGGTTAAGTGAACTGGTCCTACCAGGGGGCAGCGTGTGCAGTTGACCACCCCATCTCGTCATGTCCCCCCTCTGAGGGTCACTGCTAGCAACCATGCGACCTCAGCAGCAGGATGCTCTCTCACCTCACTGTTGCATGCCAACGAACTGCACCAGAGTGATTTGTCGCGAACCAGGGGGGGCAGCACAGTTATACTTCACACTCCATCGAACCACGCAGCCCTGGCTGTCGGTACGCAGCTAGCTGGGAGCGACATTGTCTCAACCCCAAGTGCTCAGGCCACCCCCTCACCAGCTGAGGATGGTGTGACCGCACCCCCATGTCAGCCACAACAGCCAGAGGTAGACGGCAGCCAGCACACAAACCGGCTGACCGCAGTTAGAGACATTTGGAGGATGAACTGTGCTGGCTTGGATAGCCAACAGCAAATGGACTTGTGGCAAGTACTATGTGAGTATAGAGACGCTTTTGCTCTAACTGACAATGAAGTGGGACTCACACACTTAGTACAGCACCACATTGACACTGATGAGGCCCGGCCCATTAAGGTGCATCCCCGCCGCCTCCCCATGGTGCAGCAGGAGGCAGCTGATAGAGAAGTGGGGATCATGCTGGAGGCGGGCATCATCGAACCCTCTAACAGTCCGTGGTCTTCTGGGGTGGTCATGGTGCCAAGGAAAAAAGGCCAGAGGTGGAGATTCTGTGTAGACTATAGACCTCTTAATAAAGTGACCAGAAAAGACTGCTACCCCCTCCCTAGAGTTGACGACACTCTAGACCTTGTAACAGGTTCCTCCTGGTTTTCCTCCCTTGACCTGCGCACCGGATACTGGCAGGTTCCCCTCTCGCCTGAGTCCATACCAAAGACCGCATTTAGCATCGGCAGGGGACACTGGCAGTTTAAGGTGCTAAGCTTTGGATTGTGCAACGCACCAGCGACTTTTGAGAGGCTGATGGACAGTGTGCTGGCCAATGTTCCCCGCTCCGAGTGCCTGGTGTACTTAGATGACATCTTGGTTCACGGGCGGTCTTTCCAAGCCACTCTGGACTCACTAAGGCTGGTGCTGGGCAGGATTGTGGCGGCAGGGTTGAGATTGCACCCCGATAAATGCCACTTCATGCGGAAGGAAGTTGAATTCCTGGGCCATAAGGTGAGCAGTGCAGGCATCAGCACGCTGGACGAAAAAGTCCAGGGGCCTCATGTATAAACGGTGCTTACGCACGAAAATGTTGCGCACGCCCGTTTCCACGCTCACGTCGAGATGTATAAAAACTAAACTTGGCGTACCACCACGCACATTCTCATGGCAACCCCAGACAAGACGTACGCAAGTTTATGCTCGATTTGGCAAAATGGAGGCACCTACTGGCAAAAGAGTGCTACTGCAGTTTCACTGTTTTAGACTCGCATTCATGACGCGGTCTGCATGAAATACACCGAAATTATTTGGCCACCTGATCGTAATCAATCTGTGACAATAAAACGGTGCAGGGAAAGACAAAAAATATTCCAACCATGGCTGCTCTTGCATTGTTAGAGGACATTGCAAATGGAAGAGTCAGAATAGAGCTCGTATTCAGGGATCATATACTGATTTCCTGGCCCATGATGATGACTGGCTTCTAAGTCGATTCAGATTTCCAAGAGCAATCCTTTTGGAGCTGTGTGCTAAACTGGGGCCAGCATTACAAAAGCAGACGATGAGGAATTGCGCTATAGGCTACCTGTTCCTTTACAAGTTCTGTCCACTCGCGGGTTCTTAGCCACAGGTGCTTTTCAGCGAGAACTTGCGGACTGATCGGGTATTTCTCAGTCAACACTGAGTCGCGCCATGCCGGTGTTGTATGGGACGGCAAAATCTGCTTGTCACCCAGATACATGGGCGTAATTTCCAGGGGGGTCATGACCACCTCCCCCCAATAATCATGTTTCCCCTGTCATGGGTGGAGACTTCCACCCCCCCCCCCCCCCCCCCAATGTTCCAGCCAAAGTTACGCCCTTGCCCAGATATATCAAATTTCCTTACACTGTGGTTGAACAGGCAAATATTAAAGTGCAATTTGCAGCGATGTCCGGTTTTCCCAACGTAGACGAAGCTATCGACTGCGCGCACATTGCTATTAAGTCACCTTCAGAGAACGAATTTGCTTATGTAAATAGAAAGCACTTTCCCTCTATTAATGTACTCTATTAATGCATTGAGGGCACCTCTTGTATTGTTGTCTGTAAGAATAAACAAACAGAATAAACGAAAGTAACACTGCATCTGCACCCTACGTGTTATTCATAAACATGCAAGTAATTCAAAGAAGTATGGTACAAGAAAAACTCACCCGCGATGACATCAGCGTCCCCCTCACCCGATAAAAGTGTGTCCCCAATCATCGCAGCAACTAGTTGCTCAAAGGGTGTGAGACCGGGAATTCCGCTACCTCCACCTGTGCTGTTAAGACTCTTACGGTGAGCGGCCGCTCGTTTTTTCACGTCGATTTTAATGTCCGACCACTTCTTTTTAATTTCGGCCACCGTGCGAATTTTGGAACCAACACTTTTAACTGACTCCGCCACGCTGTGCCACTCCGTCAACTTTCGTTTATTGCTGATGCCACTTATACCACCAAATAATATCACTTTTCTTTTCTCGATTTCTGTTAACATGACCTCCACTTCACACTCGCAGAAATACTTCTTTTTCCCTCATGGTTTGTCCATTGTTGTTTAAGAAAAACATAGAACAAAGCGGGCATTTATACAGATTTACATATGCAAATATACATAAATATGGGCGGGTCGGGGGAGTGGCTGTGGGCTCGTTCACGTACGTAAAATTTCACGCTCATTGTGATTTATAAAGGGAATGTGCGTAGATCTGTGCTTACGCACAGTTTTATGCATCTGGATTTTTTATTGCTTACGCACATTCCTAGTTTTGTCCGTATGCCATGTTTTAGTGTGAATTCTACGCACTTTGTTATACATGAGGCCCCTGGTGATCAGGGACTGGCCAGTACCCGCCGACCAAAGGCAGCTCAAAAGTTTTCTTGGACTGGCCTCTTACTACAGGAGGTTCGTGAAAGGTTTCTCCTGCATAGGGACGCCCCTCTTCAGAGAGACCACCCTTTCACGTGGACTCAAGACTGCCAGCTCGCATTCGCCACACTGCAGCAGGCCCTTATCAATTCCCCTGTCCTGGCTCCACCTGACCCCAGTCTGCCTTTTGTCCTGGATACGGATGCCAGGAATGTTGGTATGGGGGCAGTGCTCTTTCAGATAGGGGATGAAAGGGAACGTGTGGTGGCTTACTTTAGCCGGGTCTTCGACAAGTGTGAACGGCGCTATTGTGTGACCAGAAGGGAGCTGCTGGCTGTAGTGGTGGCCACACGCCACTTCAAATACCACCTTTGCGGGGCCCCCTTCACCATCAGGACTGACCACGCTTCACTGCAATGGCTAATGTCATTCCGAGAGCCTGAGGGACAGGTGGCTTGGTGGTTGGAGGGGCTGCAGTCATTCAACTTCACCGTGGTGCACAGGACCGGTGCCCAACACACCAACGCAGACGCTTTGTCTCGTCGACCGTGTGCTGCGGTTGGCTGCAACTACTGTGATCAGAGGGACGCCAGGGAAAGAGAGCTGTGGGGTGAGGAGACCGGAGCTGTGAGGACATGCTGTATGTTGCAGGTGATGGACGCTGCAGGGTGGGCAGGCCATCAGGAGGAGGACTGTGACATGCGGCCAGTGCGCCAGTGGGTTCAGAGTGGGCAGAGGCCATCCTGGGACAAGGTAGTGGGGCAGTCAGTGGCCACCAAGGGACTGTGGTGCAAATATAGCGCGCTGCGCTTGTGGGATGGTGTGCTGCAGCGGGCATGGAAAGAACCTGCCACGGGGGAGGAGAGGTGGCAAGTCCTGGTGCCTAAGACCCTTAGAGATGCATGTCATGGCGGGGGCGGTTCAGGGCACTTTGGAGTTGCTAAAACCCTCCGTCGCCTCCATCAGGGGTTTTATTGGGGGCAGCACAGGCGTGATGTGGAAGATTTTTGTCGCCGGTGTGATGTATGTGCTGCGTATAAAGGGCCCCCTGATCAGTCACATGCACCACTTCAGCAGCGGGCAGTTGGGGCACCCTTGGAGAGAGTGGCCGTGGATGTCATGGGCCCTTTCCCTGTCTCTGACAATGGGAACAAATATGTACTGTGTGCAATGGACTATTTCACCAAATGGCCAGAAGCCTATGCCCTCCCAGACCAGGAAGCGGAGACGGTGGCAGATGCATTGTTGGAGGGCATGTTCAGTCGGTTTGGCATAGCCGAGACCATCCACAGCGACCAGGGCAGGAATTTCGAGTCTAGGGTTTTTGCCACCCTGTGTGACCGGCTGGGCATGCAGAAAACACACACTACTCCAATGCATCCGCAGAGCGATGGCCTAGTGGAGAGGTTTAACTGCACGATGCAGCAGCAACTGGCCATACTTACTGCTGACCACCAGCGTGACTGGGACAGACACCTACCCCTTGTGCTGATGGCCTACCGCTCAGCGGTGCAGAGCTCCACCAACTGCACCCCCGCACTGCTGATGTTGGGGAGAGAACTGCGGACGCCAGCGGAGCTGGCTTTCGGGAGGCCACCGGACACTCCAGCCGGGCTGCCAGGCCCAGAGTATGCCCGTAAGCTGCAGGACCGCTTGGACAGTGCTCACGCTTTTGCCCGAGACCAGCTGGAGAAGTCGGGCCTGCGACAAAAGCGTTATTATGACCTGAAAAATAGAGGGAGACATTTCCAACTTGAGGAGCTGGTTTGGGTCTTCACCCCCAAGCGGAAGAAAGGGCGTTGCCCTAAGCTGGACAGTCACTGGGAGGGACCATGTAGAGTTGTGGAACGGATGGGGGAGGTAGTTTACAGGGTGCAGGTTCCCCCGAGGGGTAGGAAAGTGGCCCTCCACCGAGATAGGTTAGCCCCTTACAGGGGTACGGCTGTCCCTTCATTTGTACTGGGACCAATCCTGCAATCCCCCCCTGAACCTTCCCCAGATCCAAACCCTGTGCCCAACTCCAACCATACATCCACTGACCCCACTAATCCTGTTTCTCCCTTGCCCCAGACCCCTCTTTCCCTTGTGTCCCTGAGTTCAAGGCCGGATACTGTCCCGGGAAGACCACAGAGACAGAAGCGGAGGCCCAACCGTCTTAGAGACTTTATTGTGTCCCCTCGTGGGCGAGGGGCTTCATAATGGGGAGGGCAGTGTGGTGACTCTGGGTTTTGTTATTTGAGTTACTTGTTTAAAATGCTGAATTATTGTTGTTCTGTTCTTATCTGTGTTGTGATTGGGGGGGGTGAGATGGAGTATGGGTGGGGCATGTGAGAGTGGGGGTGCGCGTGTGTGTGGTGAGAGAGCGTGGGGTGTAAGGGGTTGGTGACCGAGTGCTGTGAGTTGCGGCAGAAAACGACAACGCTATTGTTACGAGCCGTTTAATAAAGAACTGTTAATTTGAGTCAGACCTGTGACTGGTTATCTGGCGGGTCGCTACAATACGTTCAATTCTAATCTTTTTTGAAAATGTAAAATATACTACTACTTATACTACTTACCTATTATTATGCCCTATTATTATTATTATTATTATTATTGGATACGCAGGCAACAAGAAGCCCGTGCCATTCACCCTTTTGCAGATCTCGTCTTTGTTTTGGGACATTAAAAGCCTTATTAAATGCTGAGGAATTATTTTCTCCTTACTATGAAGTTTGGCATCTTAAACACGCGTCAGGAACTAGCTTGCAGCCTGTAGGCTACTCTGCAGCCGTCAATGTTTAAGCGAACTGCCAAAACCATAATGTTTATTTTTATTTTTAGGAAAAATAATTAAATCGTAATTAAATAAAAGAAATACAGCCTTTCCAGGCCCCACTCCCATTTTTTCCTTTGGATCTACATAAATCTCATTATTAACCTTTAGTGCATTCAGTTGATGGAAATCCGTCATAGCGACGGAAAACTTTAATCCATGTGCCCCAGACTTTAGAGCATTTAATATGCGATCACGCCTGATTTGTGGCCACCATTCTTCTACCTGTCGCTGAATGCTATTGCGCAAGAGCGAATCTCACTAGTGTGGTGTATTGGTGGAGTCTATTGTAAAGCGGTAGTATTGCACAGGTAGAAAGGAAGGAAAACGTCTCACTCCATTTAAAAATACGTCTGGCGATAATTATCGACAATAAAATTCGTCTGCAACTATTTTCATTGTTGATTTTTGCCGACAATTTCGAATAATCGTTGCACCCCTAACTGGAACAAAAGCATTGTGAATTAAATTACCCTAAATTGCTAGATGAAATAAAAGTGGTAAAACAGCAAATTAACAAGATACTTGACAAACAAGTGGAGATTAAACTCAAATACATTAAGCAATCTTTCTATGAGGACGGTCATAAAGCTAAAAAATTATTAGCTTTGAAACTCCGTAAACAACAAACAGAGAGGTCAATTTTTAAGATCAGAGATCCTGAAGCGGATGTAATGCGTTATAAACCAGAAGAAATATTACAGTCTTTTGAGAAATATTATAAGAAATTATATTCCCAACCAGAAGCAGCTGACCGACCCCTCAACTATAAAAAGTTTTTTGGAGTCTTTAGATTTACCGTCAATAGGAATGGAACAAAACGAATTGATAATACAAGAAATCACAGAAAAAGAGATTGATGGTGCAATATCAAATCTAAAAACAAACAAAGTACCAGGAGGGGATGGTTATCCGGCGGAGTGGTACAAAATATTTAGGGAATTATTGAAACCTATGCTCCTAAAATGTTTTAACTATGTTCTAAAGGGGGGTGAAACCCCAGTATCCTGGAAACAAGCTGTTATATCTGTAATACCTAAAGCTGGAAAGGATAAGACAGAATGTGGATCATACAGACCTATTTCAGTTTTAAATATAGATTATAGAATATATGCTTGTATAATGGCTAAAAGACTAGAAAATATAATCCCCGATTTAATTGATACTGACCAAACTGGATTAATTAAAAACAGGCAGACGCATTATAATGTGACACGTGTATTTTTTTTGGTCGAGAGTATGAGCAAAAATAATTTAAAATCTCTGGCAATTAGCCTTGATGCAGAAAAGACCTTCGATTCGGTGCGATGGGAGTATTTGTATTTAGTATTGCACCGTTTTGGCTTTAATGAAGAGGCTATAGGAACCATTAGACCGCTATACCATTTACCAACAACCAAAATCAAAATAAATGGCAATGTCTCCCACTCAATTACACTGGAGCGGGGATGTCGTCAGGGATGCCCCTTGAGTCCCACACTTTTTGCACTATTCATAGAACCGTTAGCTCAAGCAATCAGAGAGGATACAGAAATTCTAGGAATTCCAATAAAAGAAACTGAACACAAAATATGTCTGTATGCGGACGACATTCTTATGACCATTTCCGAGCCTGATTCTTGTTTAACCAAACTTATGTCCTGTCTTGAGCAATTCAGTTGGTATTCAGGATATAAATTAAACTTACAAAAAACTCAAACCCTCTCATTTAATTATTCACCACAGGAAAATATACGTAAGAAATATAACTTTAAATGGAAAACAAATAACATCAAATATCTGGGGGTTATTATACCAAAGAATCTGACTACAACTTATATTGCGAATTATGGTTCTATTACAAAGGAACTGAAGGCAGACCTAGACAGATGGACACCCCTAACCTTTAGTTTGTATGACCGAATAGACATTATAAAGATGATTTTTTTACCGCGAGTATTGTTTCTCTTTCAGTCATTACCTGTAGAAATACCAAAAGAACAATTTAATGACTGGAATCAAATGATCTCAAGATTTATATGGAAAAATCAGAAACCTAGAGTATGATTTAAAACGCTACAATTACCAAAGGAAAAGGCAGGATTGTCTCTTCCCTGTTTGGAAGATTATTATAAAGCAGCACAATTAAAATACCTAGTTTGTTGGTGTATTAGCGATTATGATGCAAAATGGAAAGAATTAGAATTTCAGCAGCTAGACATTCCTCTCCCTTCCTTATTGGGGGACAAAAATGCTAAGATTATGTATTCCAATAAACTAAGTAACTGGACATTGGTCCCTCTTAACATTTGGTTTAAAGAATGTAAAACTCTTAAGCTGGAAAGGCAAGCATGTCTTCTAAGATGGGTGGCATACGATAGAGACTTTAAACCTGCACAGATGGATGTGCGGTTTAAACAATGGATAGGGAAGGGTATTAAGGCATACTGTACAGTCTCTTCTGAAGTTGGTTTAGAAAGCTTCCAACATCTCTCGGATACTTATAATTTAGTGAAACAAGATTTCTATAGATATTTACAGCTTAGGAATCACTTTAATAAAAATATTAAAAGTAAGGAGGGAATTGAATTGAGTCATTAAAGTTTTTGCTGAGGCATATAAATGTGGTACTCACAAGAAATTGGTATCAAGAATATATTCAAATATACAATCCTCTAAGTCTCACTCTACCTTATATGTTAAAGAAAAATGGGAGAAGGAAGCGGACATAATTCTAACGGAGGAATACTGGCTAAACATATGTAAATCACAGCATGCTACCTCTAGCTCTGGTCAGTGGAGAGAGTTCTCATGGAAAAACATGACTAGATTTTTTATTACTCCAAAAAGAAAATATTTACAGAATGGTAACCCAGAAACTGCTTTTTGCTGGAGACAATATAACAACACAATGGCTGATTATTTTCATATATTTTGGGATTGTCCAGCAATTCAATCCTACTGGTTAATGGTGGTCACTGAAATTGAATTAATACTGGGTTTTAAGATTGATCATAGCTTTGGTACCATATATTTAGGAAAAGAACCAACTGAGTTTGATTCTCAAGACAAGTACCTCCTCAGATTGTTATTGGTCGCTAGTAAGAAAGCTATAACTAAGAAATGGCTGAACAAGAACCCACCAACAAAAGAGGAGTGGATAGCGATTGTAAAGGATATATTTGAGATGGAGAAAATGACCTTCTTACTAATACTAAAGATGGAAAAATTTTATAAGAACTGGCCAAAATGGTTAATACACATGAATATACATAGTACATAGAAGAGAGGTTAGGTGGTACCTTGGGCGGAGCTTAAAACTCTCTCCCATCTATGACGTCATAAGCGGGATGTGGGCGTATCCTTTGTTCTGATTGGTCGGGGGAGGGGTTTTGGCCAAATGGTATACATGCTTATGCCACGTGTTGCCGATAGGGGGCCGTATGGTTTGGGGGGTTGTTAAACTTTAATAGAATAAAAATACATTACATGTATTTTATTAATGTGTTATTTTTAATAACGTTTTAAGGAATAATAAAACATATAGCAGGATGAACGTAAGCTAGGGCAAAACTTTAGTGTTACATTTAAAAGAAAGAAAGAAAAGCAGGTGGAATTTAAACAAGTAGAGACATGCCCCAGCGAAACACCGTATTTTAAGCACAAATGACACAAGTCCCAAACTTTAACTTTTTAAAAGAAATAAAGAAAAGCAGACGGAATTTAAACAAGTAGAGACATGCCCCGAGCGAAACACTGACAAGATAAAACACCGTATTTTAAGCACAAACGACACAAGTCCCAAACTTTTAACTTTTAAACAAGCACAAAAGAGCAAATGCGAAACAAGCACAAACATTTGAAACCTATTACATTTAACCAACGTAGCTAAAGAAGAAGAAGAAGAAAAACTTTTAGTGATATTTACCAGTGTTAGGTTGAAGAAAACATTTAACCAGCAAACATTTTAGCCCCGCAACGGAGTGAACCTGACATGCTGCCGGCCAGTTCAAACTTGCGGGCCGAATGATTGCCCAGTGGGGGCAGCACGCGTGGCGCAGGCGCACTCACGCAGACACACATCTCAAAATTTCTGCAACAAACGGAGCGCCCTGTTATTTCAAATAAACCCTTTAACCATAACGTTTTTTAAAGTAATGAAGCACTTTTCGGCCAATGTGAAAAATAAAGTAAATTGCCCTAAGCATTTCAACAACAAAAATCAAGGAATAACGCGGGGTAATCCTTGTTAAAATTAGCGTACGGCATTAACCCAGAAGCAGTGTGGCTATTTGCATATGTCCCAGCATGCCCTACTGGGGTAATGTGAAAGCCTAGACAATAAGTTTTAGGGCTGAACCACTGTGTTCTAACACAAGGCGGTGCCGTAGAGTCAAGCGCGGGGCTGAACCACTGTGTTCTAACACAAGGCGGTGCCGTAGAGTCAAGCGCGGGGCTGAACCCCTGTGTTCTAACACAAGGCGGCGCTGAAGAGTCAAGCGCGGGGCTGAACCCCTGTGTTCTAACACAAGGCGGCGCCGAAGAGTCAAGCGAGGGCTGAATTCATGTGTTTTACCATAAGGTGGCGCCGAAGAGCAAAGCGCGGTCTGGCCTATTTGCATATGTCCCAGCATGCCACACTGTCGCAATGTGAACAGCCTAAACAATAAGTTTTAGGGCAGAATTAATATGCTTTAACATAAGGGGGCGTCAAAGAGCCAAGCGCTATCGTCCCCAAGATACTAAGCATTTGTCGTAATATCATAAACCGCGGCACCCCTGGATTGCGAGAAGAATTAACCCATCATGACAGAACGCACATTAACTCTACTTGTTAATCTGATTTATTTTGTAAAAAGTATAAAATAATCTATTTCTAAATTAAATAAAAGTCAGACTAACACCACAACTCCCGACTGTTTGGCAACATTTAGCTAATTTCATCAACGGACGGCTAATCACACGGAATAAACATCTTAAAAGATGTATTTACTTGTATTTTGCTATCAGGGCTTTAGAGTTTAACTTCAGGTCGGTGAAAGTATAGGACCGCAATGTGTATGCAGACCCCAAAACACGCTAATTACTTAGGCGTTCACGCAACTTATCGCGAAAAACCAGGCAGAAATAGACTTGTTATTTAAAATTTTTTTAAAGTAAAATAAAAAAGATATTAACTGTTTTTGTTAACGTTTAAAGGTATAAAAAACTTTTAGACAACAAGTTTTAGGGCTGAATTCATGTGTTTTAACAAAATGTGGCACCGGCGACATTGTCGTACTGAAAATAGCCAAACTGCTGGCGTTTTTTCTAACGGTGATGACAGGGTAAGCATTGGACTCGGGGGGTAACATTCTCGCAACATGATAATGGCAGAGTGTACAGGCCTCGCTCCACTGTCTTGCTCGCTCGGTCGGTCGGTCGGTGCGTGGGTGTTCGCCCGGACAAACACTGTTGTGTTTAATTGCTGTAGAAGCTAGTGAACGGCATGTTCATCAAAAGCATTTAAAAAACTTTGATAGAATTCTTATTTTAAAATAAGTATAAAATGTGTTATAAAGCATTTGACCAATGATAATTAATAAAGAATTCAAGCATATTATCCCACACGCGCGCGGACTTTAGCAACAGAAGTGTGTTTTTCTTATAGCCCAAGGTCACCAACGGGCAATAATTTAGAATATTGTTTTTATTTAAAAGAAGGTGGACATTATAAATGATAGCGCACTCGTTCTTGGGGGCGATCTCAATTTCGCACTAAATAAAGAAATGGATAGGCTCAGTACAGCTGCTCAAATGCTGTAGAGACCGGAAATGCTGTAAATGACGTCAGACACCGGAGACTTGGCGGAAAATCTGAATGAACAGCGAGCTGAGCGAGGACAGTGAGGGGAAGTTGGAATCACTCGAAGAATACATTGACTGGTACTTCGACACTACAGTCATGAAGAAGAACCTCAATACATCTTCCCCGGGAAAAAGCGAGACGCCGTCATCCAAAAGAAGTCGCCCGGCAGACTCCCCCGGAGCAACTTCGCCGACTAGTAAAGACTTCGCCGACATACTGGAGTCAATCGACAAGCGATTGTCCAGCTTCGAAGCGAGGTTGTCTCTGGTCGAGATTTTGCATCAGGAGTTCACATCCCTGAGGGAGTCTTTGGAATTCAGCCAGCAACAGGTGGAAACACTCGCTGCTGAAAACGCCTCACTACGGGGCTCGGTCAAGTCTCTAACTGAGAATGTGACCAATCTAAAAGAAGAAAATAAAAAAATAAAAGAGACTGTCATCGATCTCCAAGCCCGTAGTATGAGAGATAACCTGGTGTTTTCAGGCATCCCGGAATCTGCTGAAGAGGACGCAGAAATTACGGTTAAAACATTTATCAAGACCCACCTGAAGCTTCCAGAGGACACTGTGTTCTGTGTTCCATTCTGTTATGGCAGTCTAATTCTGTCTGACTTTCTACTACTATTTCTCTCATTCGTGTAGGGCTGTACCGCAGAGATACCCTCCAAATTTCGTGTCGATCGGTCAAATGGTTGTGCTACTTCCACTGTCTATATGTGTCTAAGACTCACCTATTCTCATTGAGCTAAAATGAGTTACCAGATCAGGTTAGGAAGGTGTCTACCGATCTCACCTGTTTTAACCACAGCAATGGGTGGCTCAGTGGGCTAAACTTGTATGCTTGTAATCAGAGGGTCGCAGGTTCGAACCCAGCTTCGGTGGGTACTCGAGCTAGGCAGCCCGATGTGCACAGCATATCCTCCGCGAAGTGAGCTGGGGAGACGTAAAGGCGTTTTCCCCACGAGGATCAACGAAGCGTCTATTATTGTTAATTCAGACGTGCTCAGGCACTACTCCAGAGGGTTGAACAATAATTATTTTTCTTCCCTAAAACTGAATGCCCAGCCTAAACCGTAAGTCCTAGACTGACCAAATTTGGCAACAAGAATCCTATTCCTACCCACTACTCATGCCCACTGACCCGTCCCAGTCAGGCAGATGGGGGCGCTACAGCACCTCGATTTGCATTTCTGCCTATATCTGCAGACCTGTCAAGCCTACAGTTGAAATTTATTGCCAGTCCAATTCACTATGTCATGACAAATCCAACTGCATATAGAACTTGGTTCTCCATCTTTGCCTTTTTGCATGATTTATAGTTGTTTTGAAAACAGGTTATTTTGTTAACCTCCTAGGATTTTCGCCCAACATACATAAATCTGGTGTCATTTAAACCAGGAGACAGTCCTTTTAAAGATTTAGAGAAAAAACTTAAACTTTCGGTAAGATACAGCCACCAGCCACACCCTGACTGTACTGTTGTCTTGCCCATTTCAATCAGACAGCTATATCTCAGGGATGCTTCAGCCAATCATTACAAAATTTGGCTCACTGATGTAGGACTGTACCCCAGAGAGACCCTCCAAATTTCGTGTCAATCGGTCAATTAGGAGCGCTACGCCACTGTCAATATACATCTAAGACCCTCCTAGGCTCATTGAGGTAAAATGAGTTACCAGATCAGGTAAGAAGTTGTCTACCGATCTCACCTGTTTTAACAACAGCAACGGGTGGCTCAGTGGGCTAAACTTGTATGCTTGTAATCAGAGGGTCGCAGGTTCGAACCCAGCTTTGGTGGGTACTCGAGCTAGGCAGCCCGATGTGCACAGCATACCCTCCGTGAAGTGAGCTGGGGAGACCTAAAGGCGTTTTCCCCCACGAGGATCAATGAAGCTTATATTATTGTTAATTTAGACGTGCTAAGGCACTACTTCAGAGGGTTGAACAATAATTATTTTTCTTCCCTAAAACTTAATGCCCAGCATATACCGTAAGTCCTAGACTGACCAAATTTGGCAACAAGATTCCTATTCCTACCCACTACTCAGGCCCACTGACCCGTCCCAGTCAGTCAGATGGGGGCGCTACAGCACCCCGATTTGCATTTCTGCCTATATCTCCAGACCTGTCAAGCCTACAGTTGATATTTATTGCCAGTCCAATTCACTATGTCATGACGAATCGAAATGCATAAAGAACTTGGTTCTCCATCTTTGCCTTCTTGAATGATTTATAGTTGTTTTTAAAACAGGTTTTTTTGTTAACCTCCTAGGATTTTCGCCCAACATACATAAATCTGATGTCTTTTAAATCAGGAGACAGTACTTTTAATGATTTAGAGAAAAAACTTAAACTTTCGGTAATTTACAGCCACCAGCCACACCCTGACTGTACTGATGTCTTGCCAATTTCAATCAGCCAGCTATATCTCAGGGATGCTTCAGCCAATCATTACAAAATTTGGCTCACTGATGTAGGACTGTACCACAGAGAGACCCTCCAAACTTCGTGTCAATCGGTCAATCAGGAGCGCTACGCCACTGTCTATATACATCTAAGACCCACCTAGGCTCATTGAGGTACAATGAGTTTCCAGATCAGGTAGGAAGGTGTCCAGCGATCTCTCCAGTTTTACCAACAGCAGTGGGTGGCTCAGTGGGCTAAACTTGTATGCTTGTAATCAGAGGGTCGCAGGTTCGAACTCAGCTTCGGTGGGTACTCGAGCTAGGCAGCCCGATGTGCACAGCATACCCTCCGTGAAGTGAGCTGAGGAGACGTGAAGGCGCTTTCCCCACGCGGGTCAATGAAGCTTATATTATTGTTAATTAAGACCTGCTCAGGCACTACTCCAGAGGGTTGATCAATAATTATTTTTCTTCCCTAAAACTGAATGCCCAGCCTAAACCGTAAGTCCTAGACTGACCAAATTTGGCAACAAGACTCCTATTCCTACCCACTACTCAGTCCCACTGACCCATCCCAGTCAGTCAGATGGGGGCGCTACAGCACCCCGATTTGCATTTCTGCCTATATCTCCAGACCTGTCAAGCCTACAGTTGAAATTTATTGCCAGTCCAATTCACTATGTCCTGACGAATCAAACTGCATATAGATCTTGGTTCTACATCTTTGCCTTCTTGCATGATTTACAGATGTTTTGAAAACAGGTTTTTTTGTTAACCTCCTATGATTTTCGACTAACATCCATAAATCTGGTGTCATTCAAATCAGGAGACAGTCCTTTTAAAGATTTACAGAAAAATCTTAAACTTTCGGTAAGATACAGCCACCAGCCACACCCTGACTGTACTGGTGTCTTGCCCATTTCAATCAGACAGCTATATCCTAGGGATGCTTCAGCCAATCATTACAACAGTTGGCTCACTGATGTAGGACTGTACCACAGAGAGACCGTCCAAATTTCGTGTCAATCGGTCAATCAGGAGCGCTACGCCACTGTCTATATACATCTAAGACCCACCTAGGCTCATTGAGGTAAAATCAGTTTCCAGATCAGGTAGGAAGGTGTCTACTGATCCCACCCGTTTTACTCACAGAAGCAGGTGGCTCAGTGGGCTAAACTTGTATTGTTGTAATCAGAGGGTCGCAGGTTCGAACCCAGCTTTGGTAGGTACTCGAGCTAGGCAGCCCGATGTGCACAGTATACCCTCCGTGAAGTGAGCTGGGGAGACATAAAGGTGTTTTCCCCCACGAGGATCAATGAAGCTTATATTATTGTTAATTTAGATGTGCTAAGGCACTACTTCAGAGGGTTGAACAATAATTATTTTTCTTCCCTAAAACTGAATGCCCAGCCTATACCGTAAGTCCTAGACTGACCAAATTTGGCAACAAGATTCCTATTCCTACCCACTACTCAGTCCCACTGACCCGTCCCAGTCAGTCAGATGGGGGCGCTACAGCACCCCGATTTGCATTTCTGCCTATATCTCCAGACCTGTCAAGCCTACAGTTGAAATTTATTGCCAGTCCAATTCACTATGTCCTGACGAATCAAACTGCATATAGATCTTGGTTCTACATCTTTGCCTTCTTGCATGATTTACAGATGTTTTGAAAACAGGTTTTTTTGTTAACCTCCTATGATTTTCGACTAACATCCATAAATCTGGTGTCATTCAAATCAGGAGACAGTCCTTTTAAAGATTTACAGAAAAATCTTAAACTTTCGGTAAGATACAGCCACCAGCCACACCCTGACTGTACTGGTGTCTTGCCCATTTCAATCAGACAGCTATATCCTAGGGATGCTTCAGCCAATCATTACAACAGTTGGCTCACTGATGTAGGACTGTACCACAGAGAGACCGTCCAAATTTCGTGTCAATCGGTCAATCAGGAGCGCTACGCCACTGTCTATATACATCTAAGACCCACCTAGGCTCATTGAGGTAAAATCAGTTTCCAGATCAGGTAGGAAGGTGTCTACTGATCCCACCCGTTTTACTCACAGAAGCAGGTGGCTCAGTGGGCTAAACTTGTATTGTTGTAATCAGAGGGTCGCAGGTTCGAACCCAGCTTTGTTAGGTACTCGAGCTAGGCAGCCCGATGTGCACAGTATACCCTCCGTGAAGTGAGCTGGGGAGACATAAAGGTGTTTTCCCCCACGAGGATCAATGAAGCTTATATTATTGTTAATTTAGATGTGCTAAGGCACTACTTCAGAGGGTTGAACAATAATTATTTTTCTTCCCTAAAACTGAATGCCCAGCCTATACCGTAAGTCCTAGACTGACCAAATTTGGCAACAAGATTCCTATTCCTACCCACTACTCAGTCCCACTGACCCGTCCCAGTCAGTCAGATGGGGGCGCTACAGCACCCCGATTTGCATTTCTGCCTATATCTCCAGACCTGTCAAGCCTACAGTTGATATTTATTGCGACTACAATTAACTATGTCATGACTAATCTAACAACATATATAACTTGGTTCTCCCTCTTTCTGTTTTTACATAAATTATATTTGTCTGAAAACAGCTTTTCTTGTTAACCTCCTTTGATTTTCAACAAACCTACATACATCTGTTGTCCTTCAAATCAGAAGATAGTCCTTTTAAAGATTTAGAGAAAAAAATGAAACTTTTGGTAAGGTATGGCCACCAGCCACACCCTGACTCTACTGGTGCCACGTCCATTTCAATCAGACAGCTATATATCATGCACTCTTCAGCCAATCATTTCCAAATATCTATCTCGGATGAAAGGCTGTACCGCAGAGAGACCTTCCAATTTTCGTGTCAATAGGTCAAACGGGAGTGCTATAGCCACTGTCCATATATGTCTAAAACTCACCTAGTCTAATTCAGCTATAATGAGTTACCAGATCAGGTAGGAAGTTGTCTACTGATCTCACTCATCTTACCCACAGGAGCGGATGGCTCAGTGTGCTAATCCTGTGTGCCTGTAATCAGAGGGTCGCCGGTTCGAACCCAGCTTAGGTTGCTATTTCAGCTAGGTATCCTGATGTGCACAGTGTACTCTCTGATGTTGACTGGCCTGTTACACCTGCACAAAAAGCATCTACATCCTAATGTCTGCCAACTACTGAGACCGTCCAGCTCTGTCCTACATCGCCTATCCTGTTATGGCAGTCTAATTCTGTCTGACTTTCTACTACCCTGGCCACCAGTTCTCTGCTGTTATTCCTCTACTGTCCTACCAGTCCGATCGTCCTCCGCTTTGGACCCTTTCGTAACTGCTTGCAGTTTCTAGTTAAGGGTCCAAAGCACGTAGTGCTATGGAACCTTATTGTTTTTGTTAAAATTATTAAGGGTCCAAAGCACGTAGTGCTATGGAACCTTATTGTTTTTGTTAGGATTATTATTATTTTTAAGGGTCCAAGCACGTAGTGCTATGGAACCTTATTGTTTTTGTTAGGATTTTCTTCTTTTTTTTTTCTTCCCTAAAACTGAATGCCCAGCCTAAACCGTAAGACCTAGGCTTACCAAATTTGGCAGCAAGATGTCAATTCCTACCCACTACTCAGGCCCTCCGACCCATCCCTGTCAGTCAGATGGGGGCGCTGTAGCGCCCCCCTAAGCGTTTTGGTGGATATCTCCTGACCTGTTGGTCCTACAGTCAAAATTCTTTTTTCCCCAGATACAGACAGGTATGTTCTACCAACTTGCCATTCAGACTATGAAACTACGCCTGGGAAGATTTTTCGGTAATTTTGCATAATTTGCAAATCCTAATTAAGCCTTAAAGTCCAAGCTTGTCCTACCAAATCAGACAAATGTGGTGTCAATCGAATTAGAACTCTAAGTTGATCAAGAATTATTAAAAAAATTCAGACATTTGTGTATCGTACGGCCATTAGCAATGCCCAAACAATGCCCAAATTTGGCCCGTTTTGGTCTGACTGCTATAACTTGGCCGTGCCTTGGCCTACCTCGACCAAATTTGAAATCCTACCTCCCGACACCACTCTGGGGTCACGGTCCAAGGCGGGCCGCATTTCGTCTATAGGGGGCGCTACAACAAAAAACTGCCAATATCTCCTGACTGCCTTGGCCAATCCAACTGATATTTGGCAGGTATGTACTAGGTCCCAGCCTGAGGTCAGTCACCTACAATGGCAGTCATAAGTCCTGAAACAGTGGCCGCCATCGGCCAATCAAAATCAAGCAGCAATTTGACTGGCTTAATGATGACCAATCCAAATCAAATTTAGCTGGTACATTTGTCCTCTGACCCTTAGCCCACCCTGTAAAGGACATCTTATTAGGCCAGATGGGGGCGTGAGAGCGCCCCTATCTGCATTTCTACCTGTTTCTCCAGAACTGCCAAGCCTACACTTAAACTTTATTGCCAGTCCAATTCAGTATGTCCTGACGAATCCAACTGCATATAGAACTTGGTTCTCCATCTTTGCGTTTTTACATGATTTATATTTCTCTGAAAACAGGTCATTTCGTTCACCTGCTAGGATTTTCACCACACCTACATAAGTCTGTTGTCATTTAAATCAAGAGACAGTCCTTTTAAAGACTTAGGGAAAAAACATAAACTTTCAGTAAGTTACGGCCACCAGGCACACCCTGACTGTACTGCTGCCTTTCCCATTTCGATCAGACAGCTATATCTTAGGGATGGTTCAGCCAATCATTACCAAATATCTCTCATTAATAAAGGGCTGTACCGCAGAGATACCCTCCAAATTTCGTGTCGATCGGTCAAATGGTTGTGCTACTTTCACTGTCTATATGTGTCTAAGACTCACCTATGCTCATTGAGCTAAAATGAGTAACCAGATCAGGTAGGAAGGTGTCTACCAATCTCACCCGTTTTAACCACAGCAACGGGTGGCTCAGTGGGCTAAACTTGTATGCTTGTAATCAGAGGGTCGCAGGTTCGAACCCAGCTTAGGTGGGTCCTCGAGCTAGGCAGCCCGATGTGCACAGCATACCCTCCGTGAAGTGAGCTGGGGATACGTGAAGGCGTTTTCCCCACGATGATCAATGAAGCTTATATTATTGTTAATTTAGACGTGCTCAGGCACTACTCCAGAGGGTTGAACAATAATTATTTTTCTTCCCTAAAACTGAATGCCCAGCCTAAACCGTAAGTCCTAGACTGACCAAATTTGGCAACAAGATTCCTATTCCTACCCACTACTCAGTCCCACTGACCCGTCCCAGTCAGTCAGATGGGGGCGCTACAGCACCCCGATTTGCATTTCTGCCTATATCTCCAGACCTGTCAAGCCTACAGTTGAAATTTATTGCCAGTCCAATTCACTATGTCCTGACGAATCAAACTGCATATAGATCTTGGTTCTACATCTTTGCCTTCTTGCATGATTTACAGATGTTTTGAAAACAGGTTTTTTTGTTAACCTCCTAGGATTTTCGACTAACATCCATAAATCTGGTGTCATTCAAATCAGGAGACAGTCCTTTTAAAGATTTACAGAAAAATCTTAAACTTTCGGTAAGATACAGCCACCAGCCACACCCTGACTGTACTGGTGTCTTGCCCATTTCAATCAGACAGCTATATCTTAGGGATGCTTCAGCCAATCATTACAACAGTTGGCTCACTGATGTAGGACTGTACCACAGAGAGACCGTCCAAATTTCGTGTCAATCGGTCAATCAGGAGCGCTACGCCACTGTCTATATACATCTAAGACCCACCTAGGCTCATTGAGGTAAAATCAGTTTCCAGATCAGGTAGGAAGGTGTCTACTGATCCCACCCGTTTTACTCACAGCAGCGGGTGGCTCAGTGGGCTAAACTTGTATGCTTGTAATCAGAGGGTCACAGGTTCGAACCCAGCTTTGGTAGGTACTCGAGCTAGGCAGCCCGATGTGCACAGCATATCCTCCGTGAAGTTAGCTGGGGAGACGTGAAGGCGTTTTCCTCACGAGGATCAGTGAAGCTTATATTATTGTTAATTTAGACGTGCTAAGGCACTACTTCAGATGGTTAAACAATAATTATTTTTCTTCCCTAAAACTTAATGCCCAGCCTAACCAGTAAGTCCTAGGCTGACCAAATTTGGCAACAAGATTCCTATTCCTACCCACTACTCAGTCCCATTGACCCATCACAGTCAGTCAGATGGGGGCGCTACAGCACCCTGATTTGCATTTATGCCTATATCTACAGAACTGTCAAGCCTACAGTTGAAATTTATTGCGACTACAATTAACTATGTCATGACTAATCTAACAACATATATAACTTGGTTCTACCTCTTTCTGTTTTTACATAAATTATATTTGTCTGAAAACAGCTTTTCTTGTTAACCTCCTTTGATTTTCAACAAACCTACATAAATCTGTTGTCCTTCAAATCAGAAGATAGTCCTTTTAAAGATTTAGAGAAAAAAATGAAACTTTTGGTAAGGTATGGCCACCAGCCACACCCTGACTCTACTGGTGCCACGTCCATTTCAATCAGACAGCTATATATCATGCACTCTTCAGCCAATCATTTCCAAATATCTATCTCGGATGAAAGGCTGTACCCCAGAGAGACCTTCCAATTTTCGTGTCAATAGGTCAAACGGGAGCGCTATAGCCACTGTCCATATATGTCTAAACCTCACCTAGTCTAATTCAGCTATAATGAGTTACCAGATCAGGTAGGAAGGTGTCTACTGATCTCACTCATCTTACCCACAGGAGCGGATGGCTCAATGTGCTAATCCTGTGTGCCTGTAATCAGAGGGTTGCCGGTTTGAACCCAGCTTAGGATGCTATTTCAGCTAGGTATCCTGATGTGCACAGTGTACTCTCTGATGTTGACTGGCCTGTTACACCTGCACAAAAAGCATCTACATCCTAATGTCTGCCAACTACTGAGACCGTCCAGCTCTGTCCTACATCGCCTATCCTGTTATGGCAGTCTAATTCTGTCTGACTTTCTACTACCCTGGCCACCGGTTCTCTGCTGTTATTCCTCTACTGTCCTACCAGTCCGATCGTCCTCCGCTTTGGACCCTTTCGTAACTGCTTGTTAAGGGTCCAAAGCACGTAGTGCTATGGAACCTTATTGTTTTTGTTAAAATTATTATTAAGGGTCCAAAGCACGTAGTGCTATGGAACCTTATTGTTTTTGTTAGGATTATTATTATTTTTTTTATTAAGGGTCCAAAGCATGAAATGCTTATGGACCATTATTGTTTTTCTTACGGTTTTTCTTTTTATTATTAAGGGTCCAAAGGACGAAGTCCTTATGGACCATTATTGTTTTTCTTAGGATTTTTCTCTTTTATTATTATTAAGGGTCCAAAGGACGAAGTCCTTATGGACCATTATTGTTTTTCTTAGGATTTTTCTCTTTTATTATTATTATTAAGGGTCCAAAGCATGAAATGCTTATGGACCATTATTGTTTTTCTTAGGATTATTATTATTATTAAGGGTCCAAAGCACGTAGTGCTATGGAACCTTATTGTTTTTGTTAGGATTATTATTATTTTTTTTATTTTTTTTATTTTTTTTATTATTTTTCTTCCCTAAAACTGAATGCCCAGCCTAAACCGTAAGTCCTAGGCCGACCAAATTTGGTAGGATGATTGGTATTCCTACCCACTACTCAGGTTGTCCGACCCATCCGACTCAGCCAGAGGGGGGTTAGGGTTAGGGTTAGGGTTAGGGTTAGGGTTATTATTAAGGGTCCAAAGCATGAAATGCTTATGGACCATTATTGTTTTTCTTAGGATTATTATTATTATTAAGGGTCCAAAGCACGTAGTGCTATGGAACCTTATTGTTTTTGTTAGGATTATTATTATTTTTTTTATTTTTTTTATTTTTTTTATTATTTTTCTTCCCTAAAACTGAATGCCCAGCCTAAACCGTAAGTCCTAGGCCGACCAAATTTGGTAGGATGATTGGTATTCCTACCCACTACTCAGGTTGTCTGACCCATCCGACTCAGCCAGAGGGGGGCGCCGTAGCGCCCCCCAACACATTTCAGTCAATATCTCCTGTCCTGTTTGTCCTACAACCAAAATTCTTTTTTCTGCTGATACAGACAGCCATGCCCTACCAAAAAGTCAATGGGACCATGAAGCTCCGCCTACTTAGATTTTTTGCTAATTTGCATATTTTGCAAATACTACTTATCTCTTAAAGCCCTAGCTTGTCCTACCAAATCAGACAAATGAGGTGTCAAACGAATCAGAACTGTGAGCTAATCAAGAATTTCTAAAAAAATTGAGACATTTTGTGTATTGTACGGCCATTAGCCACGCCCAAAGAATTCCCAAATTTGGCCCATTTTGGTCTAACAGCTATGACTTGCTCGTGCCTTGTCCTACGTCGACCAAATTTGAAATTCTACCTCCGGACATCATTCTGGGGACACGTTCCAAGGGGGGCCGCATTTCGTCCATAGGGGGCGCTATGACTAAAAACTGCCAATATCTCCTGACTGCCTTGGCCAATCCAACTGAAATTTGGCAGATATGTACTAGGTCCCAGCCTGAGGTCAGTCACCTACAATGACAGTCATGAGTCCTGAAACAGTGGCCGCCATTGGCCAATCAAAATCAAGCTGCAATTTGACTTGCTTAATGATGACCAATCCAAATCAAATTTAGCTGGTACATTTGTCCTCTGACCCTCAGCCCACCCTGTAAAGGACATCTCATTAGGCCAGATGGGGGCGTGACAGCACCCCCATCTGCATTTCTGCCTATTTCTCCAGAACTGCCAAACCTACACTTAAATTTTATTGCCAGTCCAATTTAGTATGTCCTGAAGAATCCAACTGCATATAGAACTTGGTTCTCCATCTTTGTGTTTTTACATGATTTATATTTCTCTGAAAACAGGTCATTTCATTCACCTCCTAGGATTTTCACCACACCTACATAAGTCTGTTGTCATTTAAATCAAGAGACAATCCTTTTAACGATTTATGGAAAAAAACTTAAACTTTTGATAAGGTACGGCCAAAAGCCACACCAAGACCGCACTGTTGCCACATCCATTTCAATCAGAGAGCTGTATCTCAGGCATGCTTCAGCCAATCATTACCAAATTTGGCATAGTATTGTACAGCTGTACCACAGAGAGACCGTACAAATTTTGTATCGATCAGTCAAACAGAAGCGCTATAGCCACTATCCATATATGTCTAAGACCCACCTAGGCTAATTGATGTAAAATGAGTCACCAGATCAGGAAGGAAGGTGTCCAGCGATCTCACCCATTTTACCAACAGCAGCAGGTGGCTCAGTGGGCTAAACTTGCATGCTTGTAATCAGAGGGTCGCCGGTTCGAACCCAGCTTCGGTGGGTCCTCGAGCTAGACAGCCCGATGTGCGCAACATGCTCTCCGTAAAGCAAGTGGGGAAACATAAAGGCGTTTTCCCCACGAGGATCAATGAAGCTTCTATTATTGTTAATTAAGACGTGCTCAGGCACTACTACAGAGGGTTGAACAATAATTATTTTTCTTCCCTAAAACTTAATGCCCAGCCTAAACCGTAAGTCCTAGACTGACCAAATTTGGCAACAAGATTCCTATTCCTACCCACTACTCAGCCCCTCCGACGCATCCCAATCAGTCAGATGGGGGCGCTACAGCACCGCGATTTACATTTCTGCTTATATCTTCAGAACTGTCAAGCCTACAGTTGAAACTTATTGCGTGTCCAATTCACTATGTCTTGCTGAATCTAAAATCATATAGAACTTGGTTCTACATCTTTCTGTTTTTGCATGATTTATATTTGTCTTAAATAAGGACATTATGTTACCCTCGTTGGATTTTCGCCTAACCTACTTAAATCTGGTGTCATTCAAATCAGGAGACAGTCGTTTTAAAGATTTAGAGAAAAAAACGTAAACTTTTGGTAAGGTACGGCCAAAAGCCACACCAAGACCATACTGGTGCCATGTCCATTTCAATCAGAAAGCTATATCTCAGGCATTCTTCAGCCAATCATTACCAAATCTGTTGTCCTCTTGTACGGCTGTACCGAAGAGAGACCCTCCGAATTTTGTGTCAATCGGTCAAACGGGAGCGCTGCGGCCACTTTATATATGTCTAAGACCAACCTAGGCTAATTCAGCTAAACTGAGTTACCAGATCAGTTAGGAAGGTGTCTACTGATCTCACCCATCTTACCATCAGCAGCGGGTGGCTCAGTGGGCTAAACTTGTGTGCTTGTAACCAGAGGGTCGCCGGTTCGAACCCAGCTTGGGTGGGTACTTGAGTTACACAGCCCGATGTGCACAGCATACCCTCCGTGAAGTGAGCTGGGGAGACCTAAAGGCGTTTTCCCCACGATGATCAAGGAAGCTTATATTATTGTTAATTTAGACATGCTCAGGCACTACTTCTGAGGGTTGAACAATAATTATTTTTCTTCCCTAAAACTGAATGCCCAGCCTAAACCGTAAGTCCTAGACTGACCAAATTTGGCAACAAGATTCCTATTCCTACCCACTACTCAGTCCCACTGACCCGTCCCAGTCAGTCAGATGGGGGCGCTACAGCACCCCGATTTGCATTTCTGCCTATATCTACAGACCTGTCAAGCCTACAGTTGAAATTTATTGCCAGTCCAATTCACTATGTCCTGTCAAATCAAACTGCATATAGATCTTGGTTCTACATCTTTGCCTTCTTGCATGATTTACAGATGTTTTGAAAACAGGTTTTTTTGTTAACCTCTTAGGATTTTCGCCTAACATCCATAAATCGGGTGTCATTCAAATCAGGAGACAGTCCTTTTAAAGATTTACAGAAAAAACTTAAACTTTCGGTAAGATACAGCCACCAGCCACACCCTGACTGTACTGATGTCTTGCCCATTTCAATCAGACAGCTATATCTCAGGAATGCTTCTGCCAATCATTACAAAATTTGGCTAACTGATGTAGGACTGTACCACAGAGAGACCCTCCAAATTTCGTGTCGTTCGGTCAATTGGGAGCGCTACGCCACTGTCTATATACATCTAAGACCCACCTACGCTCATTGAGCTAAAACGAGTTACCAGATCAGGTAGGAAGGTGTCTACCAATCTCACCCGTTTTAACCACAGCAACAGGTGGCTCAGTGGGCTAAACTTGTATGCTTGTAATCAGAGGGTCGCAGGTTCGAACCCAGCTTCGGTGGGTACTCGAGCTAGGCAGCCCGACGTGCACAGCATACCCTCTGTGTAGTGAGCTGTGAGAATTAAAGGCATTTTCCCCACGAGGATCAATGAAGCTTCTATTATTGTTAATTAAGACGTGCTCAGGCACTACTACAGAGGGTTGAACAATAATTATTTTTCTTCCCTAAAACTGAATGCCCAGCCTAAACCGTAAGTCCTAGTCTGACCAAATTTGGCAACCAGATCCCTATTCCTACCCACTACTCGGTCCCACTGACCCGTCCCAGTCAGTCAGATGGGGGCGCTACAGCTCCCTGATTTGCATTTCTGCCTATATCTCCAGACCTGTCAAGCCTACAGTTGAAAGTTATTGCCAGGCGAATTGAATATGTCCTGACGAATTTCAACTGCATATAGAACTTGGTTCTACATCTTTGCCTTTTTGCATGATTTATAGTTGTTTGAAAATAGGTTATTTTGTTAACCTCGTAGGCTTTTTGCCCAACATACATAAATCTGTTGTCATTCAAACCAGGAGACAGTCCTTTTAAAGATTTAGAGAAAAAAAACTTAAACTTTCAGTAAGGTACAGCCACCAGCCACACCCTGACTGTACTGGTGCCTCACCCATTTCAATCAGACAGATACATCTCAGGGCTGCTTCAGCGAATCATTACCAAATTTGGCTCACTGATGTAGGACTGTACCTCAGAGATACCATACAAATTTTATGTCGATCGGTCAAACGGGACTGCTAAGGCCACTGTCTATATACGTCTAAGACCAAACTAGGCTTATTCAGCTAAAATGAGTTACCACATCAGGTAGGAATGGTACCAACCAATCTCAGCCATTTAATCCACAGCAACGGGTGGCTCAGTGTGCTAATCCTGTGTGCCTGTAATCAGAGGGTCGCTGGTTCGAACCCAGCTTAGGTTGGTATTTCAGCTAGGTATCCTGATGTGCACAGTGTACTCTCTGATGTTGACTGGCCTGTTACACCTGCACTAAAAGCATCTCCATCTTAATGTCTGCCTACTACTGAGACCGTCCTACATCTCCTATCCTGTTATGGCAGTCTAATTCTGTCTGACTTTCTACTACCTTGGCCGCCGGTTCTCTGCCGTTATTCCTCTACTGTCCTACCAGTCCGATTGTCCTACGCTTTGGACCCTTTCGTAACTGCCTGCAGTTTCTAGTTATTATTATTATTATTATTATTATTATTATTAAGGGTCCAAAGCATGAAATGCTTATGGACCATTATTGTTTTTCTTAGGATTTTTCTCTTTTATTATTATTATTATTAAGGGTCCAAAGGACGAAGTCCTTATGGACCATTATTGTTTTTCTTAGGATTTTTCTCTTTTATTAAGGGTCCAAAGGACGAAGTCCTTATGGACCATTATTGTTTTTCTTAGGATTTTTCTCTTTTATTATTATTAAGGGTCCAAAGGACGAAGTCCTTATGGACCATTATTGTTTTTCTTAGGATTATTAAGGGTCCAAAGCACGTAGTGCTATGGAACCTTATTGTTTTTGTTAGGATTATTATTATTATTAAGGGTCCAAAGCACGTAGTGCTATGGAACCTTATTGTTTTAGTTAGGATTATTATTAAGGGTCCAAAGGACGAAGTCCTTATGGACCATTATTGTTTTTCTTAGGATTATTATTATTAAGGGTCTAAAGCACGTAGTGCTATGGAACCTTATTGTATTTGTTAAGATTATTAAGGGTCCAAAGCACGTAGTGCTATGGAACCTTATTGTTTTTGTTAGGATTATTAAGGGTCCAAAGCACGTAGTGCTATGGAACCTTATTGTTTTTGTTAGGATTATTAAGGGTCCAAAGCACGTAGTGCTATGGAACCTTATTGTTTTTGTTAGGATTATTATTATTAAGGGTCCAAAGCACGTAGTGCTATGGAACCTTATTGTTTTTGTTAAGATTATTAAGGGTCCAAAGCACGTAGTGCTATGGAACCTTATTGTTTTTGTTAGGATTATTATTATTTTTATTTTTTTTTTTATTATTTTTCTTCCCTAAAACTGAATGCCCAGCCTAAACCGTAAGTCCTAGGCCGACCAAATTTGGTAGGATGATTGGTATTCTGACCCACTACTCAGGTTGTCCGACCCGTCCGACTCAGCCAGAGGGGGGCGCCGTAGCGCCCCCCAACACGTTTCAGTCAATATCTCCTGTCCTGTTTGTCCTACAACCGAAATTCTTTTTTCTGCTGATACAGACAGCCATGCCCTGCCAAAAAGTCAATGGGACCATGAAGCTCCGCCTACTTAGATTTTTTGCTAATTTGCATATTTTGCAAATCATACTTTTTTCTTACAGTCCTAGCTTGTCCTACCAAATCAGACAAATGAGGTGTCAAACGAATCAGAACTCTGAGCTGATCAAGAATCATCCACAAATTTCAGACATTTCTATGTCCTACGGCCATTAGCCTAGCCCAAACAATATCTAAATTTGACACATTGTGGTCTGACTACTATAACTTGGCCGTGCCTTGGCCTACCTTGACCAAATTTGAAATCCTACCTCCCTACACCATTTTGGGGGCAAGGTCCAAGGCGGGCCGCATTTCGTCCATAGGGGGCGCTACAACTAAAAACTGCCAATATCTTCTGACTGCCTCGGCCAATCCAACTGAAATTTGGAAGGTATGTACTAGGACGCAGCCTGAGGTCAGTCACGTACAATGGCAGTCATGAGTCCTGAAACAGTGGCCGCCATCGGCCAATCAAAATCAAGCAGCAATTTGACTGGCTTAATGATGACCAATCTAAATCAAATTTAGCTGGTACATTTGTCCTCTGACCCTCAGCCTACCCTGTAAACAGTGGCTATGGCCACTGTTTTTATATTACTGACCAACCTAGGCCAATTCAGCTCAAATGAGTTACCAGATCAGGTAGGAAGGTGTCAACTGATCTCACCTGCTTTAACCACAGCAACGGGTGGCTCAGTGGGCTAAACTTGTATGCTTGTAATCAGATGGTCGCAGGTTCGAACCCAGCTTCGGTGGGCACTCGAGCTAGGCAGCCCGATGTGCACAGCATACCCTCCGTGAAGTGAGCAGGGGAGACGTGAAGGCGTTTTCCCCACGATGATAAATGAAGCTTATATTATTGTTAATTTAGACGTGCTCAGGCACTACTACGGAGGGTTGAACAATAATTATTTTTCTTCCCTAAAACTGAATGCCCAGCCTAAACCGTAAGTCCTAGACTGACCAAATTTGGCAACAAGATTCCTATTACTACCCACTACTCAGTCCCACTGACCCGTCCCAGTCAGTCAGATGGGGGCGCTACAGCACCTCGATTTGCATTTCTGCCTATTTCTCCAGACCTGTCAAGCCTACAGTTGAAATTTATTGCCAGTCCAATTCACTATGTCCTGACGAATCAAACTGCATATAGATCTTGGTTCTACATCTTTGCCTTCTTGCATGATTTACAGATGTTTTGAAAACAGGTTTTTTTGTTAACCTCCTAGGATTTTCGACTAACATCCATAAATCTGGTGTCATTCAAATCAGTAGACAGTCCTTTTAAAGATTTACAGAAAAATCTTAAACTTTCGGTAAGATACAGCCACCAGCCACACCCTGACTGTACTGATGTCTTGCCCATTTCAATCAGCCAGCTATATCTCAGGGATGCTTCAGCCAATCATTACAAAATTTGGCTCACTGATGTAGGACTGAACCACAGAGAGACCCTCCAAACTTCGTGTCAATCGGTCAATCAGGAGTGCTACGCCACTGTCTATATACATCTAAGACCCACCTAGGCTCATTGAGGTACAATGAGTTTCCAGATCAGGTAGGAAGGTGTCCAGCGATCTCTCCAGTTTTACCAACAGCAGCGGGTGGCTCAGTGGGCTAAACTTGTATGCTTGTAATCAGAGGGTCGCAGGTTCGAACCCAGCTTAGGTGGGTCCTCGAGCTAGGCAGCCCGATGTGCACAGCATACCCTCCGTGAAGTGAGCTGGGAATACGTGAAGGCGTTTTCCCCATGATGATCAATGAAGCTTATATTATTGTTAATTTAGACGTGCTCAGGCACTACTCCAGAGGGTTGAACAATAATTATTTTTCTTCCCTAAAACTGAATGCCCAGCCTAAACCGTAAGTCCTAGACTGACCAAATTTGGCAACAAGATTCCTATTCCTACCCACTACTCAGTCCCACTGACCCGTCCCAGTCAGTCAGATGGGGGCGCTACAGCACCTCGATTTGCATTTCTGCCTATTTCTCCAGACCTGTCAAGCCTACAGTTGAAATTTATTGCCAGTCCAATTCACTATGTCCTGACGAATCAAACTGCATATAGATCTTGGTTCTACATCTTTGCCTTCTTGCATGATTTACAGATGTTTTGAAAACAGGTTTTTTTGTTAACCTCCTAGGATTTTCGACTAACATCCATAAATCTGGTGTCATTCAAATCAGTAGACAGTCCTTTTAAAGATTTACAGAAAAATCTTAAACTTTCGGTAAGATACAGCCACCAGCCACACCCTGACTGTACTGATGTCTTGCCCATTTCAATCAGCCAGCTATATCTCAGGGATGCTTCAGCCAATCATTACAAAATTTGGCTCACTGATGTAGGACTGAACCACAGAGAGACCCTCCAAACTTCGTGTCAATCGGTCAATCAGGAGTGCTACGCCACTGTCTATATACATCTAAGACCCACCTAGGCTCATTGAGGTACAATGAGTTTCCAGATCAGGTAGGAAGGTGTCCAGCGATCTCTCCAGTTTTACCAACAGCAGCGGGTGGCTCAGTGGGCTAAACTTGTATGCTTGTAATCAGAGGGTCGCAGGTTCGAACCCAGCTTAGGTGGGTCCTCGAGCTAGGCAGCCCGATGTGCACAGCATACCCTCCGTGAAGTGAGCTGGGAATACGTGAAGGCGTTTTCCCCATGATGATCAATGAAGCTTATATTATTGTTAATTTAGACGTGCTCAGGCACTACTCCAGAGGGTTGAACAATAATTATTTTTCTTCCCTAAAACTGAATGCCCAGCCTAAACCGTAAGTCCTAGACTGACCAAATTTGGCAACAAGATTCCTATTCCTACCCACTACTCAGTCCCACTGACCCGTCCCAGTCAGTCAGATGGGGGCGCTACAGCACCCTGATTTGCATTTCTGCCTATATCTCCAGACCTGTCAAGCCTACAGTTGAAATTTATTGCCAGTCCAATTCACTATGTCCTGACGAATCAAACTGCATATAGACCTTGGTTCTACATCTTTGCCTTCTTGCATGATTTACAGATGTTTTGAAAACAGGTTTTTTTGTTAACCTCCTAGGATTTTCGACTAACATCCATAAATCTGGTGTCATTCAAATCAGGAGACAGTCCTTTTAAAGATTTACAGAAAAATCTTAAACTTTCGGTAAGATACAGCCACCAGCCACACCCTGACTGTACTGATGTCTTGCCCATTTCAATCAGCCAGCTATATCTCAGGGATGCTTCATCCAATCATTACAAAATTTGGCTCACTGATGTAGGACTGAACCACAGAGAGACCCTCCAAACTTCGTGTCAATCGGTCAATCAGGAGCGCTACGCCACTGTCTATATACATCTAAGACCCACCTAGGCTCCTTGAGGTACAATGAGTTTCCAGATCAGGTAGAAAGGTGTCCAGCGATCTCTCCAGTTTTACCAACAGCAGCGGGTGGCTCAGTGGGCTAAACTTGTATGCTTGTAATCAGAGGGTCGCAGGTTCGAACCCAGCTTAGGTGGGTCCTCGAGCTAGGCAGCCCGATGTGCACAGCATACCCTCCGTGAAGTGAGCTGGGGATACGTGAAGGCGTTTTCCCCACGATGATCAATGAAGCTTATATTATTGTTAATTTAGACGTGCTCAGGCACTACTCCAGAGGGTTGAACAATAATTATTTTTCTTCCCTAAAACTGAATGCCCAGCCTAAACCGTAAGTCCTAGACTGACCAAATTTGGCAACAAGATTCCTATTCCTACCCACTACTCAGTCCCACTGACCCGTCCCAGTCAGTCAGATGGGGGCGCTACAGCACCCCGATTTGCATTTCTGCCTATATCTCCAGACCTGTCAAGCCTACAGTTGAAATTTATTGCGACTACAATTAACTATGTCATGACTAATCTAACAACATATATAACTTGGTTCTCCCTCTTTCTGTTTTTACATAAATTATATTTGTCTGAAAACAGCTTTTCTTGTTAACCTCCTTTGATTTTCAACAAACCTACATACATCTGTTGTCCTTCAAATCAGAAGATAGTCCTTTTAAAGATTTAGAGAAAAAAATGAAACTTTTGGTAAGGTATGGCCACCAGCCACACCCTGACTCTACTGGTGCCACGTCCATTTCAATCAGACAGCTATATCTCAGGGATGCTTCAGCCAATCATTACAAAATTTGGCTCACTGATGTAGGACTGAACCACAGAGAGACCCTCCAAACTTCGTGTCGATCGGTCAATCGGGAGCGCTACGCCACTGTCTATATACATCTAAGACCCACCTAGGCTCATTGAGCTAAAACGAGTTACCAGAAGGTGTCTACTGATCTCAGTCATCTTACCCACAGCAGCGGATGGCTCAGTGTGCTAATCCTGTGTGCCTGTAATCAGAGGATCGCCGGTTCGAACCCAGCTTAGTATTTTTGTATTTCAGCTAGGTATCCTGATGTGCACAGTGTACTCTCTGATGTTGACTGGCCTGTTACACCTGCACTAAAAGCATCTCCATCCTAATGTCTGCCTACTACTGAGACCGTCCAGCTCTGTCCTACATCTCCTATCCTGTTATGGCAGTCTAATTCTGTCTGACTTTCTACTACCCTGGCCGCCGGTTCACTGCCGTTATTCCTCTACTGTCCGACCAGTCCGATCGTCCTGCGCTTTGGACCCTTTCGTAACTGCCTGCAGTTTCTAGTTATTATTAAGGGTCCAAAGCATGAAATGCTTATGGACCATTATTGTTTTTCTTAGGATTATTATTATTATTATTATTATTATTATTATTATTATTATTATTATTATTTTTTTCCTGCCCTAAAACTGAATGTACAGCCTAAACCGTAAGAGCTAGACCAACCAAACTTGGTAAGATGATGTCAATTCCTACCCGCTACTCAGATTCTCTGACCCAGCCCTGTCAGCCAGATGGGGGCGCTCTAGCGCCCCTCAACGCGTTTCAGTCCATATCACCTGTCCTATTAGTCCTACAATTGAATTTATTTTTTCTGCTGATACAGACAGCTTTGCTCTACCAACTTGCCATTTGGACTATGAAGCTCCACCTACTTAGATTTTTTGCTAATTTGCATAATTTGTGAAACTGGCTTCTGCCTTCAAGTCCTACACTGTTGGACCAAATCAGACAAATGAGGTGTCAAACCGATCAGTCCACTGACCTGATCAAAAGCTGTTCAAGAAAGTCTGACATTTGTCTATTTTATGGCCACTAGCCACGCCCAAATCACACCTAAATTTGGCCTATTTCAGTCTGACTGCTATAACTTCTCCATACCTTTGTCTACCTGAACCAAACTTAGAATCCAACTTCCCTGCTCTATTATGGGGTGACCATACAATGCAGCCCACATTTCGTCAATAGGGGGCGCTACAACTAAAAACTGCTGATATCTCCTGACTGCTTTGACCAATCTAATTGAAATTTGGCAGATATGTACTACGTACAAGCCTGAGGTCAGACAAGTATCATGGCAGTCATTAGTTGTAAAATCCTGGCCACCATTAGCCAATCAAAATCAACCAGCCATTTGACTGGCTAAACAATGAGCAATCCAAACCAAATTTGGGTTCTACATTTGTACTCTGACCCTGAACCCACCCTGTAATGGACATGTCAGTCTGCCATATGGGGGCGCTACAGCACATTTCTGCCTATTTCTCCTGAACTGTTAATTATAAAATTGACAATTGTTGTTTACGCTATCCACTAGCTCATGACAAATTTAATGGCATAAAGAACTTCATCATATCTCTTGCCATTTTTGCCTATTTTGTAAAAGTCTTAAAACAGTACTTTTTCTTAACCTCCTTGGATTTTCACCAAACCTTCATATTTCTGTGATCATTTTAATCAGGAGACAGTCCTTATAAAGAAATATTAAAAAAATCTGAAACTTTCCATGTGGTATGGCCACCAGCCACACCCACACCATACTGGTGCCACACCCATTTCAATCAGACAGCTATATCTGAGGCGTGCCTCAGCCAATCATCACGAAACTTAAATATATATTGTAGGACATTACTGGGGAAGGGCCCTCCAATTTTCATGCCAATCAGTCAAACAGGGGCACTACAGCAATATAACATGTCTGTATAAACCTGCAAAATCAGTTCAAGTTACATTGTTGTCATTTTTGATAAAGTGACATATTACTCGTTAAAATCATTTGTCCTGCAAGTTCTGTTAGTCATGCTAAATCAAGATAGTCCATAATAGTCATTTGAATTACCTTGTGATATTTAAAAACTTAATAAATAACATATTACTATAACTACTACAATGTCTAGCCAAAGTAGGTCTTTCTGGTAGTAGATCAATCAGGACACTGCCCTTATGTATAATTTATAAAGATAGCTTCACCTGCCTGTACAGTATGGCCACCAGCCACACTGAACCTACCACATTTCCATGCTCATTTCAATCAAACAGCTAAATATGAGGTATACTTCATATGATCTTCACGAAATTTGACCCACTAATGTACCACTGCACCTCAGACAGACCCTCCAAATTTGGTGCCGATCGGTCAAATGGGGGCGCTACAGCTAATGTGCATATATGTGTAAGACCCACCTTAGCAAATTCAGCTGAAATGTCCTTATTTCTCATCAAATATTGAAAGATTTGTTCCCTTTCCCTTCAACTAGGTCCATATTTTTAATTTTTGTTCATTTTTCACCCATTTGCCTCATAGAACATTATCAGACTTCATTTACACATGAGAAGGCCTAAAAGTTTTAAATAGCATTTCTAAAATGGAGTGTTGACTCCACCTGCTGGCCAAATGATTTCCATGCCCATTTCAATCAAACAGTTATATCTCTGGCATGCTTCATCCAATCCTAACAAAATTTGATTCCCTTCTGTATCAGTGGACTACAGACAGACCTTCCAAATTTGGTGCCGATCAGTCAAACGGGGGCGCTACAGCAATATAACATGTCTTTATAAACCTGCAAAATCAGTACAACTTACATTTATCTCATTTCTGTTCCAGTGACATATGACTGGTTGAAATCTTTTGTATTGCAAGTTCTCTTAGTTATGCCAAATCAAGAAATATGCAATGCCTAATGATTGTCATTTGCATTCCCTTGTGACATTTAAAAACTTAATAAATAACATATTGCTATAACTACTACAATGTCCAGCCCAAGAAGGTCATTCTGGTAGTAGATCAATCATGACACGGCCCTTATGGATAATTTATAAAAATAACTTGACCTACCTGTATGCTATGGCCACCAACTACACCAAACCTGCACCATTTCCATGCTCATTTCAATCAAACAGCTAAATCTGAGGCATTCTTCATCCAATCCTCATAAAATTTGACCAGCTAATGTAACCATAGACCACAGACAGACCTTCCAACTTTGGTGCCGATCGGTCAAATGGGGGAGCTACAGCCACTGTCTATATATTTCTAAGACCCACCTTAGCAAATTCAGTTGGAATGTCCTTATTTCTCTTCAAACATTCAAAGAATTGTTTGCTTTCCCTTCAACTAGGTCCATATTTTAATTTCTGTTCATTTTTCACCCATTTGCCTCAGAACATTATCAGAATTAATTTAAACATGAGAAGGCCTAAAAGTATTAAATAGCATTTCTAAAATGGAGCGTTGACTCCACCTGCTGGCCACACCATTTCCATTTCCATTTCATTCAAACAGCTAAATCTCAGGCATGCTTCTCCCAATCTTCACAAAATTTGACTGTCTCCTGCAGGAGTGGACTACAGACAGACCATCTATGTTTGGTGGTGATCGGGCAAATGGGGGCACTACAGCCAATGTTGTATTATGTCTAAGAGCCACCTTAACAGATTCAGCTGAAATGTCCTTATTCCTCATGAAACCTTCAAAGAATTGTTACCTTTCCCTTCACCTTAGTCCATATTTTTAATTTCCTTTCATTTTTTACCAATTTGCCTCATACAACATTATCAGACTTCATTTACAAATGAGAAGGTCAGAAAGTATTTAATATCATTTCAAAAATGGAGCGCTGACTCCACCTGCTGGCCACACCATTTCCATTACCATTTCATTCAAACAGCTAAATCTCAGGCATGCTTCATCTGATCCTTACAAAATTTGATTCACTTCTGTATGACTGGACTACAGACAGATCTTCCAAGTTTGGTGGCGATCAGTCAATCTGGAGCGGTACAGCCACTGTCATATTATGTTTAATACCTACCTTGGCTAATTCAGCTGAAATATCCTTCATAATACTTTCAAGGAATTAACTTTCCCTTCACCTCAGTCCATATTTTTAAGCTCCTTTCATTTTTATGCTATTTGACTTATAGAAAATTATCAGATTTTATTTATAAGCCAGGCAGTATATATTGCAGATTTTTTGTATTAAATTGGCCAGTAGGTGGAGATGGTGCTCTATTTATATTGCAGTTTTTTGGATTTTTTTTTATAGATTAGCCAGCAGGTGGAGTTCGTCCTGTATTTCATTAATGGCATTAAATTCTTTCAGGGCTTCTTATGTCTAGAAGAATACTTTACAAATGCAGTAAGCCACTGTTGTTTTTTTTAATATACAAGACAGCATGTGTTCACTGAGGTACTATAAAGTAAGCTTAACTTGTATGATCTAGACTTAAAATATTAGGTATGCAGGTGCCTATTTCTACCGTCTACTTAGACCATCTGACACAAAAAACTAATTCTTTTGGGCTGAGGCACTTCAGCAAATGGTTATATATTGTATCTTATATTGTTGTACTAAGGCTGCTTCTGCTAATGGCAGTAGTCAAACTGCCACACCAGGGACTGCATGCTACCAATTATCAAATGTAGCGCTAACTCCACCTGCTGGCCTCACTATTTCCATACCGAATTCATCAAGTCTACTAAACCTCATTGATACTTCATCGAATTCTCACAAAATTTGACTCACTTCTGTAGCACTGGACTATGAATAGACCATCTAACTTTGGTGACATTCGGTAAAACGGGGGCGCTTCTGCCACTGTCAAAATATACTAATAGTTAATGCAGCTGAAATTTCTTTATTTTTCATCAAACCTTCAAAGATTATTGACATTTTCATTTCATTTCACTTTTAGAAATGTATCAAAGTTCAGAGATACTTCAGGCTGTGTACAGTGCAACAATTGCAATTTCTTCCAACAGCTAGTCACCACATGTCCCATCTGTTTCTCATCTACCATACTCCCTTTATCGTACCTTAATCAACATATCAAAGTCAATGTTCAAAATGTCAGGTATTATCTTATCATAGAAGCATTTCCTACTTTCTGACTATTTAAATGCATTGGCCATCAGTTACAGTCCGTACTTCATTTCCAATTTAGCCACTGTCTTAATATGTCTAAGACCAACCTTGGTTAATGCAGCTGACATCTCCTTATTGTATATATAAACATTTAAATATTAATCACCTTTCCCTTCATCTAAGTCCATATTTTTAATCTGCTTATACAATCCTGCCATTTGACTTTTAGGAATCTATCAAACTTCAATGTTACTTTAGCCTGTGTACACTGTAGCAATTTCAATATTTCTCTAAAAGCTAGTCACCATATTTCCCTTCTGTCTCTCATTTACCATTTTCCTACTTTCTGACTATTTAAATGCATTGGCCATCAGTTACAGTCTGTACTTCATTTCCAATTTAGCCACTGTCATAATATGTCTAAGATCAACCTAGGTTAATGCAGCTGACATCTGTTTATTGTTTATTTAAACATTTAAATAATAAAAACCTTTCCCTTCATCTAAGTCCATATTTTTAATCCGCTTATATTTTCCTGGCATTTGACTTTCAGAAATCTATCAAACTTCAATGTTTATTCAAGATGTGTATGCTGCAGCAATTGCAATTGTTTCAAACAGCTACTCACCACATTTCCCTTCTGTTTCCCATCTATCCTTTTCCCTTTATCAAACATTGATGAACATTTCTACAGTAATGTTTAAATGTTAGGTATCACATTTCATTGTTGCATGTCCTATTTTCTGACTATTTCAATGCATTGGCCATCAGTTACAGTCTGTACTTCATTTACAATAATTAGTGAACTTCTAATTTTATGCCATTCACTTCTTTCCTCTTCATTGCTTCTTTCCATTAGCTTTGGACCCGATTGTCACTGCTTGCAGTTATCTTTATTATTATTATTATTATTATTTTTCTGCCCTAAAACTGAATGTACAGCCTAAACTGTAAGAGCTAGACCAACCAAACTTGGTCAGATGATGTCAATTCCTACCCACTACTCAGGTTGTCCTACCCAGTCCTGCCAGCCAGATGGGGGCGCCTTAGCGCCCCCCAACACGTTTCGGTCGATATCTCCTGTCCTGTTAGACCTACAATCGAAATTCTTTGTTCTACATATACAGACAGCAAAGCCCTACCAACTTGCCATTTGGACTATGAAGCTCCGCCTACTTAGATTTTTTGCTAATTTGCATAATTTGCCAATCCTACTTTTTCCTTAAAGTCCTGGCTTGTCCTACCAAATCAGACAAATGAGGTGTCAGACGAATCAGAATTCTCTGCTGATCAAGAATTATCCACAAAATTCAGACATTTTTATATCCTACGGCCATTAGCCACGCCCAAACAATGTCCAAATTTGGCCCGTTTTGGTCTGACGGCTATAACTTGGCCGTGCCTTGGCCTACCTTGACCAAATTTGAAATGCTACCTCCCTACACCATTCTGGGGACACGGTCCGAGGCGGGCCGCATTTCGTCAATAGGGGGCGCTACAACTAAAAACTGGCAATATCTCCTGACTGCCTTTGCCAATCTAACTGAAATTTGGTAGATATGTACTAGGAAGCAGCCTGTGGTCAGTCACCTACAATGGCAGTAATTATTCCTTAAAGAGTGGCCGCCATCAGCCAATCAAAATCAAGCAGGCATTTCACAGGCTTCTCAATGACCAATCTAAATCAAATTTGGGTGATACATTTGTGCTCTGACCCTCTGCCTAAACTGTAAAGGACACCTCACTCGGCCAGATGGGGGCGCAACAGTGACAACTTTTGCATTTCTGCCTATTTCTCGAGAACGGTGAAGCCTACAATCGACATTTCTTGCCAGGTCAATTCAGTACGACATGCCAAATCAAACAACATGTAGAACTTGCTTCTGCATCTTTGCGTTTTTGCATAATTCATATTGGTCTGAAAACAAGACATTTCGTTAACCTCCTAGGATTTTCACCAAACCTACACAAATCTGGTATCATTTAAATCAGGAGACAGTCATAATAAATAATTCATAAAAAAATCATAAACTTTCCATGAGGTATAGTCACCAGCCACACACAAACCATACAGGTGCCATGCCCAATTCAATCAGACAGCTATATCTCAGGCCTGCCTCAGCCAATCATCACCAAACTTTAATATATCCTGTAGAATAGTAGTCCGGAAGGGCCCTCCAAATTTGGTGCCGATCGGTCAAACGGGGGCGCTACAACAACATAACATGTCTGTATAAACCTTGAAAATCAGTTCAACTTACATTTATCTCATTTCTGTTCTAGTGACATGTTACTGGTTAAAATATTTTGTACTGCCAGTTCTGTGAGTCATGCCAAATCAAGACATATGCAATGCCCAATGATAGTCATTTTCATTCCCTTGTGATGTTTAAAAACTTAATAAATAACATATTACTGTAACTTCTACAATGTTCAGCCCAAGTAGGTCATTCTGGTAGTACATCAATCAGGACATTGCCATTATGGATAATTCATAAAAATATCTTAACCTGTACGCTATGGCCACCAGCTACAACAAACCTGCACCATATCCATGCTCATTTCAATCAACCATCTAAAGCTCAGCTGTGCTTCAGCCAATCCTCATCAAATTTGACGGCCTAATGTAGTAAGGGACCTCAGACAGACCCTCCAATTTTGGTGCCAATCGGTCAAACGGGGGCGCTACAGCCACTGTCCATATATTTCTAAGACCCACCTTAGCAAATTCAGCTGAAATGTCCTTATTTCTCATAAAACCTTGAAAGAATTGTTACCTTTCCCTTCACCTGAGTCCATATTTTTTAATCACTTTCATTTTTCACCGATTTGCCTCATAGAACATTATCAGACTTAATTTACACATAAGAAGGCCTGAAAGTATTGAATACAATTTCTAAAATGGAGCGCTGACTCCACCTGCTGGCCACTCTGTTTCCATGCCCATTTCATTCAAATAGCTATATCTCTGGCATGCTTCATCCAATCCTCACAAAATTTGGCGCACATCTGTGTTACTAGACTTCAGAAAGACCTTCCAAGTTTGGTGGCAATCGGTCAAACGGGGGCACTACAGCCACTGTCATAATATGTCTAAGACCAACCTTGGTTAATGCAGCTGAAATCTGCTTATTGTTTATTTAAAAATTAAAATATTAATCACCTTTCCCTTCATCTAAGTCCATATTTTTAATCTGCTTATATTTTCCTGCCATTTGACTTTTACAAATCTTTCAAACTTCAATCTTTCTTCAGGCTGTGTACACTACAGCAATTACAATTTTATAATAAATTGGCCAGCAGGTGGAGTCAGCGCTCCATTTCAATAATGCCTTCAATACTTTTAGCCTTTCTCCTGTCTAAATATACAACCTAGAATAGCATACAGCATGATATTACTGCTGTTTAATGCAGCTGAAATCTGCTTATTGTTTATTTAAAAATTAAAATATTAATCACCTTTCCCTTCATCTAAGTCCATATTTTTAATCTGCTTATATTTTCCTGCCATTTGACTTTTACAAATCTTTCAAACTTCAATCTTTCTTCAGGCTGTGTACACTGCAGCAATTACAATTTTATAATAAATTGGCCAGCAGGTGGAGTCAGCGCTCCATTTCAATAATGCCTTCAATACTTTTCGCCTTTCTCCTGTCTAAATGTACAACCTAGAATAGCATACAGCATGATATTACTGCTGTTACATGTCACACTCCCGCAACTCAGCACTTGGTTAAGAATATGCAACACAGCCTATGTTTACACAGGCAGTATAAAAAAGCAACCCTGTAATATCTAGATTTACCAGACCAGGTTTGAAGGTGCCTAAATCTACCAACTAGTCAGGCCATCTGACCAAAACCATGCATTAAGTCAGGCTAAGGCACTCCACCACAGGGTTCTACATTCTGTCCTACATTTGCTGACCTGTTAGACCGATACTAACTAATCTATATCCTGATTTCTACCTACTACTCAGACCATCTGACCAAAACAATGCATTCAGTCAGGTTCAGGCACTACACCACAGGGTTCTACATTCTGTCCTACATTTCCTGACCTGTTAGACCGACACTCAACAATCTACATCATGATTTCTTCCTTCTACTCAAACCATCTGACCCAATCAACCATCTAAATCTCAGCCGTGCTTCAGCCAATCCTCATCAAATTTGACGGCCTAATGTAGTAAGGGACCTCAGACAGACCCTCCAATTTTGGTGCCAATCGGTCAAACGGGGGCGCTACAGCCACTGTCCATATATGTCTAAGACCCACCTTAGCAAATTCAGCTGAAATGTCCTTATTTCTCATAAAACCTTGAAAGAATTGTTACCTTTCCCTTCACCTGAGTCCATATTTCTTATTCACTTTCATTTTTCACCGATTTGCCTCATAGAACATTATCAGACTTAATTTACACATAAGAAGGCCTGAAAGTATTGAATACAATTTCTAAAATGGAGCGCTGACTCCACCTGCTGGCCACACTGTTTCCATGCCCATTTTATTAAAATAGCTATATCTCTGGCATGCTTCATCCAATCCTCACAAAATTTGACGCACATCTGTGTTACTAGACTTCAGAAAGACCTTCCAAGTTTGGTGGCAATCGGTCAAACGGGGGCACTACAGCCACTGTCCTAATATGTCTAAGACCAACCTTGGTTAATGCAGCTGAAATCTGCTTATCGTTTATTTAAAAATTAAAAAATTAATCACCTTTCCCTTCATCTAAGTCCATATTTTTAATCTGCTTATATTTTCCTGCCATTTGACTTTTACAAATCTTTCAAACTTCAATCTTTCTTCAGGCTGTGTACACTGCAGCAATTACAATTTTATAATAAATTGGCCAGCAGGTGGAGTCAGCGCTCCATTTCAATAATGCCTTCAATACTTTTAGCCTTTCTCCTGTCTAAATGTATAACCTAGAATATGATACAGCATGATATTACTGCTGTTACATGTCACAATACGCAACTCAGCACTTTGTTAAGAATATGCAACACAGCCTATGTTTACACAGGCAGTATAAAAAAGAAAACTCTGTAATATCTAGACTTACCAGACCAGGTATGAAGGTCCCTAAATCTACCAACTAGTCAGGCCATCTGACCCAAACCATGCATTCAGTCAGGCTAAGGCACTCCACCACAGGGTTCTACATTCTGTCCTACATTTGCTGACCTGTTAGACCGATACTAACTAATCTATATCCTGATTTCTACCTACTACTGAGACCATCTGACCAAAACAATGCATTCAGTCAGGTTCAGGCACTACACCACAGGGTTCTACATTCTGTCCTACATTTCCTGACCTGTTAGACCGACACTCAACAATCTACATCATGATTTCTACCTTCTACTCAAACCATCTGACCTAAACAAGTTCTGTTCTGTCTGACATCTGCTGACCTGTAGTTCTGTCTGACTTTTTAGTATCCTCCTCTACGGTTTGCCCTACATCTCCTGTCACATTAGAGCTACGCTAAATCTCCATCCTGTTATGGCAGTCTAATTGTTGCCCGGTCAATTAAGTACGACATGCCAAATCAAACAACATGTAGAACTTGCTTCTGCATCTTTGCGTTTTTGCATAATTCATATTGGTCTGAAAACAAGACATTTTGTTAACCTCCTAGGATTTTCACCAAACCTACACAAATCTGGTATCATTTAAATCAGGAGACAGTCATAATAAATAATTCATAAAAAAATCATAAACTTTCCATGAGGTATAGTCACCAGCCACACACAAACCATACAGGTGCCATGCCCAATTCAATCAGACAGCTATATCTCAGGCCTGCCTCAGCCAATCATCACCAAACTTTAATATATCCTGTAGAATAGTAGTCCGGAAGGGCCCTCCAAATTTGGTGCCGATCGGTCAAACGGGGGCGCTACAACAATATAACATGTCTGTATAAACCTTGAAAATCAGTTCAACTTACATTTATCTCATTTCTGTTCTAGTGACATATTACTGGTTAAAATATTTTGTACTGCCAGTTCTGTGAGTCATGCCAAATCAAGACATATGCAATGCCCAATGATAGTCATTTTCATTCCCTTGTGATGTTTAATAACTTAATAAATAACATATTACTGTAACTTCTACAATATCCAGCCCAAGTAGGTCATTCTGGTAGTACATCAATCAGGACATTGCCCTTATGGATAATTCATAAAAATATCTTGACCTGTATGCTATGGCCACCAGCTACAACAAACCTGCACCATATCCATGCTCATTTCAATCAACCATCTAAATCTCAGCCGTGCTTCAGCCAATCCTCATCAAATTTGACGGCCTAATGTAGTAAGGGACCTCAGACAGACCCTCCAATATTGGTGCCAATCGGTCAAACAGGGGCGCTACAGCCACTGTCCATATATGTCTAAGACCCACCTTAGCAAATTCAGCTGAAATGTCCTTATTTCTCATAAAACCTTGAAAGAATTGTTACCTTTCCCTTCACCTGAGTCCATATTTTTTATTCACTTTCATTTTTCACCAATTTGCCTCATAGAACATTATCAGACTTAATTTACACATAAGAAGGCCTGAAAGTATTGAATACAATTTCTAAAATGGAGCGCTGACTCCACCTGCTGGCCACACTGTTTCCATGCCTATTTCATTCAAATAGCTATATCTCTGGCATGCTTCATCCAATCCTCACAAAATTTGATGCACGGCTGTGTTACTAGACTGCCTCAGCCAAGCTGCAAAAGACCTTCCAAGTTTGGTGGCAATCAGTCAAACGGGGGCACTACAGCCACTGTCATAATATGTCTAAGACCAACCTTGGTTAATGCAGCTGAAATCTGCTTATTGTTTATTTAAAAATTAAAATATTAATCACCTTTCCCTTCATCTAAGTCCATATTTTTAATCTGCTTATATTCTCCTGCCATTTGACTTTTACAAATCTTTCAAACTTTAATCTTTCTTCAGGCTGTGTACACTACAGCAATTACAATTTTATAATAAATTGGCCAGCAGGTGGAGTCAGCGCTCCATTTCAATAATGCCTTCAATACTTTTAGCCTTTCTCCTGTCTAAATATACATCCTAGAATAGCATACAGCATGATATTACTGCTGTTACATGTCACACTCCCGCAACTCAGCACTTTGTTAAGAATATGCAACACAGCCTATGTTTACACAGGCAGTATAAAAAAGCAACTACTGTATGTAATATCTACACTTACCAGACCAGGTATGAAGGTCCCTAAATCTACCAACTAGTCAGGCCATCTGACCCAAAACATGTATTAAGTCAGGCTAAGGCACTCCACCACAGGGTTCTACATTCTGTCCTGCATTTGCTGACCTGTTAGACCGATACTAACTAGTCTATATCCTGATTTCTACCTACTACTCAGACTATCTCACCAAAACATTGCATTCAGTCAGGTTCAGGCACTACACCACAGGGTCCTACATTCTGTCCTACATTTCCTGACCTGTTAGACGGACACTCAACAATCTCCATCCTGATTTCTACCTTCTACTCAAACCATCTGTTGTCCTACCTGTCCTACCTGTCCTACTTGTCATACCCTTTGGACCCTTCAGTAACTGCCTGCAGTTTCTAGTTATTATTATTATTATTATTCCCTAAAACTGAATGCCCAGCCTAAACCGTAAGTCCTACGCTGACCAAATTTGGTAGGATGATTGGAATTCCTACCCACTACTCAGGTTGTCCGACCCGTCCGACTCAGCCAATGGGGGGCGCCGTAGCGCCCTCCAACACGTTTCGGTCGATATATCCTGTCCTGTTTGTCCTACAACCGAAATTCTTTTTTCTGCTGATAGAGACAGCCATGCCCTACCAAAAATTCATTGGGACCATGAAGCTCCGCCTACTTAGATTTTTTGCTAATTTGCATAATTTCCAAATCCTACTTTTTCCTTACAGTCCTAGCTTGTCCTACCAAATCAGACAAATGAGGTGTCAAACGAATCAGAACTCTGAGATGTTCAAGAATCATCCACAAATTTCAGACATTTCTATGTCCTACGGCCATTAGCCAAGCCCAAACAATATCCAAATTTTACTCGTTGTGGTCTGACTGCTATAAATTGCCTGTGCCTTGGCCTACCTTGATCAAATTTGAAATCTTACCTCCCTACACCATTCTGGGGACACGGTCCAAGGCGGGCCGCATTTCGTCCATAGGGGGCGCTACAACTAAAAACTGCCAATATCTTCTGACTGCCTTGGCCAATCCAACTGAAATTTGGAAGGTATGTACTAGGACGCAGCCTGAGGTCAGTCATGTACAATGGCAGTCATGAGTCCTGAAACAGTGGCCGCCATCGGCCAATCAAAATCAAGCAGCAATTTGACTGGCTAAATGATGACCAATCTAAATCAAATTTAGCTGGTACATTTGTCCTCTGACCCTCAGCCTACCCTGTAAACAGTGGCTACGGCCACTGTTTATATATTACTAAGACCAACCTAGGCCAATTCAGCTCAAATGAGTTAACAGATCAGGTAGGAAGGTGTCTACCGATCTCACCAGCTTTAAACACAGCAACGGGTGGCTCAGTGGGCTAAACTTGTATGCTTGTAATCAGAGGGTCGCAGGTTCGAACCCAGCTTCGGTGGGTACTCGAGCTAGGCAGCCCGATGTGCACAGCATACCCTCCGTGAAGTGAGCTGGGGAGACGTGAAGGCGTTTTTCCCATGATGATCAATGAAGCTTATATTATTGTTAATTTAGACATGCTCAGGCACTACTTCAGAGGGTTGAACAATAATTATTTTTCTTCCCTAAAACTGAATGCCCAGCCTAAACCGTAAGTCCTAGACTGACCAAATTTGGCAACAAGATTCCTATTCCTACCCACTACTCAGTCCCACTGACCCGTCCCAGTCAGTCAGATGGGGGCGCTACAGCACCCCGATTTGCATTTCTGCCTATATCTCCAGACCTGTCAAGCCTACAGTTGAAATTTATTGCCAGTCCAATTCACTATGTCCTGTCAAATCAAACTGCATATAGATCTTGGTTCTACATCTTTGCCTTCTTGCATGATTTACAGATGTTTTGAAAACAGGTTTTTTTGTTAACCTCCTAGGATTTTCGCCTAACATCCATAAATCTGATGTCATTCAAATCAGGAGACAGTCCTTTTAAAGATTTACAGAAAAAACTTAAACTTTCGGTAAGATACAGCCACCAGCCACACCCTGACTGTACTGATGTCTTGCCCATTTCAATCAGACAGCTATATCTCAGGGATGCTTCAGCCAATCATTACAAAATTTGGCTCACTGATGTAGGACTGTACCACAGAGAGACCCTCCAAATTTCGTGTCAATCGGTCAATCAGGAGCGCTACGCCACTGTCTATATACATCTAAGACCCACCTAGGCTCATTGAGGAAAAATGAGTTTCCAGATCAGGTAGGAAGGTGTCCAGCGATCTCACCCATTTTAACCACAGCAACGGGTGGCTCAGTGGGCTAAACTTGTATGCTTGTAATCAGAGGGTCGCAGGTTCAAACCCAGCTTCGGTGGGTACTCGAGCTAGGCAGCCCGATGTGCACAGCATACCCTCCGTGAAGTGAGCTGGGGAGACGTGAAGGCGTTTTCCCCACGATGATCAATGAAGCTTATATTATTGTTAATTTAGACATGCTCAGGCACTACTTCAGAGGGTTGAACAATACTTATTTTTCTTCCCTAAAACTGAATGCCCAGCCTAAACCGTAAGTCCTAGACTAACCAAATTTGGCAACAAGATTCCTATTCCTACCCACTACTCAGTCCCACTGACCTGTCCCAGTCAGTCAGATGGGGGCGCTACAGCACCCCGATTTGCATTTATGCCTATATCTACCGACCTGTCAAGCCAACAGTTGAAATTTATTGCCAGTCCAATTCACTATGTCATGACGAATTTCAACTGCATATAGAACTTGGTTCTCCATTTTTGCCTTTTTTCATGATTTATAGTTGTTTGAAAACAGGTTATTTTGTTAACCTCCTCGGATTTTCACCCAACATACATAAATCTGGTGTCATTCAAACCAGGAGACAGTCTTTTTAAAGATTTAGAGAAAAAACTTAAACTTTCGGTAAGATACAGCCACCAGCCACACCCTGACTGTACTGTTGTCTTGCCCATTTCAATCAGACAGCTATATCTCAGGAATGCTTCTGCCAATCATTACAAAATTTGGCTAACTGATGTAGGACTGTACCACAGAGAGACCCTCCAAATGTCGTGTCGATCGGTCAATTGGGAGCGCTACGCCACTGTCTATATACATCTAAGACCCACCTAGGCTCATTGAGCAAAAACGAGTTACCAGATCAGGTTGGAAGGTGTCTACCAATCTCACCCATTTTACCAACAGCAACGGGTGGCTCAGTGGGCTAAACTTGTATGCTTGTAATCAGAGGGTCGCAGGTTCGAACCCAGCTTCGGTGGGTACTCGAGCTAGGCAGCCCGATGTGCACAGCATACCCTCCGTGAAGTGAGCTGGGGAGACGTGAAGGCGTTTTTCCCATGATGATCAATGAAGCTTATATTATTGTTAATTTAGACATGCTCAGGCACTACTTCAGAGGGTTGAACAATAATTATTTTTCTTCCCTAAAACTGAATGCCCAGCCTAAACCGTAAGTCCTAGACTGACCAAATTTGGCAACAAGATTCCTATTCCTACCCACTACTCAGTCCCACTGACCCGTCCCAGTCAGTCAGATGGGGGCGCTACAGCACCCCGATTTGCATTTCTGCCTATATCTCCAGACCTGTCAAGCCTACAGTTGAAATTTATTGCCAGTCCAATTCACTATGTCCTGTCAAATCAAACTGCATATAGATCTTGGTTCTACATCTTTGCCTTCTTGCATGATTTACAGATGTTTTGAAAACAGGTTTTTTGTTAACCTCCTAGGATTTTCGCCTAACATCCATAAATCTGATGTCATTCAAATCAGGAGACAGTCCTTTTAAAGATTTACAGAAAAAACTTAAACTTTCGGTAAGATACAGCCACCAGCCACACCCTGACTGTACTGATGTCTTGCCCATTTCAATCAGACAGCTATATCTCAGGGATGCTTCAGCCAATCATTACAAAATTTGGCTCACTGATGTAGGACTGTACCACAGAGAGACCCTCCAAATTTCGTGTCAATCGGTCAATCAGGAGCGCTACGCCACTGTCTATATACATCTAAGACCCACCTAGGCTCATTGAGGAAAAATGAGTTTCCAGATCAGGTAGGAAGGTGTCCAGCGATCTCACCCATTTTAACCACAGCAACGGGTGGCTCAGTGGGCTAAACTTGTATGCTTGTAATCAGAGGGTCGCAGGTTCGAACCCAGCTTCGGTGGGTACTCGAGCTAGGCAGCCCGATGTGCACAGCATACCCTCCGTGAAGTGAGCTGGGGAGACGTGAAGGCGTTTTCCCCACGATGATCAATGAAGCTTATATTATTGTTAATTTAGACATGCTCAGGCACTACTTCAGAGGGTTGAACAATACTTATTTTTCTTCCCTAAAACTGAATGCCCAGCCTAAACCGTAAGTCCTAGACTGACCAAATTTGGCAACAAGATTCCTATTCCTACCCACTACTCAGTCCCACTGACCTGTCCCAGTCAGTCAGATGGGGGCGCTACAGCACCCCGATTTGCATTTATGCCTATATCTACCGACCTGTCAAGCCAACAGTTGAAATTTATTGCCAGTCCAATTCACTATGTCATGACGAATTTCAACTGCATATAGAACTTGGTTCTCCATTTTTGCCTTTTTTCATGATTTATAGTTGTTTGAAAACAGGTTATTTTGTTAACCTCCTCGGATTTTCACCCAACATACATAAATCTGGTGTCATTCAAACCAGGAGACAGTCTTTTTAAAGATTTAGAGAAAAAACTTAAACTTTCGGTAAGATACAGCCACCAGCCACACCCTGACTGTACTGTTGTCTTGCCCATTTCAATCAGACAGCTATATCTCAGGAATGCTTCTGCCAATCATTACAAAATTTGGCTAACTGATGTAGGACTGTACCACAGAGAGACCCTCCAAATGTCGTGTCGATCGGTCAATTGGGAGCGCTACGCCACTGTCTATATACATCTAAGACCCACCTAGGCTCATTGAGCAAAAACGAGTTACCAGATCAGGTTGGAAGGTGTCTACCAATCTCACCCATTTTACCAACAGCAACGGGTGGCTCAGTGGGCTAAACTTGAATGCTTGTAATCAGAGGGTCGCAGGTTCGAACCCAGCTTCGGTGGGTACTCGAGCTAGGCAGCCCGATGTGCACAGCATACCCTCTGTGAAGTGAGCTGGGGAGACGTGAAGGCGTTTTCCCCATGCGGGTCAATGAAGCTTATATTATTGTTAATTAAGACCTGCTCAGGCACTACTACAGAGGGTTGAACAATAATTATTTTTCTTCCCTAAAACTGAATGCCCAGCCTAAACCGTAAGTCCTAGACTGACCAAATTTGGCAACATGATTACAATTCCTACCCACTACTCAGGCCCACTGACCTGTCCCAGTCAGTCAGATGGGGGCGCTACAGCACCCTGATTTGCATTTCTGCCTATATCTGCAGACCTGTCAAGCCTACAGTTGAAATTTATTGCCAGTCCAATTCACTATGTCCTGACAAATCCAACTGCATATAGAACTTGGTTCTCCATCTTTGCCTTTTTTCATGATTTATAGTTGTTTTGAAAACAGGTTATTTTGTTAACCTCCTAGGATTTTCGCCCAACATACATAAATCTGTAGTCATTTAAACCAGGAGACAGTCCTTTTAAAGATTTAGAGAAAAAACTTAAACTTTCGGTAAGATACAGCCACCAGTCACACCCTGACTGTACTGTTGTCTTGCCCATTTCAATCAGACAGCTATATCTCAGGGATGCTTCAGTCAATCATTACAAAATTTGGCTCACTGATGTAGGACTGTACCACAGAGACCCTCCAAATTTCGTGTCGATTGGTCAATTAGGAGCGCTACGCCACTGTCTATATACATCTAAGACCCTCCTAGGCTCATTGAGGTAAAATGAGTTACCAGATCAGGTAGGAAGTTGTCTACCGATCTCACCTGTTTTAACAACAGCAACGGGTGGCTCAGTGGGCTAAACTTGTATGCTTGTAATCAGAGGGTCGCAGGTTCGAGCCCAGCTTTAGTGGGTACTCGAGCTAGGCAGCCCGATGTGCACAGCTTACCCTCCGTTGAAATTTATTGTGACTACAATTAACTATGTCATGACTAATCTAACAACATATATAACTTGGTTCTCCCTCTTTCTGTTTTTACATAAATTATATTTGTCTGAAAACAGCTTTTCTTGTTAACCTCCTTTGATTTTCAACAAACCTACATACATCTGTTGTCCTTCAAATCAGAAGATAGTCCTTTTAAAGATTTAGAGAAAAAAATGAAACTTTTGGTAAGGTATGGCCACCAGCCACACCCTGACTCTACTGGTGCCACGTCCATTTCAATCAGACAGCTATATATCATGCACTCTTCAGCCAATCATTTCCAAATATCTATCTCGGATGAAAGGCTGTACTGCAGAGAGACCCTCCAATTTTCGTGTCAATAGGTCAAACGGGAGCGCTATAGCCACTGTCCATATATGTCTAAACCTCACCTAGTCTAATTCAGCTATAATGAGTTACCAGATCAGGTAGGAAGGTGTCTACTGATCTCACTCATCTTACCCACAGGAGCGGATGGCTCAGTGTGCTAATCCTGTGTGCCTGTAATCAGAGGGTCGCTGGTTCGAACCCAGCTTAGGATGCTATTTCAGCTACAGTAGGTATCCTGTTGTGCACAGTGTACTCTCTGATGTTGACTGGCCTGTTACACCTGCACAAAAAGCATCTACATCATAATGTCTGCAAACTACTGAGACCGTCCAGCTCTGTCCTACATCGCCTATCCTGTTATGGCAGTCTAATTCTGTCTGACTTTCTACTACCCTGGCCACCGGTTCTCTGCTGTTATTCCTCTACTGTCCTACCAGTCCGATCGTCCTCCGCTTTGGACCCTTTCGTAACTGCTTGCAGTTTCTAGTTAAGGGTCCAAAGGACGAAGTCCTTATGGACCATTATTGTTTTTCTTAGGATTATTATTATTATTATTATTATTATTATTATTTTTCTGCCCTAAAACTGAATGCCCAGCCTAAACCGTAAGTCCTAGGCCTACCAAATTTGGTACGATGATTGGAATTCCTACCCACTACTCAGGTTTTCTGACCCGTCCGAATCAGCCAGAGGGGGGCGCCGTAGCGCCCCATAACACGTTTTGGACGATATCTCCTGTCCTGTTTGTCCTACCTTCAAAATTCTTTTTTCTCCTGATACAGACAGCCATGCCCTACCAAAAAGTCAATGGGACCATGAAGCTCCGCCTACTTAGATTTTTTGCTAATTTGCATAATCTGCAAATCATACTTTTTTCTTAAAGTCCTGGCTTGTCCTACCAAATCAGACAAATGAGGTGTCAGACGAATCAGAATTTTCAGCTGATCAAGAATCATCAACAAAATCCAGACATTTTTATATCCTATGGCCATTAGCCACGCCCAAACAATGTCCAAATTTGGCCAATTTTGGTCTGATGGCTATAACTTGGTCGTGCCTTGGCCTACCTTGACCAAATTTGAAATGCTACCTCCCTACACCATTCTGGGGACACGGTCCGAAGCGGGCCGCATTTCGTCAATAGGGGGCGCTACAACTAAAAACTGGCAATATCTCCTGACTGCCTTTGCCAATCTAACTGAAATTTGGCAGATATGTACTAGCACCCAGCCTGTGGTCAGTCACATACAATGACAGTCATCATTCCTTAAATAGTGGCCGCCATCAGCCAATCAAAATCAAGCAGGCATTTGACAGGCTTATAAATGACCAATCTATATCAAATTTTTGTGGTATATTTGTCCTCTGACCCGCAGCCCACCATGCAAAGGACACCTCACTCGGCCAGATGGGGCCGCTACAGTGACAACTTTTGCATTTCTGCCTATTTCTCGAGAAGGGTGAAGTCTACAATCGACATTTATTGCCAGGTCAATTCAGTACGACATGCCAAATCAAACAACATGTAGAACTTGCTTCTGCATCTTTGCGTTTTTGCATAATTCATATTGGTCTGAAAACAAGACATTTCGTTAACCTCCTAGGATTTTCACCAAACCTACACAAATCTGGTATCATTTAAATCAGGAGACAGTCATAATAAATAATTCATAAAAAAATCATAAACTTTGCATGAGGTATAGTCACCAGCCACACACAAATCATACAGGTGCCATGCCCAATTCAATCGGACAGCTATATCTCAGGCCTGCCTCAGCCAATCATCACCAAACTTTAACATATCCTGTAGAATAGTAGTCCGGAAGGGCCCTCCAAATTTGGTGCCGATCGGTCAAACGGGGGCGCTACAACAATATAACATGTCTGTATAAACCTTGAAAAGCAGTTCAACTTACATTTTTCTCATTTCTGTTATTGTGACATATTACTTGTTAAAATATTTTGTACTGCCAGTTCTGTCAGTCATGCCATATCAAGACATATGCAATTCCCAATGATAGTCATTTTCATTCCTTTGTGATGTTTAAAAGCTTAATAAATAACATATTACTGTAACTTCTACAATGTCCAGCCCAAGTAGGTCATTCTGGTAGTACATCAATCAGGACATTGCCCTTATGGATAATTCATAAAAATATCTTGACCTACCTGTATGCTATGGCCACCAGCTACACCAAACATGCACCATATCCATGCTCATTTCAATCAACCATCTAAAACTCAGCCGTGCATCAGCCAATCCTCATCAAATTTGACAGCCTAATGTAGTAAGGGACATCAGACAGACCCTCCAATTTTGGTACCAATTGGTCAAACGGGGGCGCTACAGCCACTGTCCATATATGTCTAAGACCCACCTTAGCAAATTCAGCTGAAATGTCCTTATTTCTCATAAAACCTTGAAAAAATTGTTACCTTTCTCTTCACCTGAGTCCATATTTTTTATTCACTTTCATTTTTCACCAATTTGCCTCATAGAACATTATCAGACTTAATTTACACATAAGAAGGCCTGAAAGTATTAAATGGAATTTCTAAAATGGAGCGCTGACTCCACCTGCTGGCCACACCATTTCCATACACATTTCAATCAAACAGCTATATCTCTGGCATGCTTCATCAAATCCTTACAAAATTTGACTCGCTTCTGTGTCACTGGACTACAGACAGACCTTCCAAGTTTGGTGGCAATCGGTCAAATTGGGGTGCTACAGCCGCTGTTCTAATATGTCTAAGACCAACCTTGGTTAATGCAGCTGAGATCTGCTTATTGTTTATTTAAAAATTAAAATATTAATCACCTTTCCCTTCATCTAAGTCCATATTTTTAATCTGCTTATATTTTCCTGCCATTTGACTTTTACAAATCTTTCAAACTTTGATCTTTCTTCAGGCTGTGTACACTGCAGCAATTTCAATTTTATAATACATTGGCCAGCAGGTGGAGTCAGCGCTCTATTTAAATAATGCCTTCAATACTTTTAGCCTTTCTCCTGTCTAAATGTACAACCTATAATATGATACAGCATGATATTACTGCTGTTACATGTCACACTCCTGCAACTCAGCACTTTGTTAAGAATATGCAACGCAGCCTATGTTTACACAGGCAGTATAAAAAATCAACTCTGTAATATCTAGACTTACCAGACCAGGTATGAAGGTGCCTAAATCTACCAACTAGTCAGGCCATCTGACCAAAACCATGCATTAAGTCAGGCTAAGGCACTCCACCACAGGGTTCTACATTCTGTCCTACATTTTCTGACCTGTTAGACCGATACTAACTAATCTATATCCTGATTTCTACCTACTACTCAGACCATCTGACCAAAACAATGCATTCAGTCAGGTTCAGGCACTACACCACAGGGTTCTACATTCTGTCCTACATTTCCTGACCTGTTAGACCGACACTAAACAATCTACATCATGATTTCTACCTTCTACTCAAACCATCTGACCGAAACAAGTTCTCTTCTGTCTGACATCTGCTGACCTGTAGTTCTGTCTGACTTGTTGGTATCCTCCTCTACGGTTTGCCCTACATCTCCTGTCGCATTAGAGCTATGCTAAATCTGCATCCTGTTATGGCAGTCTAATTCTGTCTGACTTTTTACTACCCTGGCCGCCGGATCTCTGCCCTTATTACACTACTGTCCTACCAGTCCGATTGTCCTACGCTTTGGACCCATTCGTAACTGCTTGCAGTTTCTAGTTAAGGGTCCAAAGCACGTAGTGCTATGGAACCTTATTGTTTTTGTTAAGATTATTATTATTATTATTATTATTATTATTATTATTATTATTTTTCTTCCCTAAAACTGAATGCCCAGCCTAAACCGTAAGTCCTAGGCCGACCAAATTTGGTAGGATGATTGGAATTCCTACCCACTACTTAGGTTGTCCGACCCATCCGACTCAGCCAATGGGGGGCGCCGTAGCGCCCCCCAACATGTTTCCGTCGATATCTCCTGTCCTGTTTGTCCTACAACCGAAATTCTTTTTTCTGCTGATACAGACAGCCATGCCCTACCAAAAAGTCAATGGGACCATGAAGCTTCGCCTACTTAGATTTTTTGCTAATTTGCATATTTTGCAAATCATACTTTTTTCTTACAGTCCTAGCTTGTCCTACCAAATCAGACAAATGAGGTGTCAAACGAATCAGAACTCTGAGCTGATCAAGAATCATCCACAAATTTCAGACATTTCTATGTCCTACAGCCATTAGCCTAGCCCAAACAATATCTAAATTTGACACATTGTGGTCTGACTACTATAACTTGGCCGTGCCTTGGCCTACCTTGACCAAATTTGAAATCCTACCTCCGTACACCATTTTGGGGGCACGGTGCAAGGCGGGCCGCATTTCGTCCATAGGGGGCGCTACAACTAAAAACTGCCAATATCTTCTGACTGCCTCGGCCAATCCAACTGAAATTTGGAAGGTATGTACTAGGACGCAGCCTGAGGTCAGTCACATACAATGGCAGTCATGAGTCCTGAAACAGTGGCCGCCATCGACCAATCAAAATCAAGCAGCAATTTGACTGGCTTAATGATGACCAATCTAAATCAAATTTAGCTGGTACATTTGTCCTCTGACCATCAGCCTACCCTGTAAACAGTGGCTATGGCCACTGTTTTTATATTACTAAGACCAACCTAGGCCAATTCAGCTCAAATGAGTTACCAGATCAGGTAGGAAGGTGTCTACCGATCTCACCTGCTTTAACCACAGCAACGGGTGGCTCAGTGGGCTAAACTTGTATGCTTGTAATCAGAGGGTCGCAGGTTCGAACCCAGCTTCGGTGGGTACTCGAGCTAGGCAGCCCGATGTGCACAGCATACCCTCCGTGAAGTGAGCTGGGGAGACGTGAAGGCGTTTTCCCCACGATGATCAATGAAGCTTATATTATTCTTAAGTTAGACATGCTCAGGCACTACTTCAGAGGGTTGAACAATAATTATTTTTCTTCCTTAAAACTGAATGCCCAGCCTAAACCGTAAGTCCTAGACTGACCAAATTTGGCAACAAGATTCCTATTCCTACCCACTACTAAGTCCCACTGACCCATCCCAGTCAGTCAGATGGGGGCGCTACAGCACCCCGATTTGCATTTCTGCCTATATCTACAGACCTGTCAAGCCTACAGTTGAAATTTATTGCCAGTCCAATTCACTATGTCCTGACAAATCAAACTGCATATAGATCTTGGTTCTACATCTTTGCCTTCTTGCATGATTTACAGATGTTTTGAAAACAGGTTTTTTTGTTAACCTCCTAGGATTTTCGCCTAACATCCATAAATCTGATGTCATTCAAATCAGGAGACAGTCCTTTTAAAGATTTACAGAAAAAACTTAAACTTTCGGTAAGATACAGCCACCAGCCACACCCTGACTGTACTGATGTCTTGCCCATTTCAATCAGACAGCTATATCTCAGGAATTCTTCAGCCAATCATTACAAAATTTGGCTCACTGATGTAGGACTGTACCACAGAGAGACCCTCCAAATTTCGTGTCGATCGGTCAATCAGGAGCGCTACGCCACTGTCTATATACATCTAAGACCCACCTAGGCTCATTGAGGTAAAATGAGTTACCAGATCAGGTAGGAAGGTGTCTACTGATCACACCCATTTTACTCACAGCAGCGGGTGGCTCAGTGGGCTAAACTTGTATGCTTGTAATCAGAGGGTCGCAGGTTCGAACCCAGCTTCGGTGGGTACTCGAGCTAGGCAGCCCGATGTGCACAGCATACTCTCCGTGAAGTGAGCTGGGGAGACGTGAAGGCGTTTTCCCCACAAGGATCAATGAAACTTCCATTATTGTTAATTTAGACGTGCTCAGGCACTACTACAGAGGGTTGAACAATAATTATTTTTCTTCCCTAAAACTGAATGCCCAGCCTAAACCGTAAGTCCTAGACTGACCAAATTTGGCAACATGATTACAATTCCTACCCACTACTCAGTCTCACTGACCCGTCCCAGTCAGTCAGATGGGGGCGCTACAGCACCCCGATTTGCATTTATGCCTATATCTACAGACCTGTCAAGCCAACAGTTGAAATTTATTGCCAGTCCAATTCACTATGTCATGACGAATTTCAACTGCATATAGAACTTGGTTCTACATCTTTGCCTTTTTTCATGATTTATAGTTGTTTGAAAACAGGTTATTTTGTTAACCTCCTCGGATTTTCGCCCAACATACATAAATCTGGTGTCATTCAAACCAGGAGACAGTCTTTTTAAAGATTTAGAGAAAAAACTTAAACTTTCGGTAAGATACAGCCACCAGCCACACCCTGACTGTACTGTTGTCTTGCCCATTTCAATCAGACAGCTATATCTCAGGAATGCTTCAGCCAATCATTACAAAATTTGGCTAACTGATGTAGGACTGTACCACAGAGAGACCCTCCAAATTTCGTGTCGATCGGTCAATTGGGAGCGCTACGCCACTGTCTATATACTTCTAAGACCCACCTAGGCTCATTGAGCTAAAACGAGTTACCAGATCAGGTTGGAAGGTGTCTACCAATTTCACCCGTTTTAACCACAGCAATGGGTGGCTCAGTGGGCTAAACTTGTATGCTTGTAATCAGAGGGTCGCAGGTTCGAACCCAGCTTCGGTGGGTACTCGAGCTAGGCAGCCCGATGTGCACAGCATACCCTCCGTGAAGTGAGCTGTGGAGACGTAAAGGCATTTTCCCCACGAGGATCAATGAAACTTCTATTATTGTTAATTCAGACGTGCTCAGGCACTACTCCAGGGGGTTGAACAATAATTATTTTTCTTCCCTAAAACTGAATGCCCAGCCTAAACCGTAAGTCCTAGACTGACCAAATTTGGCAACAAGATTCCTATTACTACCCACTACTCAGTCCCACTGACCCGTCCCAGTCAGTCAGATGGGGGCGCTACAGCACCCCGATTTGCATTTCTGCCTATATCTACAGACCTGTCAAGCCAACAGTTGAAATTTATTGCCAGTCCAATTCACTATGTCATGACGAATTTCAACTGCATATAGACCTTGGTTCTACATCTTTGCCTTTTTGCATGATTTATAGTTGTTTGAAAACAGGTTATTTTGTAAACCTCCTCCGATTTTCGCCCAACATCCATAAATCTGATGTCATTCAAACCAGGAGACAGTACTTTTAAAGATTTAGAGAAAAAACTTAAACTTTCGGTAAGATACAGCCACCAGCCACACCCTGACTGTACTGTTGTCTTGCCCATTTCAATCAGACAGCTATATCTCAGGAATGCTTCAGCCAATCATTACAAAATATGGCTCACTGATGTAGGACTGTACCTCAGAGAGAACCTCCTAATTTCGTGTCGATCGGTCAATCGGGAGCGCTACGCCACTGTCTATATACATCTAAGACCCACCTAGGCTCATTGAGGTAAAATGAGTTACCAGATCAGGTAGGAAGGTGTCTACTGATCGCACCCATTTTACTCACAGCAGCGGGTGGCTCAGTGGGCTAAACTTGTATGCTTGTAATCAGAGGGTCGCAGGTTCGAACCCGGCTTCGGTGGGTACTCAAGCTAGGCAGCCCGATGTGCGCAGCATACTCTCCGTGAAGTGAGCTGGGGAGACGTGAAGGCGTTTTCCCCACAAGGATCAATGAAACTTCTATTATTGTTAATTTAGACGTGCTCAGGCACTACTACAGAGGGTTTAACAATAATTATTTTTCTTCCCTAAAACTTAATGCCCAGCCTAAACCGTAAGTCTTAGACTGACCAAATTTGGCAACAAGATTACTATTCCTACCCACTACTGAGTCTCACTGACCCGTCCCAGTCAGTCAGATGGGGGCGCTACAGCACCCCGATTTGCATTTCTGCCTATATCTACAGACCTGTCAAGCCAACAGTTGAAATTTATTGCCAGTCCAGTTCACTATGTCATGACGAATTTCAACTGCATATAGAACTTGGTTCTCCATCTTTGCCTTTTTGCATGATTTATAGTTGTTTGAAAACAGGTTATTTTGTTAACCTCCTCCGATTTTCGCCCAACATCCATAAATCTGATGTCATTCAAACCAGGAGACAGTCCTTTTAAAGATTTAGAGAAAAAACTTAAACTTTCGGTAAGATACAGCCACCAGCCACACCCTGACTGTACTGGTGCCTCGCCCATTTCAATCAGACAGATATATGTCAGGGCTGCTTCAGCGAATCATTACAAAATATGGCTCACTGATGTAGGACTGTACCACAGAGATACCTTGCAAATTTCGTGTCAATCGGTCAATCGGGAGCGCTACGCCACTGTCTATATACATCTAAGACCAACCTAGGCTCATTTAGCTAAAACGAGTTACCAGATCAGGTTGGAAGGTGTCTACCGATCTGACCAGTTCTAACCACAGCAGCGGGTGGCTCAGTGTGCTAATCCTGTGTTCCTGTAATCAGAGGGTCGCCGGATCGAACCCAGCTTAGTATTTTGGTATTTCAGCTAGGTATCCTGATGTGCACAGTGTACTCTCTGATGTTGACTGGCCTGTTACACCTGCACTAAATGCATCTCCATCATAATGTCTGCCTACTACTGAGACCGTCCTGCTCTGTCCTACATCTCCTATCCTGTTATGGCAGTCTAATTCTGTCTCACTTTCTACTACCCTGGCTGCCGGTTCTCTGCCGTTATTCCTCTACTGTCCGACCAGTCCGATTGTCCTGCTCTTTGGACCCTTTCGTAACTGCTTGCAGTTTCTAGTTAAGGGTCCAAAGCACGTAGTGCTATGGAACCTTATTGTTTTTGTTAAGATTATTATTATTATTATTATTATTATTATTATTATTATTTTTCTTCCCTAAAACTGAATGCCCAGCCTAAACCGTAAGTCCTAGGCCGACCAAATTTGGTAGGATGATTGGAATTCCTACCCACTACTCAGGTTGTCTGACCCATCCGACTCAGCCAATGGGGGGCGCCGTAGCGCCCCCCAACATGTTTCCGTCGATATCTCCTGTCCTGTTTGTCCTACAACCGAAATTCTTTTTTCTGCTGATACAGACAGCCATGCCCTGCCAAAAAGTCAATGGGACCATGAAGCTCCGCCTACTTAGATTTTTTGCTAATTTGCATATTTTGCAAATCATACTTTTTTCTTACAGTCCTAGCTTGTCCTACCAAATCAGACAAATGAGGTGTCAAACGAATCAGAACTCTGAGCTGATCAAGAATCATCCACAAATTTCAGACATTTCTATGTCCTACGGCCATTAGCCTAGCCCAAACAATATCTAAATTTGACACATTGTGGTCTGACTACTATAACTTGGCCGTGCCTTGGCCTACCTTGACCAAATTTGAAATCCTACCTCCCTACACCATTTTGGGGGCAAGGTCCAAGGCGGGCCGCATTTCGTCCATAGGGGGCGCTACAACTAAAAACTGCCAATATCTTCTGACTGCCTCGGCCAATCCAACTGAAATTTGGAAGGTATGTACTAGGACGCAGCCTGAGGTCAGTCACGTACAATGGCAGTCATGAGTCCTGAAACAGTGGCCGCCATCGGCCAATCAAAATCAAGCAGCAATTTGACTGGCTTAATGATGACCAATCTAAATCAAATTTAGCTGGTACATTTGTCCTCTGACCCTCAGCCTACCCTGTAAACAGTGGCTATGGCCACTGTTTTTATATTACTGACCAACCTAGGCCAATTCAGCTCAAATGAGTTACCAGATCAGGTAGGAAGGTGTCAACTGATCTCACCTGCTTTAACCACAGCAACGGGTGGCTCAGTGGGCTAAACTTGTATGCTTGTAATCAGAGGGTCGCAGGTTCGAACCCAGCTTCGGTGGGTCCTCGAGCTAGGCAGCCCGATGTGCACAGCATACCCTCCGTGAAGTGAGCTGGGAATAAGTGAAGGCGTTTTCCCCACGATGATCAATGAAGCTTATATTATTGTTAATTTAGACGTGCTCAGGCACTACTCCAGAGGGTTGAACAATAATTATTTTTCTTCCCTAAAACTGAATGCCCAGCCTAAACCGTAAGTCCTAGACTGACCAAATTTGGCAACAAGATTCCTATTCCTACCCACTACTCAGTCCCACTGACCCGTCCCAGTCAGTCAGATGGGGGCGCTACAGCACCCCGATTTGCATTTCTGCCTATATCTCCAGACCTGTCAAGCCTACAGTTGAAATTTATTGCCAGTCCAATTCACTATGTCCTGACGAATCAAACTGCATATAGACCTTGGTTCTACATCTTTGCCTTCTTGCATGATTTACAGATGTTTTGAAAACAGGTTTTTTTGTTAACCTCCTAGGATTTTCGACTAACATCCATAAATCTGGTGTCATTCAAATCAGGAGACAGTCCTTTTAAAGATTTACAGAAAAATCTTAAACTTTCGGTAAGATACAGCCACCAGCCACACCCTGACTGTACTGATGTCTTGCCCATTTCAATCAGCCAGCTATATCTCAGGGATGCTTCATCCAATCATTACAAAATTTGGCTCACTGATGTAGGACTGAACCACAGAGAGACCCTCCAAACTTCGTGTCAATCGGTCAATCAGGAGCGCTACGCCACTGTCTATATACATCTAAGACCCACCTAGGCTCCTTGAGGTACAATGAGTTTCCAGATCAGGTAGGAAGGTGTCCAGCGATCTCTCCAGTTTTACCAACAGCAGCGGGTGGCTCAGTGGGCTAAACTTGTATGCTTGTAATCAGAGGGTCGCAGGTTCGAACCCAGCTTAGGTGGGTCCTCGAGCTAGGCAGCCCGATGTGCACAGCATACCCTCCGTGAAGTGAGCTGGGGATACGTGAAGGCGTTTTCCCCACGATGATCAATGAAGCTTATATTATTGTTAATTTAGACGTGCTCAGGCACTACTCCAGAGGGTTGAACAATAATTATTTTTCTTCCCTAAAACTGAATGCCCAGCCTAAACCGTAAGTCCTAGACTGACCAAATTTGGCAACAAGATTCCTATTCCTACCCACTACTAAGTCCCACTGACCCGTCCCAGTCAGTCAGATGGGGGCGCTACAGCACCCCGATTTGCATTTCTGCCTATATCTCCAGACCTGTCAAGCCTACAGTTGAAATTTATTGCGACTACAATTAACTATGTCATGACTAATCTAACAACATATATAACTTGGTTCTCCCTCTTTCTGTTTTTACATAAATTATATTTGTCTGAAAACAGCTTTTCTTGTTAACCTCCTTTGATTTTCAACAAACCTACATACATCTGTTGTCCTTCAAATCAGAAGATAGTCCTTTTAAAGATTTAGAGAAAAAAATGAAACTTTTGGTAAGGTATGGCCACCAGCCACACCCTGACTCTACTGGTGCCACGTCCATTTCAATCAGACAGCTATATATCATGCACTCTTCAGCCAATCATTTCCAAATATCTATCTCGGATGAAAGGCTGTACCGCAGAGAGACCCTCCAATTTTCGTGTCAATAGGTCAAACGGGAGCGCTATAGCCACTGTCCATATATGTCTAAACCTCACCTAGTCTAATTCAGCTATAATGAGTTACCAGATCAGGTAGGAAGGTGTCTACTGATCTCACTCATCTTACCCACAGGAGCGGATGGCTCAGTGTGCTAATCCTGTGTGCCTGTAATCAGAGGGTCGCCGGTTCGAACCCAGCTTAGGATGCTATTTCAGCTAGGTATCCTGATGTGCACAGTGTACTCTCTGATGTTGACTGGCCTGTTACACCTGCACAAAAAGCATCTACATCATAATGTCTGCAAACTACTGAGACCGTCCAGCTCTGTCCTACATCGCCTATCCTGTTATGGCAGTCTAATTCTGTCTGACTTTCTACTACCCTGGCCACCGGTTCTCTGCTGTTATTCCTCTACTGTCCTACCAGTCCGATCGTCCTCCGCTTTGGACCCTTTCGTAACTGCTTGCAGTTTCTAGTTAAGGGTCCAAAGCACGTAGTGCTATGGAACCTTATTGTTTTTGTTAGGATTATTATTATTTTTATTTTTTTTTTTATTATTTTTCTTCCCTAAAACTGAATGCCCAGCCTAAACCGTAAGTCCTAGGCCGACCAAATTTGGTAGGATGATTGGTATTCTGACCCACTACTCAGGTTGTCCGACCCGTCCGACTCAGCCAGAGGGGGGCGCCGTAGCGCCCCCCAACACGTTTCAGTCAATATCTCCTGTCCTGTTTGTCCTACAACCGAAATTCTTTTTTCTGCTGATACAGACAGCCATGCCCTGCCAAAAAGTCAATGGGACCATGAAGCTCCGCCTACTTAGATTTTTTGCTAATTTGCATATTTTGCAAATCATACTTTTTTCTTACAGTCCTAGCTTGTCCTACCAAATCAGACAAATGAGGTGTCAAACGAATCAGAACTCTGAGCTGATCAAGAATCATCCACAAATTTCAGACATTTCTATGTCCTACGGCCATTAGCCTAGCCCAAACAATATCTAAATTTGACACATTGTGGTCTGACTACTATAACTTGGCCGTGCCTTGGCCTACCTTGACCAAATTTGAAATCCTACCTCCCTACACCATTTTGGGGGCAAGGTCCAAGGCGGGCCGCATTTCGTCCATAGGGGGCGCTACAACTAAAAACTGCCAATATCTTCTGACTGCCTCGGCCAATCCAACTGAAATTTGGAAGGTATGTACTAGGACGCAGCCTGAGGTCAGTCACGTACAATGGCAGTCATGAGTCCTGAAACAGTGGCCGCCATCGGCCAATCAAAATCAAGCAGCAATTTGACTGGCTTAATGATGACCAATCTAAATCAAATTTAGCTGGTACATTTGTCCTCTGACCCTCAGCCTACCCTGTAAACAGTGGCTATGGCCACTGTTTTTATATTACTGACCAACCTAGGCCAATTCAGCTCAAATGAGTTACCAGATCAGGTAGGAAGGTGTCAACTGATCTCACCTGCTTTAACCACAGCAACGGGTGGCTCAGTGGGCTAAACTTGTATGCTTGTAATCAGAGGGTCGCAGGTTCGAACCCAGCTTCGGTGGGCACTCGAGCTAGGCAGCCCGATGTGCACAGCATACCCTCCGTGAAGTGAGCAGGGGAGACGTGAAGGCGTTTTCCCCACGATGATAAATGAAGCTTATATTATTGTTAATTTAGACGTGCTCAGGCACTACTACAGAGGGTTGAACAATAATTATTTTTCTTCCCTAAAACTGAATGCCCAGCCTAAACCGTAAGTCCTAGACTGACCAAATTTGGCAACAAGATTCCTATTACTACCCACTACTCAGTCCCACTGACCCGTCCCAGTCAGTCAGATGGGGGCGCTACAGCACCCCGATTTGCATTTCTGCCTATTTCTCCAGACCTGTCAAGCCTACAGTTGAAATTTATTGCCAGTCCAATTCACTATGTCCTGACGAATCAAACTGCATATAGATCTTGGTTCTACATCTTTGCCTTCTTGCATGATTTACAGATGTTTTGAAAACAGGTTTTTTTGTTAACCTCCTAGGATTTTCGACTAACATCCATAAATCTGGTGTCATTCAAATCAGTAGACAGTCCTTTTAAAGATTTACAGAAAAATCTTAAACTTTCGGTAAGATACAGCCACCAGCCACACCCTGACTGTACTGATGTCTTGCCCATTTCAATCAGCCAGCTATATCTCAGGGATGCTTCAGCCAATCATTACAAAATTTGGCTCACTGATGTAGGACTGAACCACAGAGAGACCCTCCAAACTTCGTGTCAATCGGTCAATCAGTAGTGCTACGCCACTGTCTATATACATCTAAGACCCACCTAGGCTCATTGAGGTACAATGAGTTTCCAGATCAGGTAGGAAGGTGTCCAGCGATCTCTCCAGTTTTACCAACAGCAGCGGGTGGCTCAGTGGGCTAAACTTGTATGCTTGTAATCAGAGGGTCGCAGGTTCGAACCCAGCTTAGGTGGGTCCTCGAGCTAGGCAGCCCGATGTGCACAGCATACCCTCTGTGAAGTGAGCTGGGAATACGTGAAGGCGTTTTCCCCACGATGATCAATGAAGCTTATATTATTGTTAATTTAGACGTGCTCAGGCACTACTCCAGAGGGTTGAACAATAATTATTTTTCTTCCCTAAAACTGAATGCCCAGCCTAAACCGTAAGTCCTAGACTGACCAAATTTGGCAACAAGATTCCTATTCCTACCCACTACTCAGTCCCACTGACCCGTCCCAGTCAGTCAGATGGGGGCGCTACAGCACCCTGATTTGCATTTCTGCCTATATCTCCAGACCTGTCAAGCCTACAGTTGAAATTTATTGCCAGTCCAATTCACTATGTCCTGACGAATCAAACTGCATATAGATCTTGGTTCTACATCTTTGCCTTCTTGCATGATTTACAGATGTTTTGAAAACAGGTTTTTTTGTTAACCTCCTAGGATTTTCGACTAACATCCATAAATCTGGTGTCATTCAAATCAGGAGACAGTCCTTTTAAAGATTTACAGAAAAATCTTAAACTTTCGGTAAGATACAGCCACCAGCCACACCCTGACTGTACTGATGTCTTGCCCATTTCAATCAGCCAGCTATATCTCAGGGATGCTTCATCCAATCATTACAAAATTTGGCTCACTGATGTAGGACTGAACCACAGAGAGACCCTCCAAACTTCGTGTCAATCGGTCAATCAGGAGCGCTACGCCACTGTCTATATACATCTAAGACCCACCTAGGCTCCTTGAGGTACAATGAGTTTCCAGATCAGGTAGGAAGGTGTCCAGCGATCTCTCCAGTTTTACCAACAGCAGCGGGTGGCTCAGTGGGCTAAACTTGTATGCTTGTAATCAGAGGGTCGCAGGTTCGAACCCAGCTTAGGTGGGTCCTCGAGCTAGGCAGCCCGATGTGCACAGCATACCCTCCGTGAAGTGAGCTGGGGATACGTGAAGGCGTTTTCCCCACGATGATCAATGAAGCTTATATTATTGTTAATTTAGACGTGCTCAGGCACTACTCCAGAGGGTTGAACAATAATTATTTTTCTTCCCTAAAACTGAATGCCCAGCCTAAACCGTAAGTCCTAGACTGACCAAATTTGGCAACAAGATTCCTATTCCTACCCACTACTCAGTCCCACTGACCCGTCCCAGTCAGTCAGATGGGGGCGCTACAGCACCCCGATTTGCATTTCTGCCTATATCTCCAGACCTGTCAAGCCTACAGTTGAAATTTATTGCGACTACAATTAACTATGTCATGACTAATCTAACAACATATATAACTTGGTTCTCCCTCTTTCTGTTTTTACATAAATTATATTTGTCTGAAAACAGCTTTTCTTGTTAACCTCCTTTGATTTTCAACAAACCTACATACATCTGTTGTCCTTCAAATCAGAAGATAGTCCTTTTAAAGATTTAGAGAAAAAAATGAAACTTTTGGTAAGGTATGGCCACCAGCCACACCCTGACTCTACTGGTGCCACGTCCATTTCAATCAGACAGCTATATCTCAGGGATGCTTCAGCCAATCATTACAAAATTTGGCTCACTGATGTAGGACTGAACCACAGAGAGACCCTCCAAACTTCGTGTCGATCGGTCAATCGGGAGCGCTACGCCACTGTCTATATACATCTAAGACCCACCTAGGCTCATTGAGCTAAAACGAGTTACCAGAAGGTGTCTACTGATCTCAGTCATCTTACCCACAGCAGCGGATGGCTCAGTGTGCTAATCCTGTGTGCCTGTAATCAGAGGATCGCCGGTTCGAACCCAGCTTAGTATTTTTGTATTTCAGCTAGGTATCCTGATGTGCACAGTGTACTCTCTGATGTTGACTGGCCTGTTACACCTGCACTAAAAGCATCTCCATCCTAATGTCTGCCTACTACTGAGACCGTCCAGCTCTGTCCTACATCTCCTATCCTGTTATGGCAGTCTAATTCTGTCTGACTTTCTACTACCCTGGCCGCCGGTTCACTGCCGTTATTCCTCTACTGTCCGACCAGTCCGATCGTCCTGCGCTTTGGACCCTTTCGTAACTGCCTGCAGTTTCTAGTTAAGGGTCCAAAGCACGTAGTGCTATGGAACCTTATTGTTTTTGTTAGGATTATTATTATTTTTATTTTTTTTTTTATTATTTTTCTTCCCTAAAACTGAATGCCCAGCCTAAACCGTAAGTCCTAGGCCGACCAAATTTGGTAGGATGATTGGTATTCTGACCCACTACTCAGGTTGTCCGACCCGTCCGACTCAGCCAGAGGGGGGCGCCGTAGCGCCCCCCAACACGTTTCAGTCAATATCTCCTGTCCTGTTTGTCCTACAACCGAAATTCTTTTTTCTGCTGATACAGACAGCCATGCCCTGCCAAAAAGTCAATGGGACCATGAAGCTCCGCCTACTTAGATTTTTTGCTAATTTGCATATTTTGCAAATCATACTTTTTTCTTACAGTCCTAGCTTGTCCTACCAAATCAGACAAATGAGGTGTCAAACGAATCAGAACTCTGAGCTGATCAAGAATCATCCACAAATTTCAGACATTTCTATGTCCTACGGCCATTAGCCTAGCCCAAACAATATCTAAATTTGACACATTGTGGTCTGACTACTATAACTTGGCCGTGCCTTGGCCTACCTTGACCAAATTTGAAATCCTACCTCCCTACACCATTTTGGGGGCAAGGTCCAAGGCGGGCCGCATTTCGTCCATAGGGGGCGCTACAACTAAAAACTGCCAATATCTTCTGACTGCCTCGGCCAATCCAACTGAAATTTGGAAGGTATGTACTAGGACGCAGCCTGAGGTCAGTCACGTACAATGGCAGTCATGAGTCCTGAAACAGTGGCCGCCATCGGCCAATCAAAATCAAGCAGCAATTTGACTGGCTTAATGATGACCAATCTAAATCAAATTTAGCTGGTACATTTGTCCTCTGACCCTCAGCCTACCCTGTAAACAGTGGCTATGGCCACTGTTTTTATATTACTGACCAACCTAGGCCAATTCAGCTCAAATGAGTTACCAGATCAGGTAGGAAGGTGTCAACTGATCTCACCTGCTTTAACCACAGCAACGGGTGGCTCAGTGGGCTAAACTTGTATGCTTGTAATCAGAGGGTCGCAGGTTCGAACCCAGCTTCGGTGGGCACTCGAGCTAGGCAGCCCGATGTGCACAGCATACCCTCCGTGAAGTGAGCAGGGGAGACGTGAAGGCGTTTTCCCCACGATGATAAATGAAGCTTATATTATTGTTAATTTAGACGTGCTCAGGCACTACTACAGAGGGTTGAACAATAATTATTTTTCTTCCCTAAAACTGAATGCCCAGCCTAAACCGTAAGTCCTAGACTGACCAAATTTGGCAACAAGATTCCTATTACTACCCACTACTCAGTCCCACTGACCCGTCCCAGTCAGTCAGATGGGGGCGCTACAGCACCCCGATTTGCATTTCTGCCTATTTCTCCAGACCTGTCAAGCCTACAGTTGAAATTTATTGCCAGTCCAATTCACTATGTCCTGACGAATCAAACTGCATATAGATCTTGGTTCTACATCTTTGCCTTCTTGCATGATTTACAGATGTTTTGAAAACAGGTTTTTTTGTTAACCTCCTAGGATTTTCGACTAACATCCATAAATCTGGTGTCATTCAAATCAGTAGACAGTCCTTTTAAAGATTTACAGAAAAATCTTAAACTTTCGGTAAGATACAGCCACCAGCCACACCCTGACTGTACTGATGTCTTGCCCATTTCAATCAGCCAGCTATATCTCAGGGATGCTTCAGCCAATCATTACAAAATTTGGCTCACTGATGTAGGACTGAACCACAGAGAGACCCTCCAAACTTCGTGTCAATCGGTCAATCAGTAGTGCTACGCCACTGTCTATATACATCTAAGACCCACCTAGGCTCATTGAGGTACAATGAGTTTCCAGATCAGGTAGGAAGGTGTCCAGCGATCTCTCCAGTTTTACCAACAGCAGCGGGTGGCTCAGTGGGCTAAACTTGTATGCTTGTAATCAGAGGGTCGCAGGTTCGAACCCAGCTTAGGTGGGTCCTCGAGCTAGGCAGCCCGATGTGCACAGCATACCCTCTGTGAAGTGAGCTGGGAATACGTGAAGGCGTTTTCCCCACGATGATCAATGAAGCTTATATTATTGTTAATTTAGACGTGCTCAGGCACTACTCCAGAGGGTTGAACAATAATTATTTTTCTTCCCTAAAACTGAATGCCCAGCCTAAACCGTAAGTCCTAGACTGACCAAATTTGGCAACAAGATTCCTATTCCTACCCACTACTCAGTCCCACTGACCCGTCCCAGTCAGTCAGATGGGGGCGCTACAGCACCCTGATTTGCATTTCTGCCTATATCTCCAGACCTGTCAAGCCTACAGTTGAAATTTATTGCCAGTCCAATTCACTATGTCCTGACGAATCAAACTGCATATAGATCTTGGTTCTACATCTTTGCCTTCTTGCATGATTTACAGATGTTTTGAAAACAGGTTTTTTTGTTAACCTCCTAGGATTTTCGACTAACATCCATAAATCTGGTGTCATTCAAATCAGGAGACAGTCCTTTTAAAGATTTACAGAAAAATCTTAAACTTTCGGTAAGATACAGCCACCAGCCACACCCTGACTGTACTGATGTCTTGCCCATTTCAATCAGCCAGCTATATCTCAGGGATGCTTCATCCAATCATTACAAAATTTGGCTCACTGATGTAGGACTGAACCACAGAGAGACCCTCCAAACTTCGTGTCAATCGGTCAATCAGGAGCGCTACGCCACTGTCTATATACATCTAAGACCCACCTAGGCTCCTTGAGGTACAATGAGTTTCCAGATCAGGTAGGAAGGTGTCCAGCGATCTCTCCAGTTTTACCAACAGCAGCGGGTGGCTCAGTGGGCTAAACTTGTATGCTTGTAATCAGAGGGTCGCAGGTTCGAACCCAGCTTAGGTGGGTCCTCGAGCTAGGCAGCCCGATGTGCACAGCATACCCTCCGTGAAGTGAGCTGGGGATACGTGAAGGCGTTTTCCCCACGATGATCAATGAAGCTTATATTATTGTTAATTTAGACGTGCTCAGGCACTACTCCAGAGGGTTGAACAATAATTATTTTTCTTCCCTAAAACTGAATGCCCAGCCTAAACCGTAAGTCCTAGACTGACCAAATTTGGCAACAAGATTCCTATTCCTACCCACTACTCAGTCCCACTGACCCGTCCCAGTCAGTCAGATGGGGGCGCTACAGCACCCCGATTTGCATTTCTGCCTATATCTCCAGACCTGTCAAGCCTACAGTTGAAATTTATTGCGACTACAATTAACTATGTCATGACTAATCTAACAACATATATAACTTGGTTCTCCCTCTTTCTGTTTTTACATAAATTATATTTGTCTGAAAACAGCTTTTCTTGTTAACCTCCTTTGATTTTCAACAAACCTACATACATCTGTTGTCCTTCAAATCAGAAGATAGTCCTTTTAAAGATTTAGAGAAAAAAATGAAACTTTTGGTAAGGTATGGCCACCAGCCACACCCTGACTCTACTGGTGCCACGTCCATTTCAATCAGACAGCTATATCTCAGGGATGCTTCAGCCAATCATTACAAAATTTGGCTCACTGATGTAGGACTGAACCACAGAGAGACCCTCCAAACTTCGTGTCGATCGGTCAATCGGGAGCGCTACGCCACTGTCTATATACATCTAAGACCCACCTAGGCTCATTGAGCTAAAACGAGTTACCAGAAGGTGTCTACTGATCTCAGTCATCTTACCCACAGCAGCGGATGGCTCAGTGTGCTAATCCTGTGTGCCTGTAATCAGAGGATCGCCGGTTCGAACCCAGCTTAGTATTTTTGTATTTCAGCTAGGTATCCTGATGTGCACAGTGTACTCTCTGATGTTGACTGGCCTGTTACACCTGCACTAAAAGCATCTCCATCCTAATGTCTGCCTACTACTGAGACCGTCCAGCTCTGTCCTACATCTCCTATCCTGTTATGGCAGTCTAATTCTGTCTGACTTTCTACTACCCTGGCCGCCGGTTCACTGCCGTTATTCCTCTACTGTCCGACCAGTCCGATCGTCCTGCGCTTTGGACCCTTTCGTAACTGCCTGCAGTTTCTAGTTATTTTTATTTTTATTATTTTTCTTCCCTAAAACTGAATGCCCAGCCTAAACCGTAAGTCCTAGGCTGACCAAACTTGGTACGATGATTGGTATTCCTACCCACTACTCAGGTTGTCCGACCCGTCCGACTCAGCCAGAGGGGGGCGCCGTAGCGCCCCCCAACACGTTTCGGTCGATATCTCCTGTCCTGTTTGTCCTACAACCGAAATTCTTTTTTCTGCTTATACAGACAGCCATGCCCTACCAAAAAGTCAATGGGACCATGAAGCTCCGCCTACTTAGATTTTTTGCTAATTTGCATAATTTGCAAATCATACTTTTTCCTTAAAGTCCTGGCTTGTCCTACCAAATCAGACAAATGAGGTGTCAGACGAATCAGAATTCTCAGCTGATCAAGAAACATTAACAAAATTGAGACATTTTTATATCCTACGGCCATTAGCCACGCCCAAACAATGTCCAAATTTGGCCCGTTTTGGTCTGATGGCTATAACTTGGCCGTGCCTTGGCCTACCTAGACCAAATTTGAAATCCTACCTTCCGACACCATTCTGGGGACACGGTCCAAGGCGGGCTGCATTTCGTCCATAGGGGGCGCTACAACTAAAAACTGCCAATATCTCCTGACTGCCTTGGCCAATCCAACTGAAATTTTGCTGACATATACTACGACCTAGCCTGAGGACAGTCACATACAATGCCAGTCATCAATCATAAAAGCTTGGCTGCCATTAGCCAATCAACATCAAGCAGCCATTTGACAGGCTTAACAATGACCAATCAAACCAAAATTTGGCTGCTACATTCACCTTCTGACCCTCTGCACATCCTGTAAAGGACAACTCACTAGGCCAGATGGGGGCGCTACAGTGGCCCCATTTGCATTTCTGCCTATTTCTACAAAACTGTCAAGCCTACAGTTAAAATTGATTGCCAGTCTAATTCAATATGTCATGGCAAATCTAAACACATATGTAACTTGGTTATATATCATTGCATTTTTGCATAATTTATAATTGTCTGTAAACAGGCTTTTTCGTTGCCCTCCTAGAATTTTTGCCGCACCTACTTAAATCTGCTGTCATTAAAATCAGGAGACAGTCCATTTAATGATTTACAGAAAAAATCTTATGCTTTCAGTAAGGTACGGCCAAAAGCCAAACCATGACCATACTGGTGCCACGTACATTTCAATCAGACAGCTATATCTCAGGCATGCTTCAGCCAATCATTACCAAATTTCTCTCACTAATGTAGTGCTATACCACCGAGCGACCCTCCAAATTTTGTGTCGATCAGTCAAACGGGAGCGCTACGGCCACTGTTTATATGTTACTAAGACCAACCTAGGCCAATTCAGGTATAATGAGTTACCAGATCAGTTATGAAAGTGTCTACTGATCTCACCCATCTTACCATCAGAAGCGGGTGGCTCAGTGGGCTAAACCTGTGTGCTTGTAATCAGAGGGTCACCGGTTCAAACCCAGCTTCGGTTGGTACTTGAGCTAGGCAGCCCGATGTGCACAGCATGCTCTCTGTAAAGCAAGCTGGGGAGACATATAGGCATTTTCCCCATGATGGTCAATGAAGCTTCTATTTTTGTTATTAACCCAGCCATTCAGACGGGCTTAGGCACTCCTCCAGAGGGTTCGATTATAATTATTTTTCTTCCCTAAAACTGAATGCCCAGCCAAAACCATAAGTCCTAGGCCGACCAAATTTGGCAGTAAGATTCCTATTGCTATCCACTACTGAGCCTCTCTGACCCATCCCAGTCAGTCAGAGGGGGGCACCGTTGCGCCCCACAACATGTTTTGGTCGATATCTCCTGTCCTACTTGTCCTACACTTAAATTTTACTGGCAGTCAAATTTACTATGTCGTACCAAATCCAGGAACATATATAGTCATATCGCATTAGACCTATGCCAAAATTTCCATCACATTATGGCTGACTAATTCTGTCTGACTTTCTACTACCCTGGCCGCCAGATCTCTGCCCTTATTCCTCTACTGTCCTACCAGTCCGATTGTCCTACGCTTTGGACCCTTTAGTAACTGCTTGCAGTTTCTAGTTTTTTTTATTTTTCTTCCCTAAAACTGAATGCCCAGCCTATACCGTAAGTCCTAGGCCGACCAAATTTGGTAGGATGATTGGCATTCCTACCCACTACTCAGGTTGTCCGACCCGTCCGACTCAGCCAGAGGGGGGCGCCGTAGCGCCCCCCAACATGTTTCAGTCAATATCTCCTGTCCTGTTTGTCCTACAACCGAAATTATTTTTTCTGCTGATACAGACAGCCATGCCCTACCAAAAAGTCAATGGGACCATGAAGCTCCGCCTACTTAGATTTTTTGCTAATTTGCATATTTTGCAAATACTACTTATCTCTTAAAGTCCTAGCTTGTCCTACCAAATCAGACAAGTGAGGTGTCAAACGAATCAGAACTGTGAGCTCATCAAGAATTTCTAAAAAAATTGAGACATTTTGTGTATTGTACGGCCATTAGCCACGCCCAAAGAATTCCCAAATTTGGCCCATTTTGGTCTAACAGCTATGTCTTGCCCTTGCCTTGACCTACGTCGACCAAATTTGAAATTATACCTCCGGACATCATTCTGGGGACACGGTCCAAGGGGGGCCGCATTTCATCCATAGGGGGCGCTATGACTAAAAACTGCCAATATCTCCTGACTGCCTTGGCCAATCCAACTGAAATTTGGCAGATATGTACTAGGTCCCAGCCTGAGGTCAGTCACCTACAATGACAGTCATGAGTCCTGAAACAGTGGCCGCCATTGGCCAATCAATATCCAGCTGCAATTTGACTTGCTTAATGATGACCAATCCAAATCAAATTTAGCTGGTACATTTTTCCTCTGACCCTCAGCCCACCCTGTAAAGGACATCTCATTAGGCCAGATGGGGGCGTGACAGCACCCCCATCTGCATTTCTGCCTATTTCTCCAGAACTGCCAAACCTACACTTAAATTTTATTGCCAGTCCAATTTAGTATGTCCTGAAGAATCCAACTGCATATAGAACTTGGTTCTCCATCTTTGTGTTTTTACATGATTTATATTTCTCTGAAAACAGGTCATTTCATTCACCTCCTAGGATTTTCACCACACCTACATAAGTCTGTTGTCATTAAAATCAGGAGACAGTCCTTTTAAATACTGAGAGAAAAAAAATAAACTTTCGGTAAGGTACGGAAAAAAGCCACACCATGACCATTCTGGTGCCATGTCCATTTACATCAGACAGCTATATCTAAGGCATGCTTCAGCAAATCATTTCCAAATTTCTCTCACTAATGTAGGGCTCTACCACCGAGAGACCCTCCAAATTTTGTGTCGATTGGTCAAATGGGAGCGCTACGGCCACTGTTCATATGTTACTAAGACCAACCTAGGCCAATTGAGCTAAAATGAGTTACCAGATCAGGTAGGAAGGTGACCAGCGATCTCACCCATCTTACCAACAGCAGCGGGTGGCTCAGTGGGCTAAACTTGCATGCTTGTAATCAGAGGGTCGCCGGTTCGAACCCAGCTTCGGTGGGTACTTGAGCTAGGCAGCCTGATGTGCGCAGCATGCTCTCCGTAAAGCAAGCTGGGGAGACGTAAAGGTGTTTTCCACATGAGGGGAAAAAAAATACACTAAATTTTATTAAACCAGCCATTCAGATGGGCTCAGGCTCTCTTCCAAAGGGTTAGATTATAATTATTTTTCTTCCCTAAAACTGAATGCCCAGCCTAAACCATAAGACCTAGGCTGACCAAATTTGGCAACAAGATTCCTATTGCTACCCACTACTCAGTCCCACTGACCCGTCCCAGTCAGTCAGATGGGGGCGCTACAGCACCCCGATTTGCATTTCTGCCTATATCTCCAGACCTGTCAAGCCTACAGTTGATATTTATTGCGACTACAATTAACTATGTCATGACTAATCTAACAACATATATAACTTGGTTCTCCCTCTTTCTGTTTTTACATAAATTATATTTGTCTGAAAACAGCTTTTCTTGTTAACCTCCTTTGATTTTCAACAAACCTACATACATCTGTTGTCCTTCAAATCAGAAGATAGTCCTTTTAAAGATTTAGAGAAAAAAATGAAACTTTTGGTAAGGTATGGCCACCAGCCACACCCTGACTCTACTGGTGCCACGTCCATTTCAATCAGACAGCTATATATCATGCACTCTTCAGCCAATCATTTCCAAATATCTATCTCGGATGAAAGGCTGTACCGCAGAGAGACCCTCCAATTTTCGTGTCAATAGGTCAAACGGGAGCGCTATAGCCACTGTCCATATATGTCTAAACCTCACCTAGTCTAATTCAGCTATAATGAGTTACCAGATCAGGTAGGAAGGTGTCTACTGATCTCACTCATCTTACCCACAGGAGCGGATAGCTCAGTGTGCTAATCCTGTGTGCCTGTAATCAGAGGGTCGCCGGTTCGAACCCAGCTTAGGATGCTACTTCAGCTAGGTATCCTGATGTGCACAGTGTACTCTCTGATGTTGACTGGCCTGTTACACCTGCACAAAAAGCATCTACATCATAATGTCTGCAAACTACTGAGACCGTCCAGCTCTGTCCTACATCGCCTATCCTGTTATGGCAGTCTAATTCTGTCTGACTTTCTACTACCCTGGCCACCGGTTCTCTGCTGTTATTCCTCTACTGTCCTACCAGTCCGATCGTCCTCCGCTTTGGACCCTTTCGTAACTGCTTGCAGTTTCTAGTTTTTATTATTTTTCTTCCCTAAAACTGAATGCCCAGCCTAAACCGTAAGTCCTAGGCTGACCAAATTTGGTCGGATGATTGGAATTCCTACCCACTACTCAGGTTGTCCGACCCGTCCGACTCAGCCAGAGGGGGGCGCCGTAGCGCCCCCCAACACGTTTCGGTCGATATCTCCTGTCCTGTTTGTCCTACAGTCGAAATTCTTGTTTCTGCTGATACAGACGGGCATGCTCTACCAAAAAGTCAATGGGACCATAAAGCTCCGCCTACTTAGATTTTTTGCTAATTTGGCATATTTTGCAAATACTACTTATCTCTTAAAGTCCTAGCTTGTCCTACCAAGTCAGACAATTGAGGTGTCAAACGAATCAGAACTGTGAGCTGATCAAGAATCATCCACAAATTTCAGACTTTGCTATGTCCTACGGCCATTAGCCACGCCCAAACAATGTCCATATTTGTCCCATTTTGGTCTGATGGCTATAACTTGGCCGTGCCTTGGCCTACCTTGACCAAATTTGATATCCTACCTCCCTACACCATTCTGGGGACACGTTCCAGGGCGGGCTGCATTTCGTCCATAGGGGGCGCTACAATGAAAAACTACCAATATCTTCTGACTGCCTTGGCCAATCGAACTGAAATTTGGAAGGTATGTACTAGGACGCAGCCTGAGGTCAGTCACATACAATGGTAGTCATGAGTCCTGAAACAGTGGCCGCCATCGACCAATCAAAATCAAGCAGCAATTTGACTGGCTTAATGATGACCAATCCAAATCAAATTTAACTGGTACATTTGTCCTCTGACCCTTAGCCCACCCTGTAAAGGACATCTCATTAGGCCAGATGGGGGCGTGACAGCACCCCCATCTGCATTTCTGCCTATTTCTCCAGAACTGCCAAGCCTACAGTTGAAATTTATTGCGACTACAATTAACTATGTCATGACTAATCTAACAACATATATAACTTGGTTCTCCCTCTTTCTGTTTTTACATAAATTATATTTGTCTGAAAACAGCTTTTCTTGTTAACCTCCTTTGATTTTCAACAAACCTACATACATCTGTTGTCCTTCAAATCAGAAGATAGTCCTTTTAAAGATTTAGAGAAAAAAATGAAACTTTTGGTAAGGTATGGCCACCAGCCACACCCTGACTCTACTGGTGCCACGTCCATTTCAATCAGACAGCTATATATCATGCACTCTTCAGCCAATCATTTCCAAATATCTATCTCGGATGAAAGGCTGTACCGCAGAGAGACCTTCCAATTTTCGTGTCAATAGGTCAAACGGGAGCGCTATAGCCACTGTCCATATATGTCTAAACCTCACCTAGTCTAATTCAGCTATAATGAGTTATCAGATCAGGTAGGAAGGTGTCTACTGATCTCACTCATCTAACCCACAGGAGTGGATGGCTCAGTGTGCTAATCCTGTGTGCCTGTAATCAGAGGGTCGCCGGTTCGAACCCGGCTTAGGTTGCTATTTCAGCTAGGTATCCTGATGTGTACAGTGTACTCTCTGATGTTGACTGGCCTGTTACACCTGCACAAAAAGCATCTACATCCTAATGTCTGCCAACTACTGAGACCGTCCAGCTCTGTCCTACATCGCCTATCCTGTTATGGCAGTCTAATTCTGTCTGACTTTCTACTACCCTGGCCACCGGTTCTCTGCTGTTATTCCTCTACTGTCCTACCAGTCCGATCGTCCTCCGCTTTGGACCCTTTCGTAACTGCTTGCAGTTTCTAGTTATTTTTATTTTTATTATTATTTTTCTTCCCTAAAACTGAATGCCCAGCCTAAACCGTAAGTCCTAGGCTGACCAAATTTGGTAGGATGATTGGAATTCCTACCCACTACTCAGGTTGTCCGGCCCGTCCGACTCAGCCAATGGGGGGCGCCATAGCGCCCCACAACATGTTTCGGTCGATATCTCCTGTCCTGTTTGTCCTACAACCGAAATTCTTTTTTCTGCTGATACAGACGGCCATGCCCTACCAAAAAGTCAATGGGACCATGAAGCTTCGCCTACTTAGATTTTTTGCTAATTTGCAAATTTTGCAAATCCTACTTTTTTATTACAGTCCTAGCTTGTCCTACCAAATCAGACAAATGAGGTCTCAAACGAATAAGAACTGTGAGCTGTTCAATAATCATCCATAAATTTCAGACATTTCTATGTCCTACGGCCATTAGCCAAGCCCAAACAATATCCAAATTTGACTCGTTGTGGTCTGACTGCTCTTACTTGGCCGTGCCTTGGCCTACCTTGACCAAATTTGAAATCCTACCTCCCTACACCATTTTGCGGACACGTTCCAAGGCAGGCCGCATTTCGTCCATAGGGGGCGCTACAACTAAAAACTGCCAATATCTTCTCACTGCCTCGGCCAATCCAACTGAAATTTGGAAGCTATGTACTAGGAGGCAGCCTGAGGTCAGTCACGTACAATGGCAGTCATGAGTCCTGAAACAGTGGCTGCCATCGGCCAATCAAAATCAAGCAGCAATTTGACTGGCTTAGTGATGACCAATCTAAATCAAATTTAGCTGGTACATTTGTCCTCTGACCCTCAGCCTACCCTGTAAACAGTGGCTATGGCCACTGTTTATATATTACTAAGACCAACCTAGGCCAATTCAGCTCAAATGAGTTACCAGATCAGGTAGGAAGGTGTCTACCGATCTCACCCATTTTAACCACAGCAACGGGTGGCTCAGTGGGCTAAACTTGTAAGCTTGTAATCAGAGGGTCGCAGGTTCGAACCCAGCTTAGATGGGTCCTCGAGCTAGGCAGCCCGATGTGCACAGCATACGCTCCGTGAAGTGAGCTTGGGAGACGTGAAGGCGTTTTCCCCACGATGATCAATGAAGCTTATATTATTGTTAATTTTGACGTGCTCAGGCACTACTCCAGAGGGTTGAACAATAATAATTTTTCTTCCCTAAAACTGAATGCCCAGCCTAAACCGTAAGTCCTAGACTGACCAAATTTGGCAACAAGATTCCTATTACTACCCACTACTCAGTCCCACTGACCCGTCCCAGTCAGTCAGATGGGGGCGCTACAGCACCCCGATTTGCATTTCTGCCTATATCTCCAGACCTGTCAAGCCTACAGTTGAAATTTATTGCCAGTCCAATTCACTATGTCCTGACGAATCAAACTGCATATAGATCTTGGTTCTACATCTTTGCCTTCTTGCATGATTTACAGATGTTTTGAAAACAGGTTTTTTTGTTAACCTCCTAGGATTTTCGACTAACATCCATAAATCTGGTGTCATTCAAATCAGGAGACAGTCCTTTTAAAGATTTACAGAAAAATCTTAAACTTTCGGTAAGATACAGCCACCAGCCACACCCTGACTGTACTGATGTCTTGCCCATTTCAATCAGCCAGCTATATCTCAGGGATGCTTCAGCCAATCATTACAAAATTTGGCTCACTGATGTAGGACTGAACGACAGAGAGACCCTCCAAACTTCGTGTCAATCGGTCAATCAGGAGCGCTACGCCACTGTCTATATACATCTAAGACCCACCTAGGCTCATTGAGGTACAATGAGTTTCCAGATCAGGTAGGAAGGTGTCCAGCGATCTCTCCAGTTTTACCAACAGCAGCGGGTGGCTCAGTGGGCTAAACTTGTATGCTTGTAATCAGAGGGTCGCAGGTTCGAACCCAGCTTAGGTGGGTCCTCGAGCTAGGCAGCCCGATGTGCACAGCATACCCTCCGTGAAGTGAGCTGGGGATACGTGAAGGCGTTTTCCCCACGATGATCAATGAAGCTTATATTATTGTTAATTTAGACGTGCTCAGGCACTACTCCAGAGGGTTGAACAATAATTATTTTTCTTCCCTAAAACTGAATGCCCAGCCTAAACCGTAAGTCCAAGACTGACCAAATTTGGCAACAAGATTCCTATTCCTACCCACTACTGAGTCCCACCGACCCGTCCCAGTCAGTCAGATGGGGGCGCTACAGCACCCTGATTTGCATTTCTGCCTATATCTCCAGACCTGTCAAGCCTACAGTTGAAATTTATTGCCAGTCCAATTCACTATGTCCTGACGAATCAAACTGCATATAGATCTTTGTTCTACATCTTTGCCTTCTTGCATGATTTACAGATGTTTTGAAAACAGGTTTTTTTGTTAACCTCCTAGGATTTTCGACTAATATCCATAAATCTGGTGTCATTCAAATCAGGAGACAGTCCTTTTAAAGATTTACAGAAAAATCTTAAACTTTCGGTAAGATACAGCCACCAGCCACACCCTGACTGTACTGGTGTCTTGCCCATTTCAATCAGACAGCTATATCTTAGGGATGCTTCAGCCAATCATTACAACAGTTGGCTCACTGATGTAGGACTGTACCACAGAGAGACCGTCCAAATTTCGTGTCAATCGGTCAATCAGGAGCGCTACGCCACTGTCTATATACATGTAAGACCCACCTAGGCTCATTGAGGTAAAATCAGTTTCCAGATCAGGTAGGAAGGTGTCTACTGATCCCACCCGTTTTACTCACAGCAGCGGGTGGCTCAGTGGGCTAAACTTGTATGCTTGTAATCAGAGGGTCACAGGTTCGAACCCAGCTTTGGTAGGTACTCGAGCTAGGCAGCCCGATGTGCACAGCATATCCTCCGTGAAGTGAGCTGGGGAGACGTGAAGGCGTTTTCCTCACGAGGATCAGTGAAGCTTATATTATTGTTAATTTAGACGTGCTAAGGCACTACTTCAGATGGTTAAACAATAATTATTTTTCTTCCCTAAAACTTAATGCCCAGCCTAACCAGTAAGTCCTTGGCTGACCAAATTTGGCAACAAGATTCCTATTCCTACCCACTACTCAGTCCCATTGACCCATCACAGTCAGTCAGATGGGGGCGCTACAGCACCCCGATTTGCATTTATGCCTATATCTACAGAACTGTCAAGCCTACAGTTGAAATTTATTGCGACTACAATTAACTATGTCATGACTAATCTAACAACATATATAACTTGGTTCTCCCTCTTTCTGTTTTTACATAAATTATATTTGTCTGAAAACAGCTTTTCTTGTTAACCTCCTTTGATTTTCAACAAACCTACATACATCTGTTGTCCTTCAAATCAGAAGATAGTCCTTTTAAAGATTTAGAGAAAAAAATGAAACTTTTGGTAAGGTATGGCCACCAGCCACACCCTGACTCTACTGGTGCCATGTCCATTTCAATCAGACAGCTATATATCATGCACTCTTCTGCCAATCATTTCCAAATATCTATCTCGGATGAAAGGCTGTACCGCAGAGAGACCTTCCAATTTTCGTGTCAATAGGTCAAACGGGAGCGCTATAGCCACTGTCCATATATGTCTAAACCTCACCTAGTCTAATTCAGCTATAATGAGTTACCAGATCAGGTAGGAACCTTCTACTGATCTCACTCATCTTACCCACAGGAGCGGATGGCTCAGTGTGCTAATCCTGTGTGCCTGTAATCAGAGGGTCGCCGGTTCGAACCCAGCTTAGGATGCTATTTCAGCTAGGTATCCTGATGTGCACAGTGTACTCTCTGATGTTGACTGGCCTGTTACACCTGCACAAAAAGCATCTACATCCTAATGTCTGCCAACTACTGAGACCGTCCAGCTCTGTCCTACATCGCCTATCCTGTTATGGCAGTCTAATTCTGTCTGACTTTCTACTACCCTGGCCACCAGTTCTCTGCTGTTATTCCTCTACTGTCCTACCAGTCCGATCGTCCTCCGCTTTGGACCCTTTCGTAACTGCTTGCAGTTTCTAGTTATTATTATTATTATTATTCCCTAAAACTGAATGCCTAGCCTAAACCGTAAGTCCTAGGCCGACCAAATTTGGTAGGACGATTGGAATTCCTACCCACTACTCAGGTTGTCCGACCCGTCTGACTCAGCCAATGGGGGGCGCCGTAGCGCCCCCCAACACGTTTCGGTCGATATCTCCTGTCCTGTTTGTCATAAAACCGAAATTATTTTTTCTGCTGATACAGATGGCCATGCCCTACCAAAAAGTCATTGGGACCATGAAGCTCCGCCTACTTAGATTTTTTGCTAATTTGCATATTTTGCAAATTCTAATTATCTCTTAAAGTCCTAGCTTGTCCTATCAAATCAGACATATGAGGTGTCAAACGAATCAGAACTCTGAGTTGTTTATGAATTAATAAAAAAATTCAGACATTTGTGTATCCTACGGCCATTAGCCACGCCCAAACAATGTCCAAATTTGTCCCGTTTTGGTCTGATGGCTATAACCTGGCCGTGCCTTGGCCTACGTTGACCAAATTTGAAATGCCAGCTCCGTACAGCATTCTGGGGACAATGTCCAAAGCGGACCGTGTTTCGTCCATAGGGGGCGCTACAACTAAAAACTGCCAATATCTCCTGACTGCCTTGACCAATCCAAGTGAAATTTGGCCCATATGTACTAGGTCCCAGCCTGAGGTCAGTCACCTCCAATGGCAGTCAAAAGACCCTGAAACAGTGGCCGCCATCGGCCAATCAATTTCAAGCAGCAATTTGACTGCCTTAATGATGACCAATCCAAATGAAATTTAGCTGGTACATTTGTCCTCTGACCCTCAGCCCCCCCTGTAAAGGACATCTCATTAGGCCAGATGGGGGCGTGACAGTGCCCCCATCTGCATTTCTGCCTATTTCTCCAGAACTGCCAAGCTTATACTTTAATTTTATTGCCAGTCCAATTCACTATGTCCTGCTGAATCAAACTGCATATAGAACTTGGTTCTACATCTTTGCGTTTTTGAATGATTTATATTTCTCTGAAAACAGGGTTTTTCATTATCCTCCTAGGATTTTCACCTCACCTACATAATTCTGTTGTCATTCAAATCAGGAGACAGCCCTTTTAAATACTGAGAGAAAAAAATTTAACTTTCGGTAAGGTACAGCCAAAAGCCACACCATGACCATACTGGTGCCATGTCCATTTAAATCAGACAGCTATATCTAAGGCATGCTTCAGCAAATCATTTCCAAATTTCTCCCACTAATGTAGGGCTGTACCACCGAGAGACCCTCCAAATTTTGTGTCGATTGGTCAAATGGGAGCGCTACGGCCACTGTTCATATGTTACTGAGACCAACCTAGGCCAATTCAGCTCAAATGAGTTACCAGATCAGGTAGGAAGGTGTCTACTGATCTCACCTGCTTTAACCACAGCAACGGGTGGCTCAGTGGGCTAAACTTGTATGCTTGTAATCAGAGGGTCGCAGGTTCGAACCCTGCTTCGGTGGGTACTCGAGCTAGGCAGCCCGATGTGCACAGCATACCCTCCGTGAAGTGAGCTGGGGAGACGTGAAGGCGTTTTCCCCACGATGATCAATGAAGCTTAAATTATTGTTAATTTAGACATGCTCAGGCACTACTTCAGAGGGTTGAACAATACTTATTTTTCTTCCCTAAAACTGAATGCCCAGCCTATACCGTAAGTCCTAGACTGACCAAATTTGGCAACAAGAATCCTATTCCTACCCACTACTCAGGCCCACTGACCCGTCCCATTGAGTCAGATGGGGGCGCTACAGCACCTCGATTTGCATTTATGCCTATATCTGCAGACCTGTCAAGCCTACAGTTGAAATTTATTGCCAGTCCAATTCACTATGTCATGACAAATCCAACTGCATATAGAACTTGGTTCTCCATCTTTGCCTTTTTGCATGATTTATAGTTGTTTTGAAAACAGGTTATTTTGTTAACCTCCTCGGATTTTCGCCCCACATACATAAATCTGGTGTCATTTAAACCAGGAGACAGTCTTTTTAAAGATTTAGAGAAAAGACTTAAACTTTCGGTAAGATACAGCCACCAGCCACACCCTGACTGTACTGTTGTCTTGCCCATTTCAATCAGACAGCTATATCTCAGGGATGCTTCAGCCAATCATTACAAAATTTGGCTCACTGATGTAGGACTGTACCACAGAGAGACCCTCCAAATTTCGTGTCGATCGGTCAATTAGGAGCGCTACACCACTGTCAATATTCATCTAAGACCCTCCTAGGCTCATTGAGGTAAAATGAGTTACCAGATCAGGTAAGAAGTTGTCTACCGATCTCACCTGTTTTAACAACAGCAATGGGTGGCTCAGTGGGCTAAACCTGTATGCTTGTAATCAGAGGGTCGCAGGTTCGAACCCAGCTTCGGTGGGTACTTGAGCTAGGCAGCCCGATGTGCACAGCATACCCTCCGTGAAGTGAGCTGGGGAGACATAAAGGCGTTTTCCCCCACGAGGATCAATGAAGCTTATATTATTGTTAATTTAGATGTGCTAAGGCACTACTTCAGAGGGTTGAACAATAATAATTTTTCTTCCCTAAAACTTAATGCCCAGCCTATACCGTAAGTCCTAGACTGACCAAATTTGGCAACAAGATTCCTATTCCTACCCACTACTCAGGCCCACTGACCCGTCCCAGTCAGTCAGATGGGGGCACTACAGCACCCCGATTTGCATTTCTGCCTATATCTCCAGACCTGTCAAGCCTACAGTTGATATTTATTGCCAGTCCAATTCACTATGTCATGACGAATCGAAATGCATAAAGAACTTGGTTCTCCATCTTTGCCTTCTTGAATGATTTATAGTTGTTTGAAAACAGGTTATTTTGTTAACCTCCTAGGATTTTCGCCCAACATACATAAATCTGTTGTCATTCAAATCAGGAGACAGTCCATTTAATGATTTACAGAAAAAACTTAAACTTTCGGTAATTTACAGCCACCAGCCACACCATGACTGTACTGGTGCCTCGCCCATTTCAATCAGACAGATATATCTCCGGGCTGCTTCAGCGCATCATTACCAAATTTGGCTCACTGATGCAGGACTGTACCGCAGAGATACACTACAAATTCCATGTTGATTGGTCAATCTGGAGCCCTACGCCACTGTCTATATAAATCTAAAACCCACCTAGGCTCATTCAGCTAAAATGAGTTACCACATCAGGTAGGAAGGTGCCTACCAATCTCAGCCATTTTTTCCACAGCAACGGGTGGCCCAGTGGGCTAAACTTGTATGCTTGTAAACAGAGGGTCGCAGGTTCGAACCCAGCTTCGGTGGGTACTTGAGCTAGGCAGCCCGATGTGCACAGCATACTCTCCGTAAAGCAAGCTGTGGAGATGTAAAGGTGTTTTCCACATGAAGGTCAATGAAGCGTCTATTTTTGTAGGCTTATGCACTACTCCGGAGGGTTCGATTATAATTATTTTTCTTCCCTAAAACTGAATGCCCAGCCTAAACCGTACGTCCTAGGCCGACCAAATTTGGCAGTAAGATTCCTATTGCTACCCACTACTCAGCCTCTCCGACCCATCCCAGTCAGTCAGAGGGGGGCGCCATTGCTCCCCACAACACGTTTTGGTCGATATCTCCTGTCCTACTTGTCCTACACTTAAATTTTATTGCCAGTCAAATTCACTATGTCTTGCCAAATTCAGTAACATATATAGTCATATCTTATTAGACCTATGCTCAATCTCCATCCTGTTATGGCTGACTAATTCTGTCTGACTTTCTACTACCCTGGCTGCCGGATCTCTGCCCTTATTCCTCTACTGTCCTACCAGTCCGATTGTCCTACGCTTTGGACCCTTTCGTAACTGCTTGCAGTTTCTAGTTATTATTATTATTATTAAGGGTCCAAAGCACGTAGTGCTATGGAACCTTATTGTTTTTGTTAGGATTATTATTATTAAGGGTCCAAGCACGTAGTGCTATGGAACCTTATTGTTTTTGTTAGGATTTTCTTCTTTTTTTTTTCTTCCCTAAAACTGAATGCCCAGCCTAAACCGTAAGACCTAGGCTTACCAAATTTGGCAGCAAGATGTCAATTCCTACCCACTACTCAGGCCCTCCGACCCGTCCCTGTCAGTCAGATGAGGGCGCTGTAGCGCCCCCCTAAGCGTTTTGGTGGATATCTCCAGACCCGTTGGTCCTACAGTCAAAATTCTTTTTTCCACAGATACAGACAGGTATGTTCTACTAATTTGCCTTTCAAACTATGAAACTACGCCTGGGAAGATTTTTCGGTAATTTTGCATAATTTGCAAATCCTAATTAAGCCTTAAAGCCCAAGCTTGTCCTACTAAATCAGACAAATGAGGTGTCAATCGAATTAGAACTCTAAGTTGATCAAGAATTATTAAAAAAATTCAGACATTTGTGTATCCTACGGCCATCAGCAACGCCCAAACAATGCCCAAATTTGGCCCGTTTTGGTCTGACTGCTATAACTTGGCCGTGCCTTGGCCTACCTCGACCAAATTTGAAATCCTAACTCCCGACACCATTCTGGGGACACGGTCCAAGGCGGGCCGCATTTCGTCTATAGGGGGCGCTACAACTAAAAACTGCCAATATCTCCTGACTGCCTTGGCCAATCCAACTTATATTTGGCAGGTATGTACTAGGTCCCAGCCTGAGGTCAGTCACCTACAATGGCAGTCATAAGTCCTGAAACAGTGGCCGCCATCGGCCAATCAAAATCAAGCAGCAATTTGACTGGCTTAATGATGACCAATCCAAATCAAATTTAGCTGGTACATTTGTCCTCTGACTCTTAGCCCACCCTGTAAAGGACATCTCATTAGGCCAGATGGGGGCGTGAGAGCGCCCCTATCTGCATTTCTGCCTATTTCTCCAGAACTGCCAAGCCTACACTTAAATTTTATTGCCAGTCCAATTTAGTATGTCCTGAAGAATCCAACTGCATATAGAACTTGGTTCTCCATCTTTGCGTTTTTACATGATTTATATTTCTCTGAAAACAGGTAATTTCATTCACCTCCTGGGATTTTCACCACACCTACATAAGTCTGTTGTCATTTAAATCAAGAGACAGTCCTTTTAAAGATTTAGAGAAAAAAACATAAACTTTCGGTAAGGTACGGCCACCAGGCACACCCTGACTGTACTGCTGCCTTTCCCATTTCGATCAGACAGCTATATCTTACGGATGCTTCAGCCAATCATTACCAAATATCTCTCATTAATAAAGGGCTGTACCGCAGAGATACCCTCCAAATTTCGTGTCGATCGGTCAAATGGGTGTGCTACTTCCACTGTCTATATGTGTCTAAGACTCACCTATTCTCATTGAGCTAAAATGAGTTACCAGATCAGATCGGAAGGTGTCTACCGATCTCACCCATTTTAACCACAGCAACGGGTGGCTCAGTGGGCTAAACTTGTATGCGTGTAATCAGAGGGTTGCAGGTTCGAACCCAGCTTCGGTGGGTACTCGAGCTAGGCAGCCCGATGTGCACAGCATACCCTCCGTGAAGTTAGCTGGGGAGACGTAAAGGCGTTTTCCCCACGAGGATCAATGAAGCTTCTATTATTGTTAATTCAGACGTGCTCAGGCACTACTCCAGAGGGTTGAACAATAATTATTTTTCTTCCCTAAAACCGAATGCCCAGCCTAAACCGTAAGTCCTAGACTGACCAAATTTGGCAACAAGATTCCTATTCCTACCCACTACTCAGTCTCACTGACCAGTCCCAGTCAGTCAGATGGAGGCGCTACAGCACCCCGATTTGCATTTCTGCCTATATCTCCAGACCTGTCAAGCCAACAGTTGAAAGTTATTGCCAGGCCAATTGAATATGTCCTGACGAATCCAACTTCATAAAGAACTTCATTATATATCTTTGTGTTTTTGCATGATTTATGTTTGTTTGAAAACAGGTTATTTTGTTAACCTACTTGTATTTTCGCCAAACCTACATAATTCTGGTGTCATTCAAATCAGGAGACAGTCCTTTTAAAGATTTAGGGAAAAAACATAAACTTTCGGTAAGGTACGGCCACCAGGCACACCCTGACTGTACTGCTGCCTTTCCCATTTCGATCAGACAGCTATATCGTAGGGATACTTCAGCCAATCATTACCAAATATCTCTCATCAATATAGGGCTGTACCTCAGAGATCCCCTACAAATTTCGTGTCGATCGGTCTAATGGGAGTGCTACGGCCACTGTCTATATGTGTCTAAGACTCACCTAGGCTCATTGAGCTAAAATGAGTTACCAGATCAGGTAGGAAGGTGTCAACCGATCTCACCCATTTTAACCACAGCAACGGGTGGCTCAGTGGGCTAAACTTGTATGCTTGTAATCAGAGGGTCGCAGGTTCGAACCCAGCTCCGGTGGGTACTCGAGCTAGGCAGTCCGATATGCACAGCATATCGTCTGTGAAGTGAGTTGGGGAGATGTAAAGGTGTATTCCTCACGAGGATCAATGAAGCTTCTATTATTGTTAATTTAGACGTGCTCAGGCACTACTACAGAGGGTTGAACAATAATTATTTTTCTTCCCTAAAACTCAATGCCCAGCCTAAACCGTAAGTCCTAGACTGACCAAATTTGGCAACAAGATTTCTATTCCTACCCACTACTCAGTCCCACTGACCCGTCCCAGTCAGTCAGAGGGGGGCGCCGTTGCGCCCCACAACACATTTTGGTCGATATGTCCTGTCCTACTTGTCCTACACTAAAATTTTATTGCCAGTCAAATTCACTATGTTGTGCCAAATCCAGTAACATATATATTAATATCTAATTAGACCTATGCTAAATCTACATCCTGTTATGGCTGACTAATTCTGTCTGACTTTCTACTACCCTGGCCGCCGGATCCCTGCCCCTATTCCTCTACTGTCCTACCAGTCCAATCATCCTACGCTTTGGACCCTTTCGTAACTGCTTGCAGTTTCTAGTTTTTTTAAGGGTCCAAAGGACGAAGTCCTTATGGACCATTATTGTTTTTCTTAGGATTATTATTATTATTTTTCTGCCCTAAAACTGAATGCCCAGCCTAAACCGTAAGTCCTAGGCTGACCAAACTTGGTAAGGTGCTTGCAATTCCTACCCACTACTCAGGTTGTCCGACCCGTCCGACTCAGCCAGAGGGGGGTGCCGTAGCGCCCCCCAACACGTTTTGGACGATATCTCCTGTCCTGTTTGTCCTACCATCGAAATTCTTTTTTCTCCTGATGCAGACAGCCTTGCCCTACCAAAAAGTCAATGGGACCATGAAGCTCCGCCTACTTAGATTTTTTGCTAATTTGCATAATTTGCAAATCATACTTTTTCCTTAAAGTCCTGGCTTGTCCTACCAAATCAGACAAATGAGGTGTCAGACGAATCAGAATTCTCAGCTGATCAAGAAACATTAACAAAATTGAGACATTTTTATATCCTACGGCCATTAGCCACGCCCAAACAATGTCCAAATTTGGCCCGTTTTGGTCTGATGGCTATAACTTGGCCGTGCCTTGGCCTACCTAGACCAAATTTGAAATCCTACCTTCCGACACCATTCTGGGGACACGGTCCAAGGCGGGCTGCATTTCGTCCATAGGGGGCGCTACAACTAAAAACTGCCAATATCTCCTGACTGCCTTGGCCAATCCAACTGAAATTTTGCTGACATATACTACGACCTAGCCTGAGGACAGTCACATACAATGCCAGTCATCAATCATAAAAGCTTGGCTGCCATTAGCCAATCAACATCAAGCAGCCATTTGACAGGCTTAACAATGACCAATCAAACCAAAATTTGGCTGCTACATTCACCTTCTGACCCTCTGCACATCCTGTAAAGGACAACTCACTAGGCCAGATGGGGGCGCTACAGTGGCCCCATTTGCATTTCTGCCTATTTCTACAAAACTGTCAAGCCTACAGTTAAAATTGATTGCCAGTCTAATTCAATATGTCATGGCAAATCTAAACACATATGTAACTTGGTTATATATCATTGCATTTTTGCATAATTTATAATTGTCTGTAAACAGGCTTTTTCGTTGCCCTCCTAGAATTTTTGCCGCACCTACTTAAATCTGCTGTCATTAAAATCAGGAGACAGCCCATTTAATGATTTACAGAAAAAATCTTATGCTTTCAGTAAGGTACGGCCAAAAGCCAAACCATGACCATACTGGTGCCACGTACATTTCAATCAGACAGCTATATCTCAGGCATGCTTCAGCCAATCATTACCAAATTTCTCTCACTAATGTAGTGCTATACCACCGAGCGACCCTCCAAATTTTGTGTCGATCAGTCAAACGGGAGCGCTACGGCCACTGTTTATATGTTACTAAGACCAACCTAGGCCAATTCAGGTATAATGAGTTACCAGATCAGTTATGAAAGTGTCTACTGATCTCACCCATCTTACCATCAGAAGCGGGTGGCTCAGTGGGCTAAACCTGTGTGCTTGTAATCAGAGGGTCACCGGTTCGAACCCAGCTTCGGTTGGTACTTGAGCTAGGCAGCCCGATGTGCACAGCATGCTCTCTGTAAAGCAAGCTGGGGAGACATATAGGCATTTTCCACATGATGGTCAATGAAGCTTCTATTTTTGTTATTAACCCAGCCATTCAGACGGGCTTAGGCACTCCTCCGGAGGGTTCGATTATAATTATTTTTCTTCCCTAAAACTGAATGCCCAGCCTAAACCGTAAGTCCTAGGCCGTCCAAATTTGGCAGTAAGATTCCTATTGCTATCCACTACTGAGCCTCTCTGACCCATCCCAGTCAGTCAGAGGGGGGCACCGTTGCGCCCCACAACACGTTTTGGTCGATATCTCCTGTCCTACTTGTCCTACACTTAAATTTTATTGGCAGTCAAATTTACTATGTCGTACCAAATCCAGGAACATATATAGTCACATCGCATTAGACCTATGCCAAAATTGCCATCATGTTATGGCTGACTAATTCTGTCTGACTTTCTACTACCATGGCCGCCAGATCTCTGCCCTTATTCCTCTACTGTCCTACCAGTCCGATTGTCCTACGCTTTGGACCCTTTAGTAACTGCTTGCAGTTTCTAGTTTATTTTTATTTTTATTATTTTTCTTCCCTAAAACTGAATGCCCAGCCTAAACCGTAAGTCCTAGGCTGACCAAACTTGGTACGATGATTGGAATTCCTACCCACTACTCAGGTTGTCCGACCCGTCCGACTCAGCCAGAGGGGGGCGCCGTAGCGCCCCCCAACACGTTTCGGTCGATATCTCCTGTCCTGTTTGTCCTACAACCGAAATTCTTTTTTCTGCTGATACAGACAGCCATGCCCTACCAAAAAGTCAATGGGACCATGAAGCTCCGCCTACTTAGATTTTTTGCTAATTTGCATATTTTGCAAATACTACTTATCTCTTAAAGTCCTAGCTTCTCCTACCAAATCAGACAAATGAGTTGTCAAACGAATCAGAACTGTGAGCTAATCAAGAATTTCTAAAAAAATTGAGACATTTTTGTATTGTACGGCCATTAGCCACGCCGAAACAATGTCCAAATTTGTCCTGTTTTGGTCTGATGGCTATAACTTGGCCGTGCCTTGGCCTACGTTGACCAAATTTGAAATGCCAGCTCCGTACAGCATTCTGGGGACAACGTCCAAAGCGGTCCGCATTTCGTCCATAGGGGGCGCTACAACTAAAAACTGCCAATATCTCCTGACTGCCTTGGCCAATCCAAGTGAAATTTGGCCCATATGTACTAGGTCCCAGCCTGAGGTCAGTCACCTACAATGACAGTCATAAGTCCTGAAACAGTGGCCGTCATCAGCCAATCAATATCAAGCAGCAATTTGACTGGCTTAATGATGACCAATCCAAATCAAATTTAGCTGGTACATTTGTGCTCTGACCCTCAGCCCACCCTGTTAAGGACATCTCATTAGGCCCGATGGGGGCGTGACAGCACCCCCATCTGCATTTCTGCCTATTTCTCCAGAACTGCCAAGCTTACACTTTAATTTTATTGCCAGTCCAATTCACTATGTCCAGCTGAATGCAAGTGCATATAGCACTTGGTTCTACATCTTTGCATTTTTGCATGATTTATATTTCTCTGAAAACAGGCTTTTTCATTATCCTCCTAGGATTTTCACCTCACCTGCATAAGTCTGTTATCTTTAAAATCAGGAGACAGTCCTTTTAAATATTGAGAGAAAAAAAATTAAACTTTCGGTAAGGTACTGCCAAAAGCCACACCATGACCATACTTATGCCATGTCCATTTCAATCAGACAGCTATATCTAAGGCATTCTTCATCAAATCATTGCCAAATTTCTCTCACTATTGTAGGGCTCTACCACGGAGAGACCCTCCAAATTTTGTGTCGATTGGTCAAATGGGAGCGCTACGGCCACTTTTCATATGTTACTAAGACCAACCTAGGCCAATTCAGCTAAAATGAGTTACCAGATCAGGTAGGAAGGTGTCCAGCGATCTCACCCATTTTACCAACAGCAGCGGGTGGCTCAGTGGGCTAAACTTGCATGCTTGTAATCAGAGGGTCGCCGGTTCGAACCCAGCTTCGGTGGGTACTCGAGCTAGACAGCCCGATGTGCGCAGCATGCTCTCCGTAAAGCAAGTGGGGAGACGTAAAGGTGTTTTCCACATGAGGGAAAAAAAATACACAAAATTTTATTTAAACCAGCCATTCAGATGGGCTCAGGCTCTCTTCAAAACGGTTAGATAATAATTATTTTTCTTCCCTAAAACTGAATGCCCAGCCTAAACCATAAGACCTAGGCTGACCAAATTTGGCACCAAGATGCCTATTCCTACCCACTACTCAGCCCCTATGACCCGTCCCAGTCAGTCAGATGGGGGCGCTACAGCAGTCTGATTTGCATTTCTGCCTATATCTACAGAACTGTCAAGCCTACAGTTGAAATTTATTGCCAATCGAATTCACAACATCATGTCAAACCTGACAACGTATAGAACTTGGTTCTGCATCTTTGTGTTTTTGCATGATTTATAGTTCTTTGAAAACAGGTTATTTCATTAAACTGCAAGGATTTTCACCGAACCTACATAAATCTGCTGTCTTTATAATCAGGAAACAGTCCTTTTAAAGACTTACAGAAAAAAACTTAAACTTTCGGCAAGGTACAGCCACCAGCCACACCCTGACTGTACTGGTACCTCGCCCATTTCAATCAGACAGCTATATCTCAGGGATGCTTCAGCCAATCATTACAAAATTTCTCTCGCAAATGTATGGCTGTACCGCAGAGATACCATACAAATTTTGTGTCGATCGGTCAAACGGTAATGCTACAGCCACTGTCTGTATGTGTCTAAGACCCACCTAGACTCATTGAGCTAAAATGAGTTACCAGATCAGGTAGGAAGGTGTCTACTGATCTCACCCATTTTAAGCACAGCAACGGGTGGCTCAGTGGGCTGAACTTGTATGCTTGTAATCAGAGGGTCGCAGGTTCGAACCCAGCTTCGGTGGGTACTTGAGCTAGGCAGCCCGATGTGCACAGCATACCCTCCGTGAAGTGAGCTGTGGAGACGTAAAGGTGTTTTCCCCACGAGGATCAATGAAGCTTCTATTATTGTTAATTCAGACGTGCTCAGGCACTACTGCAGAGGGTTGAACAATAATTTTTTTTCTTCCCTAAAACTGAATGCCCAGCCTAAACCGTAAGTCCTAGACTGACCAAATTTGGCAACAAGATTCTTATTCCTACCCACTACTCAGTCCCACTGACCCATCCCAGTCAGTCAGATGGGGGCGCTACAGCACCCCGATTTGCATTTCTGCCTATATCTCCAGAACTGTCAAGCCTACAGTTGAAATGTATTGCCAGTCCAATTCACTATGTCATGACAAATCCAACTGCATATAGAACTTGGTTGTCCATCTTTGCCTTTTTGCATGATTTATAGTTGTTTTGAAAACAGGTTATTTTGTTAACCTCCTAGGATTTTCGCCCAACATACATAAATCTGGTGTCATTTAAACCAGGAGACAGTCCTTTTAAAGATTTAGAGAAAAAACTTAAACTTTCGGTAAGATACAGCCACCAGCCACACCCTGACTGTACTGTTGTCTTGCCCATTTCAATCAGACAGCTATATCTCAGGGATGCTTCAGCCAATCATTACAAAATTTGGCTCACTGATGTAGGACTGTACCCCAGAGATAACGTCCAAATTTCGTGTCGATCGGTCAATCGGGAGCGCTACGCCACTGTCTATATACAGTACATCTAAGACCCACCTAGGCTCACTGAGCTAAAACGAGTTACCAGATCAGGTGGGAAGGTGTCTACTGATCTCAGTCGTCTTACCCACAGCAGCGGGTGGCTCAGTGTGCTAATCCTGTGTGCCTGTAATCAGAGGATCGCCGGTTCGAACCCAGCTTAGTATTTTGCTATTTCAGCTAGGTATCCTGATGTGCACAGTGTACTCTCTGATGTTGACTGGCCTGTTACACCTGCACTAAAAGCATCTCCATCCTAATGTCTGCCTACTACTGAGACCGTCCAGCTCTGTCCTACATCTCCTATCCTGTTATGGCAGTCTAATTCTGTCTGACTTTCTACTACCCTGGCCGCCGGTTCACTGCCGTTATTCCTCTACTGTCCGACCAGTCCGATCGTCCTGCGCTTTGGACCCTTTCGTAACTGCCTGCAGTTTCTAGTTATTAAGGGTCCAAAGGACGAAGTCCTTATGGACCATTATTGTTTTTCTTAGGATTATTATTAAGGGTCCAAAGGACGAAGTCCTTATGGACCATTATTGTTTTTCTTAGGATTATTAAGGGTCCAAAGGACGAAGTCCTTATGGACCATTATTGTTTTTCTTAGGATTATTATTATTAAGGGTCCAAAGCATGAAATGCTTATGGACCATTATTGTTTTTCTTAGGATTTTTCTTTTTATTATTAAGGGTCCAAGCACGTAGTGCTATGGAACCTTATTGTTTTTGTTAGGATTTTCTTCTTTTTTTTTTCTTCCCTAAAACTGAATGCCCAGCCTACACCGTAAGACCTAGGCTTACCAAATTTGGCAGCAAGATGTCAATTCCTACCCACTACTCAGGCCCTCCGACCCATCCCTGTCAGTCAGATGGGGGCGCTGTAGCGCCCCCCTAAGCGTTTTGGTGGATATCTCCTGACCTGTTGGTCCTACAGTCAAAATTCTTTTTTCCACAGATACAGACAGGTATGTTCTACCAACTTGGCATTCAGACTATGAAACTACGCCTGGGAAGATTTTTCGGTAATTTTGCATAATTTGCAAATCCTAATTAAGCCTTAAAGTCCAAGCTTGTCCTACCAAATCAGACAAATGTGGTGTCAATCGAATTAGAACTCTAAGTTGATCAAGAATTATTAAAAAAATTCAGACATTTGTGTATCGTACGGCCATTAGCAATGCCCAAACAATGCCCAAATTTGGCCCGTTTTGGTCTGACTGCTATAACTTGGCCGTGCCTTGGCCTACCTCGACCAAATTTGAAATCCTACCTCCCGACACCACTCTGGGGACACGGTCCAAGGCGGGCCGCATTTCGTCTATAGGGGGCGCTACAACTAAAAACTGCCAATATCTCCTGACTGCCTTGGCCAATCCAACTGATATTTGGCAGGTATGTACTAGGTCCCAGCCTGAGGTCAGTCACCTACAATGGCAGTCATAAGTCCTGAAACAGTGGCCGCCATCGGCCAATCAAAATCAAGCAGCAATTTGACTGGCTTAATGATGACCAATCCAAATCAAATTTAGCTGGTACATTTGTCCTCTGACCCTTAGCCCACCCTGTAAAGGACATCTTATTAGGCCAGATGGGGGCGTGAGAGCGCCCCTATCTGCATTTCTACCTGTTTCTCCAGAACTGCCAAGCCTACACTTAAACTTTATTGCCAGTCCAATTCAGTATGTCCTGACGAATCCAACTGCATATAGAACTTGGTTCTCCATCTTTGCGTTTTTACATGATTTATATTTCTCTGAAAACAGGTCATTTCGTTCACCTGCTAGGATTTTCACCACACCTACATAAGTCTGTTGTCATTTAAATCAAGAGACAGTCCTTTTAAAGACTTAGGGAAAAAACATAAACTTTCAGTAAGTTACGGCCACCAGGCACACCCTGACTGTACTGCTGCCTTTCCCATTTCGATCAGACAGCTATATCTTAGGGATGCTTCAGCCAATCATTACCAAATATCTCTCATTAATAAAGGGCTGTACCGCAGAGATACCCTCCAAATTTCGTGTCGATCGGTCAAATGGTTGTGCTACTTTCACTGTCTATATGTGTCTAAGACTCACCTATGCTCATTGAGCTAAAATGAGTAACCAGATCAGGTAGGAAGGTGTCTACCAATCTCACCCGTTTTAACCACAGCAACGGGTGGCTCAGTGGGCTAAACTTGTATGCTTGTAATCAGAGGGTCGCAGGTTCGAACCCAGCTTAGGTGGGTCCTCGAGCTAGGCAGCCCGATGTGCACAGCATACCCTCCGTGAAGTGAGCTGGGGATACGTGAAGGCATTTTCCCCATGATGATCAATGAAGCTTATATTATTGTTAATTTAGACGTGCTCAGGCACTACTCCAGAGGGTTGAACAATAATTATTTTTCTTCCCTAAAACTGAATGCCCAGCCTAAACCGTAAGTCCTAGACTGACCAAATTTGGCAACAAGATTCCTATTCCTACCCACTACTCAGTCCCACTGACCCGTCCCAGTCAGTCAGATGGGGGCGCTACAGCACCCCGATTTGCATTTCTGCCTATATCTCCAGACCTGTCAAGCCTACAGTTGAAATTTATTGCCAGTCCAATTCACTATGTCCTGACAAATCAAACTGCATATAGATCTTGGTTCTACATCTTTGCCTTCTTGCATGATTTACAGATGTTTTGAAAACAGGTTTTTTTGTTAACCTCCTAGGATTTTCGACTAACATCCATAAATCTGGTGTCATTCAAATCAGGAGACAGTCCTTTTAAAGATTTACAGAAAAATCTTAAACTTTCGGTAAGATACAGCCACCAGCCACACCCTGACTGTACTGGTGTCTTGCCCATTTCAATCAGACAGCTATATCTTAGGGATGCTTCAGCCAATCATTACAACAGTTGGCTCACTGATGTAGGACTGTACCACAGAGAGACCGTCCAAATTTCGTGTCAATCGGTCAATCAGGAGCGCTACGCCACTGTCTATATACATCTAAGACCCACCTAGGCTCATTGAGGTAAAATCAGTTTCCAGATCAGGTAGGAAGGTGTCTACTGATCCCACCCGTTTTACTCACAGCAGCGGGTGGCTCAGTGGGCTAAACTTGTATGCTTGTAATCAGAGGGTCACAGGTTCGAACCCAGCTTTGGTAGGTACTCGAGCTAGGCAGCCCGATGTGCACAGCATATCCTGCGTGAAGTGAGCTGGGGAGACGTGAAGGCGTTTTCCTCACGAGGATCAGTGAAGCTTATATTATTGTTAATTTAGACGTGCTAAGGCACTACTTCAGATGGTTAAACAATAATTATTTTTCTTCCCTAAAACTTAATGCCCAGCCTAACCAGTAAGTCCTAGGCTGACCAAATTTGGCAACAAGATTCCTATTCCTACCCACTACTCAGTCCCATTGACCCATCACAGTCAGTCAGATGGGGGCGCTACAGCACCCTGATTTGCATTTATGCCTATATCTACAGAACTGTCAAGCCTACAGTTGAAATTTATTGCGACTACAATTAACTATGTCATGACTAATCTAACAACATATATAACTTGGTTCTACCTCTTTCTGTTTTTACATAAATTATATTTGTCTGAAAACAGCTTTTCTTGTTAACCTCCTTTGATTTTCAACAAACCTACTTACATCTGTTGTCCTTCAAATCAGAAGATAGTCCTTTTAAAGATTTAGAGAAAAAAATGAAACTTTTGGTAAGGTATGGCCACCAGCCACACCCTGACTCTACTGGTGCCACGTCCATTTCAATCAGACAGCTATATATCATGCACTCTTCAGCCAATCATTTCCAAATATCTATCTCGGATGAAAGGCTGTACCGCAGAGAGACCTTCCAATTTTCGTGTCAATAGGTGAAACGGGAGCGCTATAGCCACTGTCCATATATGTCTAAACCTCACCTAGTCTAATTCAGCTATAATGAGTTACCAGATCAGGTAGGAAGGTGTCTACTGATCTCACTCATCTTACCCACAGGAGCGGATGGCTCAGTGTGCTAATCCTGTGTGCCTATAATCAGAGGGTCACCGGTTCGAACCCAGCTTAGGATGCTATTTCAGCTAGGTATCCTGATGTGCACAGTGTACTCTCTGATGTTGACTGGCCTGTTACACCTGCACAAAAAGCATCTACATCCTAATGTCTGCCAACTACTGAGACCGTCCAGCTCTGTCCTACATCGCCTATCCTGTTATGGCAGTCTAATTCTGTCTGACTTTCTACTACCCTGGCCACCGGTTCTCTGCTGTTATTCCTCTACTGTCCTACCAGTCCGATCGTCCTCCGCTTTGGACCCTTTCGTAACTGCTTGCAGTTTCTAGTTATTATTATTTTTCTGCCCTAAAACTGAATGCCCAGCCTAAACCGTAAGTCCTAGGCCTACCAAATTTGGTACGATGATTGGAATTCCTACCCACTACTCAGGTTTTCCGACCCGTCCGACTCAGCCAGAGGGGGGCGCCGTAGCGCCCCCTAACACGTTTTGGACGATATCTCCTGTCCTGTATGTCCTACCTTAAAAATTCTTTTTTCTCCTGATACAGACAGCCATGCCCTACCAAAAAGTCAATGGGACCATGAAGCTCCGCCTACTTAGATTTTTTGCTAATTTGCATAATTTGCAAATCATACTTTTTCCTTAAAGTCCTGGCTAGTCCTACCAATTCAGACAAATGAGGTGTCAGACAAATCAAAATTCTCAGCTGATCAAGAATCATTAACAAAATTCAGACATTTTTATATCCTACGGCCATTAGCCACGCCCAAACAATGTCCAAATTTGGCCCGTTTTCGTCTGATGGCTATAACTTGGCCGTGCCTTGGCCTACCTTGACCAAATTTGAAATGCTACCTCCCTACACCATTTTGGGGACACCGTCCGAAGCGGGCCGCATTTCGTCAACAGGGGGCGCTACAACTAAAAACTGGCAATATCTCCTGACTGCCTTTGCCAATCTAACTGAAATTTGGCAGATATGTACTAGGACCAAGCCTGTGGTCAGTCACATACAATGGCAGTCATCATTCCTTAAACAGTGGCCGCCATCGGCCAATCAATATCAAGCAGGCATTTGACAGGCTTAACAATGACCAATCAAACCAAAATTTGGCTGCTACATTCACCTTCTGACCCTCTGCAAACCCTGTAAAGGACAACTCACTAGGCCAGATGGGGGCGCTACAGTGGCCCCATTTGCATTTCTGCCAATTTCTACAAAACTGTCAAGCCTACAGTTAAAATTGATTGCCAGTCTAATTCAATATGTCATGGCAAATCTAAACACATATGTAACTTGGTTATATATCGTTGCATTTTTGCATAATTTATAATTGTCTGTAAACAGGCTTTTTCGTTGCCCTCCTAAAATTTTTGCCTCACCTACTTAAATCTGCTGTCATTAAAATCAGGAGACAGTCCATTTAATGATTTATAGAAAAAACCTTATGCTTTCAGTAAGGTATGGCCAAAAGCCAAACCATGACCATACTGGTGCCACATACATTTCAATCAGACAGTTATATCTCAGGCATGCTTCAGCCAATCATTACCAAATTTCTCTCACTAATGTAGTGCTATACCACCGAGCGACCCTCCAAATTTTGTGTCGATCAGTCAAACGGGAGCGCTACGGCCACTGTTTATATGTTACTAAGACCAACCTAGGCCAATTCAGCTATACTGAGTTACCAGATCAGTTAAGAAAGTGCCTACTGATCTCACCGATCTTACCATCAGAAGCGGGTGGCTCAGTGGGCTAAACCTGTGTGCTTGTAATCAGAGGGTCACCGGTTCGAACCCAGCTTCAGTTGGTACTTGAGCTAGGCAGCCCGATGTGCACAGCATGTTCTCTGTAAAGCAAGCTGGGGAGACATATAGGCATTTTCCCCATGATGGTCAATGAAGCTTCTATTTTTGTTATTAACCCAGCCATTCAGATGGGCTTAGGCACTCCTCCGGAGGGTTCGATTATAATTATTTTTCTTCCCTAAAACTGAATGCCCAGCCTAAACCGTAAGTCCTAGGCCGTCCAAATTTGGCAGTAAGATTCCTATTGCTATCCACTACTGAGCCTCTCTGACCTATCCCAGTCAGTCAGAGGGGGGCACCGTTGCACCCCACAACACGTTTTGGTCGATATCTCCTGTCCTACTTGTCCTACACTTAAATTTTATTGGCAGTCAAATTTACTATCTTGTACCAAATCCAGGAACATATATAGTCATATCGCATTAGACCTATGCCAAAATTTCCATCATGTTATGGCTGACTAATTCTGTCTGACTTTCTACTACCATGGCCGCCAGAACTCTGCCCTTATTCCTCTACTGTCCTACCAGTCCGATTGTCCTACGCTTTGGACCCTTTAGTAACTGCTTGCAGTTTCTAGTTATTAAGGGTCCAAAGGACGAAGTCCTTATGGACCATTATTGTTTTTCTTAGGATTTTTCTCTTTTATTATTATTATTATTATTAAGGGTCCAAAGCACGTAGTGCTATGGAACCTTATTGTTTTTGTTAAGATTATTATTATTTTTATTATTTTTCTTCCCTAAAACTGAATGCCCAGCCTAAACCGTAAGTCCTAGGCCGACCAAATTTGGTAGGATGATTGGAATTCCTACCCACTACTCAGGTTGTCCGACCCGTCCGACTCAGCCAGAGGGGGGCGCCGTAGCGCCCCCCAACACGTTTCGGTCGATATCTCCTGTCCTGTTTGTCCTACAACCGAAATTGTTTTTTCTGCTGATACAGACGGCCATGCCCTACCAAAAAGTCAATGGGACCATTAAGCTCCGCCTACTTCGATTTTTTGCTAATTTGCATATTTTGCAAATACTACTTATCTCTTAAAGTCAGAGCTTCTCCTACCAAATCAGACAAATGAGGTGTCAAACGAATCAGAACTCTGAGCTCATCAAGAATTTCTAAAAAAATTGAGACATTTTTGTATTGTACGGCCATTAGCCACGCCGAAACAATGTCCAAATTTGTCCCGTTTTGGTCTGATGGCTATAACTTGGCCGTGCCTTGGTCTACATTGACCAAATTTGAAATGCCAGCTCCGTACAGCATTCTGGGGAAACGGTCCAAAGTGGGCCGCATTTCATCCATAGGGGGCGCTACAACTAAAAACTGCCAATATCTCCTGACTGCCTTGGCCAATCCAACTGAAATTTGGAAGGTATGTACTAGGACGCAGCCTGAGGTCAGTCACGTACAATGGTAGTCATGAGTCCTGAAACAGTGGCCGCCATCGGCCAATCAAAATCAAGCAGCAATTTGACTGGCTTAATGATGACCAATCCAAATCAAATTTAACTGGTACATTTGTCCTCTGACCCTTAGCCCACCCTGTATAGGACATCTCATTAGGCCAGATGGGGGCGTGACAGCACCCGCATCTGCATTTCTGCCTATTTCTCCAGAACTGCCAAGCCTACACTTAAATTTTATTGCCAGTCCAATTCACTATGTCCCAAAGAATCAAACTACATATAGAACTTGGTTATGCATCTTTGCGTTTTTACATGATTTATATTTCTCTGAAAACAGGTCATTTCATTTACCTCCTAGGATTTTCACCACACCTACATAAGTCTGTTGTCATTTAAATCAAGAGACAGTCCTTTTAAAGACTTAGGGAAAAAACATAAACTTTCAGTAAGTTACGGCCACCAGGCACACCCTGACTGTACTGCTGCCTTTCCCATTTCGATCAGACAGCTATATCTTAGGGATGCTTCAGCCAATCATTACCAAATATCTCTCATTAATAAAGGGCTGTACCGCAGAGATACCCTGCAAATTTTGTGTCGATCGGTCAAATGGGTGTGCTACTTTCACTGTCTATATGTGTCTAAGACTCACCTATGCTCATAGAGCTAAAATGAGTAACCAGATCAGGTAGGAATGTGTCTACCGATCTCACCTGTTTTAACAACAGCAACGGGTGGCTCAGTGGGCTAAACTTGTATGCTTGTAATCAGAGGGTCGCAGGTTCGAACCCAGCTTCGGTGGGTACTCGAGCTAGGCAGCCCAATGTGCACAGCATACCCTCCGTGAAGTGAGCTGGGGAGACATGAAGGCGTTTTCCCCACAAGGATCAATGAAACTTCTATTATTGTTAATTTAGACGTGCTCAGGCACTACTACAGATGGTTGAACAATAATTATTTTTCTTCCCTAAAACTGAATGCCCAGCCTAAACCATAAGTCCTAGATTGACCAAATTTGGCAACAAGATTATTATTCCTACCCACTACTCAGTAACACTGACCCGTCCCAGTCAGTCAGATGGGGGCGCTACAGCACCCCGATTTGCATTTCTGCCTATATCTCCAGACCTGTCAAGCCAACAGTTGAAATTTATTGCCAGTCCAATTCACTATGTCATGACGAATCCAACTGCATATAGAACTTGGTTCTCCATCTTTGCCTTCTTGCATGATTTACAGATGTTTTGAAAACAGGTTTTTTTGTTAACCTCCTAGGATTTTCAACTAACATCCATAAATCTGGTGTCATTCAAATCAGGAGACAGTCCTTTTAAAGATTTACAGAAAAATCTTAAACTTTCGGTAAGATACAGCCACCAGCCACACCCTGACTGTACTGGTGTCTTGCCCATTTCAATCAGACAGCTATATCTTAGGGATGCTTCAGCCAATCATTACAACAGTTGGCTCACTGATGTAGGACTGTACCACAGAGAGACCGTCCAAATTTCGTGTCAATCGGTCAATCAGGAGCGCTACGCCACTGTCTATATACATCTAAGACCCACCTAGGCTCATTGAGGTAAAATCAGTTTCCAGATCAGGTAGGAAGGTGTCTACTGATCCCACCCGTTTTACTCACAGCAGCGGGTGGCTCAGTGGGCTAAACTTGTATGCTTGTAATCAGAGGGTCACAGGTTCGAACCCAGCTTTGGTAGGTACTCGAGCTAGGCAGCCCGATGTGCACAGCATACCCTCCGTGAAGTGAGCTGGGGAGACATAAAGGCGTTTTCCCCCACGAGGATTAATGAAGCTTATATTATTGTTAATTCAGACCTGCTCAGGCACTACTTCAGAGGGTTGAACAATAATTATTTTTCTTCCCTAAAACTGAATGCCCAGCCTAAACCGTAAGTCCTAGACTGACCAAATTTGGCAACAAGATTCCTATTCCTACCCACTACTCAGTCCCACTGACCCGTCCCAGTCAGTCAGATGGGGGTGCTACAGCACCCCGATTTGCATTTCTGCCTATATCTCCAGACCTGTCAAGCCTACAGTTGATATTTATTGCGACTACAATTAACTATGTCATGACTAATCTAACAACATATATAACTTGGTTCTCCCTCTTTCTGTTTTTACATAAATTATATTTGTCTGAAAACAGCTTTTCTTGTTAATCTCCTTTGATTTTCAACAAACCTACATACATCTGTTGTCCTTCAAATCAGAAGATAGTCCTTTTAAAGATTTAGAGAAAAAAATGAAACTTTTGGTAAGGTATGGCCACCAGCCACACCCTGACTCTACTGGTGCCACATCCATTTCAATCAGACAGCTATATATCATGCACTCTTCAGCCAATCATTTCCAAATATCTATCTCGGATGAAAGGCTGTACCGCAGAGAGACCTTCCAATTTTCGTGTCAATAGGTCAAACGGGAGCGCTATAGCCACTGTCCATATATGTCTAAACCTCACCCAGTCTAATTCAGCTATAATGAGTTACCAGATCAGGTAGGAAGGTGTCTACTGATCTCACTCATCTTACCCACAGGAGCGGATGGCTCAGTGTGCTAATCCTGTGTGCCTGTAATCAGAGGGTCGCCGGTTTGAACCCAGCTTAGGTTGCTATTTCAGCTAGGTATCCTGATGTGCACAGTGTACTCTCTGATGTTGACTGGCCTGTTACACCTGCACAAAAAGCATCTACATCCTAATGTCTGCCAACAACTGAGACCGTCCAGCTCTGTCCTACATCGCCTATCCTGTTATGGCAGTCTAATTCTGTCTGACTTTCTACTACCCTGGCCACCGGTTCTCTGCTGTTATTCCTCTACTGTCCTACCAGTCCGATCATCCTTTGCTTTGGACCCTTTCGTAACTGCTTGCAGTTTCTAGTTAAGGGTCCAAAGGACGAAGTCCTTATGGACCATTATTGTTTTTCTTAGGATTATTATTATTATTATTATTATTATTATTTTTCTGCCCTAAAACTGAATGCCCAGCCTAAACCGTAAGTCCTAGGCCTACCAAATTTGGTAGGATGATTGGAATTCCTACCCACTACTCAGCGTGTCCGACGCGTCCGACTCAGCCAGAGGGGGGCGCCGTAGCGCCCCCCAACACGTTTTGGACGATATCTCCTGTCCAGTTTGTCCTACCTTCAAAATTCTTTTTTCTCCTGATACAGACAGCCATGCCCTACCAAAAAGTCAATGGGACCATGAAGCTCCGCCTACTTAGATTTTTTGCTAATTTGCATAATTTGCAAATCCTACTTTTTCCTTCAAGTCCTGGCTTGTCCTACCAAATCAGACAAATGAGGTGTCAGACGAATCAGAATTCTCAGCTGATCAAGAATCATTAAGAAAATTCAGACATTTTTATATCCTACGGCCATTAGCCACGCCCTAACAATGTCCAAATTTGGCCCGTTTTGGTCTGACGGCTGTAACTTGGCCGTGCCTTGGCCTACCTTGACCAAATTTGAAATGCTACCTCCCTACTCCATTCTGGGGACACCGTCCGAGGCGGGCCGCATTTCGCCCATAGGGGGCGCTACAATTAAAAACTGGCAATATCTCCTGACTGCCTTTGCCAATCTTACTGAAATTTGGCAGATATGTTCTAGGGCCCAGCCTTACATCAGCCACATACAATGGCAGTCATTATTACTTAAAGAGTGGCCGCCATCAGCCAATCAAAATCAAGCAGCCATTTGACAGGCTTATCAATGACCAATCTAGACCAAATTTTGGTGCTATATTTGTCCTCCGACCCGCAGCCCACCATGCAAAGGACACCTCACTCGGCCACATGGGGGCGCTACAGTGCCCTAATTTACATTTCTGCCTATATCTTCAGAACTGTCATGCCTACAGTTGAAATTTTTTGCCATTCTAATCCACTATGTCATGCCAAATCAAACAACATATAGAGCTATTATATGTATCTTCGCATTATTGCACAATTTTGTATTTTTCTAAAAACAGGCTTTTTCATTATCCTCCTATGATTTTCGGCCAATCTACATAAGTCTGTTGTCATTCTAATCAGGAGACAGTCCTTTTAAAGACTTAGAGAAAAAACATAAACTTTTGGTAAGGTATGGCCACCAGGGACACCCTGACTGTGCTGGTGACTCGTCTATTTCAATCAGACAGCTATATCTCAGGCATGCTTCGGCTAATCATTACCAAATTTCTCTCTCTGATGTAGGGCTGTACCACAGAGACACGTTCCAAATTTCATGTCAATCGGTCTGACGGGAGCGCTACGGCCACTGTTTATATGTGTCTAAGACCAACCTATGCTAATTCAGCTAAAATGAGTTACCAGGTCAGGTAGGAAGCAGTCTACCGATTTCCCCCATCTTACCAAATGCAGCATGTGGCACAGTGGGCTAAGCCTGCGTGCTTGTGATCAGAGAGTTGCCGGTTCAAACCCAGTTTCGGTGGCTACTTGACCTACCTGTATGCTACGGCCACCAGCTACATCCAACTTGCACCATTTCCATGCTCATTTCAATCAACCATCTAAATCTCTGCCGTGCTTCAGCCAATCCTCATCAAATTTGATGGCCTAATGTAGTAAGGGACCTCAGACAGACCCTCCAATTTTGGTGCCGATCGGTCAAACGGGGGCGTTACAACAATTTAACATGTCTGTATAAACCTTGAAAATCAGTTCAACTTACATTTATCTCATTTCTGTTATAGTGACATATTACTGGTTAAAATATTTTGTACTGCCAGTTCTATGAGTCATGCCAAATCAATACATATGCAATGCCGAATGATAGTCATTTTCATTCACTTGTGATGTTTAAAAACTTAATAAATAACATATTACTGTAACTTCTACAATGTCCAGCCCAAGTAGGTCATTCTGGTAGTACATCAATCAGGACATTGCCCTAATGGATAATTCATAAAAATATCTTGACCTGTATGCTATGGCCACCAGCTACAACAAACCTGCACCATATCCATGCTCATTTAAATCAACCATCTAAATCTCAGCCATGCTTCAGCCAATCCTCATCAAATTTGACAGCCTAATGTAGTAAGGGACCTCAGACAGACCCTCCAATTTTGGTGCCAATCGGTCAAACGGGGGTGCTACAGCCACTGTCCATATATGTCTAAGACCCACCTTAGCAAATTCAGCTGAAATGTCCTTATTTCTCATAAAACCTTGAAAAAATTGTTACCTTTCCCTTCACCTGAGTCCATGTTTTTTATTTACTTTCATTTTTCACCGATTTGCCTCATAGAACATTATCAGACTTAATTTACACATAAGAAGGCCTGAAAGTATTAAATGGAATTTCTAAAATGGAGCGCTGACTCCACCTGCTGGCCACACCATTTCCATACCCATTTCAATCAAACAGCTATATCTCTGGCATGCTTCATCAAATCCTTACAAAATTTGACTCGCTTCTGTGTCACTGTACTACAGACAGACCTTCCAAGTTTGGTGGCAATCGGTCAAATTGGGGTGCTACAGCCGCTGTTCTAATATGTCTAAGACCAACCTTGGTTAATGCAGCTGAAATCTGCTTATTGTTTATTTAAAAATTAAAATATTAATCACCTTTCCCTTCATCTAAGTCCATATTTTTAATCTGCATATATTTTCCTGCCATTTGACTTTTACAAATCTTTCAAACTTTAATCTTTCTTCAGGCTGTGTACACTGCAGCAATTACAATTTTATAATAAATTGGCCAGCAGGTGGAGTCAGCGCTCCATTTCAATAATGCCTTCAATACTTTTAGCCTTTCTCCAGTCTAAATGTACAACCTACAATATGATACAGCATGATATTACTGCTGTTACATGTCACACTGCCGCAACTCAGCACTTTGTTAAGAATATGCAACACAGCCTATGTTTACACAGGCAGTATAAATTAGCAACTGTGTAATATCTAGACTTACCAGACCAGGTATGAAGGTGCCTAAATCTACCAACTAGTCAGGCCATCTGACCCAAACCATGCATTAAGTCAGGCTAAGGCACTCCACCACAGGGTTCTACATTCTGTCCTACATTTGCTGACCTGTTAGGCCGATACTAAACAATCTGCATCCTGATTTCTACCTTCTACTAAAACCATCTGACCAAAACAAGTTCTGTTCTGTCTGACATCTGCTGACCTGTTCTGTCTGACTTGTTAGTACCCTCCTCTACGGTTTGCCCTACATCTCCTGTCGCATTAGAGCTACGCTAAATCTTCATCCTGTTATGGCAGTCTAATTTTGTCTGACTTTCTACTACCCTGGCCGCCGGTTCTCTGCCGTTATTCCTCTACTGTCCTACCAGTCCGATCGTCCTACGCTTTGGACCCTTTCGTAACTGCTTGCAGTTTCTAGTTATTATTATTTTTCTGCCCTAAAACTGAATGCCCAGCCTAAACCGTAAGTCCTAGGCCTACCAAATTTGGTACGATGATTGGAATTCCTACCCACTACTCAGGTTTTCTGACCCGTCCGAATCAGCCAGAGGGGGGCGCCGTAGCGCCCCATAACACGTTTTGGACGATATCTCCTGTCCTGTTTGTCCTACCTTCAAAATTCTTTTTTCTCCTGATACAGACAGCCATGCCCTACCAAAAAGTCAATGGGACCATGAAGCTCCGCCTACTTAGATTTTTTGCTAATTTGCATAATCTGCAAATCATACTTTTTTCTTAAAGTCCTGGCTTGTCCTACCAAATCAGACAAATGAGGTGTCAGACGAATCAGAATTTTCAGCTGATCAAGAATCATCAACAAAATCCAGACATTTTTATATCCTATGGCCATTAGCCACGCCCAAACAATGTCCAAATTTGGCCAATTTTGGTCTGATGGCTATAACTTGGTCGTGCCTTGGCCTACCTTGACCAAATTTGAAATGCTACCTCCCTACACCATTCTGGGGACACGGTCCGAAGCGGGCCGCATTTCGTCAATAGGGGGCGCTACAACTAAAAACTGGCAATATCTCCTGACTGCCTTTGCCAATCTAACTGAAATTTGGCAGATATGTACTAGCACCCAGCCTGTGGTCAGTCACATACAATGACAGTCATCATTCCTTAAATAGTGGCCGCCATCAGCCAATCAAAATCAAGCAGGCATTTGACAGGCTTATAAATGACCAATCTATACCAAATTTTTGTGGTATATTTGTCCTCTGACCCGCAGCCCACCATGCAAAGGACACCTCACTCGGCCAGATGGGGCCGCTACAGTGACAACTTTTGCATTTCTGCCTATTTCTCGAGAAGGGTGAAGTCTACAATCGACATTTATTGCCAGGTCAATTCAGTACGACATGCCAAATCAAACAACATGTAGAACTTGCTTCTGCATCTTTGCGTTTTTGCATAATTCATATTGGTCTGAAAACAAGACATTTCGTTAACCTCCTAGGATTTTCACCAAACCTACACAAATCTGGTATCATTTAAATCAGGAGACAGTCATAATAAATAATTCATAAAAAAATCATAAACTTTGCATGAGGTATAGTCACCAGCCACACACAAATCATACAGGTGCCATGCCCAATTCAATCGGACAGCTATATCTCAGGCCTGCCTCAGCCAATCATCACCAAACTTTAACATATCCTGTAGAATAGTAGTCCGGAAGGGCCCTCCAAATTTGGTGCCGATCGGTCAAACGGGGGCGCTACAACAATATAACATGTCTGTATAAACCTTGAAAAGCAGTTCAACTTACATTTATCTCATTTCTGTTATTGTGACATATTACTTGTTAAAATATTTTGTACTGCCAGTTCTGTCAGTCATGCCATATCAAGACATATGCAATTCCCAATGATAGTCATTTTCATTCCTTTGTGATGTTTAAAAGCTTAATAAATAACATATTACTGTAACTTCTACAATGTCCAGCCCAAGTAGGTCATTCTGGTAGTACATCAATCAGGACATTGCCCTTATGGATAATTCATAAAAATATCTTGACCTACCTGTATGCTATGGCCACCAGCTACACCAAACATGCACCATATCCATGCTCATTTCAATCAACCATCTAAAACTCAGCCGTGCATCAGCCAATCCTCATCAAATTTGACAGCCTAATGTAGTAAGGGACATCAGACAGACCCTCCAATTTTGGTACCAATTGGTCAAACGGGGGCGCTACAGCCACTGTCCATATATGTCTAAGACCCACCTTAGCAAATTCAGCTGAAATGTCCTTATTTCTCATAAAACCTTGAAAAAATTGTTACCTTTCTCTTCACCTGAGTCCATATTTTTTATTCACTTTCATTTTTCACCAATTTGCCTCATAGAACATTATCAGACTTAATTTACACATAAGAAGGCCTGAAAGTATTAAATGGAATTTCTAAAATGGAGCGCTGACTCCACCTGCTGGCCACACCATTTCCATACACATTTCAATCAAACAGCTATATCTCTGGCATGCTTCATCAAATCCTTACAAAATTTGACTCGCTTCTGTGTCACTGGACTACAGACAGACCTTCCAAGTTTGGTGGCAATCGGTCAAATTGGGGTGCTACAGCCGCTGTTCTAATATGTCTAAGACCAACCTTGGTTAATGCAGCTGAGATCTGCTTATTGTTTATTTAAAAATTAAAATATTAATCACCTTTCCCTTCATCTAAGTCCATATTTTTAATCTGCTTATATTTTCCTGCCATTTGACTTTTACAAATCTTTCAAACTTTGATCTTTCTTCAGGCTGTGTACACTGCAGCAATTTCAATTTTATAATACATTGGCCAGCAGGTGGAGTCAGCGCTCTATTTAAATAATGCCTTCAATACTTTTAGCCTTTCTCCTGTCTAAATGTACAACCTATAATATGATACAGCATGATATTACTGCTGTTACATGTCACACTCCTGCAACTCAGCACTTTGTTAAGAATATGCAACGCAGCCTATGTTTACACAGGCAGTATAAAAAATCAACTCTGTAATATCTAGACTTACCAGACCAGGTATGAAGGTGCCTAAATCTACCAACTAGTCAGGCCATCTGACCAAAACCATGCATTAAGTCAGGCTAAGGCACTCCACCACAGGGTTCTACATTCTGTCCTACATTTTCTGACCTGTTAGACCGATACTAACTAATCTATATCCTGATTTCTACCTACTACTCAGACCATCTGACCAAAACAATGCATTCAGTCAGGTTCAGGCACTACACCACAGGGTTCTACATTCTGTCCTACATTTCCTGACCTGTTAGACCGACACTAAACAATCTACATCATGATTTCTACCTTCTACTCAAACCATCTGACCGAAACAAGTTCTCTTCTGTCTGACATCTGCTGACCTGTAGTTCTGTCTGACTTGTTGGTATCCTCCTCTACGGTTTGCCCTACATCTCCTGTCGCATTAGAGCTATGCTAAATCTGCATCCTGTTATGGCAGTCTAATTCTGTCTGACTTTTTACTACCCTGGCCGCCGGTTCTCTGCCGTTATTCCTCTACTGTCCTACCAGTCCGATCGTCCTACGCTTTGGACCCTTTCGTAACTGCTTGCAGTTTCTAGTTAAGGGTCCAAAGCATGAAATGCTTATGGACCATTATTGTTTTTCTTAGGATTATTATTATTATTATTATTATTATTATTATTATTATTATTATTATTATTTTTTTCCTGCCCTAAAACTGAATGTACAGCCTAAACCGTAAGAGCTAGACCAACCAAACTTGGTAAGATGATGTCAATTCCTACCCGCTACTCAGATTCTCTGACCCAGTCCTGTCAGCCAGATGGGGGCGCTCTAGCGCCCCTCAACGCGTTTCAGTCCATATCTCCTGTCCTATTAGTCCTACAATTGAATTTATATTTTCTGCTGATACAGACAGCTTTGCTCTACCAACTTGCCATTTGGACTATGAAGCTCCACCTACTTAGATTTTTTGCTAATTTGCATAATTTGTGAAACTGGCTTCTGCCTTCAAGTCCTACACTGTTGGACCAAATCAGACAAATGAGGTGTCAAACCGATCAGTCCACTGACCTGATCAAAAGCTGTTCAAGAAAGTCTGACATTTGTCTATTTTATGGCCACTAGCCACGCCCAAATCACACCTAAATTTGGCCTATTTCAGTCTGACTGCTATAACTTCTCCATACCTTTGCCTACCTGAACCAAACTTAGAATCCAACCTCCCTGCTCTATTATGGGGTGACCATACAATGCAGCCCACATTTCGTCAATAGGGGGCGCTACAACTAAAAACTGCTGATATCTCCTGACTGCTTTGACCAATCTAATTGAAATTTGGCAGATATGTACTACGTACAAGCCTGAGGTCAGACAAGTATCATGGCAGTCATTAGTTGTAAAATCCTGGCCACCATTAGCCAATCAAAATCAACCAGCCATTTGACTGGCTAAACAATGAGCAATCCAAACCAAATTTGGGTTCTACATTTGTACTCTGACCCTGAACCCACCCTGTAATGGACATGTCAGTCTGCCATATGGGGGCGCTACAGCACATTTCTGCCTATTTCTCCTGAACTGTTAATTATAAAATTGACAATTGTTGTTTACGCTATCCACTAGCTCATGACAAATTTAATGGCATAAAGAACTTCATCATATCTCTTGCCATTTTTGCCTATTTTGTAAAAGTCTTAAAACAGTACTTTTTCTTAACCTCCTTGGATTTTCACCAAACCTTCATATTTCTGTGATCATTTTAATCAGGAGACAGTCCTTATAAAGAAATATTAAAAAAATCTGAAACTTTCCATGTGGTATGGCCACCAGCCACACCCACACCATACTGGTGCCACACCCATTTCAATCAGACAGCTATATCTGAGGCGTGCCTCAGCCAATCATCACGAAACTTAAATATATATTGTAGGACATTACTGGGGAAGGGCCCTCCAATTTTCATGCCAATCAGTCAAACAGGGGCACTACAGCAATATAACATGTCTGTATAAACCTGCAAAATCAGTTCAAGTTACATTGTTGTCATTTTTGATAAAGTGACATATTACTCGTTAAAATCTTTTGTCCTGCATGTTCTGTTAGTCATGCTAAATCAAGATAGTCCATAATAGTCATTTGAATTACCTTGTGATATTTAAAAACTTAATAAATAACATATTACTATAACTACTACAATGTCTAACCAAAGTAGGTCTTTCTGGTAGTAGATCAATCAGGACACTGCCCTTATGTATAATTTATAAAGATAGCTTCACCTGCCTGTACAGTATGGCCACCAGCCACACTGAACCTACCACATTTCCATGCTCATTTCAATCAAACAGCTAAATATGAGGTATACTTCATATGATCTTCACGAAATTTGACCCACTAATGTACCACTGCACCTCAGACAGACCCTCCAAATTTGGTGCCGATCGGTCAAATGGGGGCGCTACAGCTAATGTGCATATATGTGTAAGACCCACCTTAGCAAATTCAGCTGAAATGTCCTTATTTCTCATCAAATATTCAAAGATTTGTTCCCTTTCCCTTCAACTAGGTCCATATTTTTAATTTTTGTTCATTTTTCACCCATTTGCCTCATAGAACATTATCAGACTTCATTTACACATGAGAAGGCCTAAAAGTTTTAAATAGCATTTCTAAAATGGAGTGTTGACTCCACCTGCTGGCCAAATGATTTCCATGCCCATTTCAATCAAACAGTTATATCTCTGGCATGCTTCATCCAATCCTAACAAAATTTGATTCCCTTCTGTATCAGTGGACTACAGACAGACCTTCCAAATTTGGTGCCGATCAGTCAAACGGGGGCGCTACAGCAATATAACATGTCTTTATAAACCTGCAAAATCAGTACAACTTACATTTATCTCATTTCTGTTCCAGTGACATATGACTGGTTGAAATCTTTTGTATTGCAAGTTCTCTTAGTTATGCCAAATCAAGAAATATGCAATGCCTAATGATTGTCATTTGCATTCCCTTGTGACATTTAAAAACTTAATAAATAACATATTGCTATAACTACTACAATGTCCAGCCCAAGAAGGTCATTCTGGTAGTAGATCAATCATGACACGGCCCTTATGGATAATTTATAAAAATAACTTGACCTACCTGTATGCTATGGCCACCAACTACACCAAACCTGCACCATTTCCATGCTCATTTCAATCAAACAGCTAAATCTGAGGCATTCTTCATCCAATCCTCATAAAATTTGACCAGCTAATGTAACCATAGACCACAGACAGACCTTCCAACTTTGGTGCCGATCGGTCAAATGGGGGAGCTACAGCCACTGTCTATATATTTCTAAGACCCACCTTAGCAAATTCAGTTGGAATGTCCTTATTTCTCTTCAAACATTCAAAGAATTGTTTGCTTTCCCTTCAACTAGGTCCATATTTTAATTTCTGTTCATTTTTCACCCATTTGCCTTATACAACATTATCAGACTTCATTTACAAATCAGAAGGTCAGAAAGCATTTAATATCATTTCTAAAATGGAGCGCTGACTCCACCTGCTGGCCACAACATTTCCATTCCCATTTCATTCAAACAGCTAAATCTCAGGCATGCTTCATCCGATCCTTACAAAATTTGATTCACTTCTGTATGACTGGACTACAGACAGAACTTCCAAGTTTGGTGGCGATCAGTCAATCTGGAGCGGTACAGCCACTGTCCTAGTATGTCTAATACCTACCTTGGCTAATTCAGCTGAAATATCTTTCATAATACTTTCAAGTAATTAACTTTCCCTTCTCCTCAGTCCATATTTTTAAGCTCCTTTCATTTTTCTGCTATTTGACTTATAGAAAATTATCAGATTTTAATTATAAGCCAGGCAGTATATATTGCAGATTTTTTGCTTTTTTGTATTAAATTGGCCAGTAGGTGGAGATGGTGCTCTATTTATATTGCAGTTTTTTTGGATTTTTTTTTATACATTAGCCAGCAGGTGTAGTTCGTCCTGTATTTCATTAATGGCATTAAATTCTTTCAGGGCTTCTCATGCCTAGAAGAATACTTTACAAATGCAGTAAGCCAGTTGTTTTTTTTAATATACAAGACGGCATGTGTTCACTGAGGTACTGTAAAGTAAGCTTAACTTGTATGATCTAGACTTAAAATATTAGTTATGCAGGTGCCTATTTCTACCGTCTACTTAGACCATCTGACACAAAAAACAAATTCTTTTGGGCTGAGGCACTTCAGCAAATGGTTATATATTGTATCTTATATTGTTGTACTAAGGCTGCTTCTGCTAATGGCAGTAGTCAAACTGCCACACCAGGGACTGCATACTACCAATTATCAAATGTAGCGCTAACTCCACCTGCTGGCCTCACTATTTCCATACCGTATTCATTAAGTCTGCTAAACCTCATTCATACTTCATCGAATTCTCACAAAATTTGACTCACTTCTGTAGCACTGGACTATGAATAGACCATCTAACTTTGGTGACATTCGGTTAAACGGGGGCGCTTCTGCCACTGTCAAAATATTCTCATAGTTAATGCAGCTGAAATTTCTTTATTTTTCATCAAACCTTCAAAGATTATTGACATTTTCATTTCATTTCACTTTTAGAAATGTATCAAAGTTCAGAGATACTTCAGGCTGTGTACAGTGCAACAATTGCAATTTCTTCCAACAGCTAGTCACCACATGTCCCTTCTGTTTCTCATCTACCCTCTTCCCTTTATCGTACCTTAATCAACATATCAAAGTCAATGTTCAAAATGTCAGGTATTATCTTATCATAGAAGCATTTCCTACTTTTTCTGACTATTTAAATGCATTGGCCATCAGTTACAGTCTGTACTTCATTTCAAATTTAGCCACTGTCAAAATATGTCTAAGATCAACCTTGGTTAATGCAGCTGACATCTCCTTATTGTTTATTTAAACATTTAAATATTATTCACCTTTCCCTTCTTCAAAGTCCATATTTTTAATATGCTTATAAATTCCTGCCGTTTGACTTTTAGAAATCTATCAAACTTCAATGTTACTTCAGCCTGTGTACACTGCAGCAATTGCAATCTTTCTCCAACAGCTAGTCACCACATTTCCCTTCCGTTTCTCATCTACCATTTTCCTTTATCATACCTTGATAAACACTTCCACAATAATGTTTAAATGTTAGCTATCATCTCATAGTAGCATTTCTTATTTTCCTGACTATTTAAATGCATTGGCCATCAGTTACAGGTTATATTTCATTTACAATTTAGCCACTGTCATAATATGTCTAACAACAACCTTGGTTAATGCAGCTGACATCTCCTTATTGTTTATTTAAACATTTAAATATTAATCACCTTTCCCTTCATCTAAGTCCATATTTTAAATCTGCTTATAAATTCCTGCCATTTGACTTTTAGAAATCTATCAAACTTCAATGTTACTTCAGCCTGTGTACACTGCAGCAATTGCAATATTTCTCCAACAGCTTGTCACCACATTTCCCTTCTGTTTCTCATCTACCTTTTTCCCTTTATCGTACCTTGATAAACATTTCCAAAGGTAATGTTTAAATGTTAGATATCATCTCATAGTAGCATTTCATATTTTCTACCAATTTAAATGCATTGCTCATCAATTACAGTCTGTACTTCATTTCCAATAATTAGTGAACTTGTAATTTTATGCCATTCACTTCATTTCAGTTCATTACTTCTTTCCATTTGCTTTGGACCCGATTGTCACTGCTTGCAGTTATCTTTATTATTATTATTATTATTATTATTATTTTTCGCGCCCTAAAACTGAATGCACAGCCTAAACCGTAAGTGCTAGACCAACCAAACTTGGTAATATGATGTCAATTCCTACCCGCTACTCAGATTCTCCGACCCAGGCCTGTCAGCCAGATGGGGGCGCTCTAGCGCCCCCCAACGCGTTTCAGTCCATAGCTCCTGTCCTATTAGTCCTATAATTGAAATTATTTTTTCTGCTGATACAGACAGCTTTGCTCTACCAACTGGCTATTTAGACTATGAAGCTCCGCCTACTTAGATTTTTTGCTAATTTGCATAATTTGTGAAACTGACTTCTGCCTTCAAGTCCTACAATATTGAACCTAATCAGACAAATGAGGTGTCAAACCGATCAGTCCACTGAGCTGATCAAAATATATTAAAGAAAGTCTGACATTTGTCTATTTTATGGCCACTAGCCATGCCCAAATCCCACCTAAATTTGGCCTATTTCAGTCTGAATGCTATAACTTCTCCATACCTTAGCCTACCTGAACCAAACTTACAATCCAACCTCCCTGCTCTATTATGGGGTCAACATACAATGCGGCCCACATTTCGTCAATAGGGGGCGCTACAACTAATAACTGCCAATATCTCCTGACTGCCTTAACCAATCTAATTGAAATTTGGCAGATATGTACTATGTACAAGCCTGAGGTCAGAGAAGTAAAATGGCAGTCATTAGTTGTAAAATCGTGGCCACCATTAGCCAATCAAAATCAAGCAGCCATTTGACCAGCTAAACAATGAGCAATCCAAACCAAATTTGGGTTATACATTTGTATTCTGACCCTGAGCCCATCCTGTAAAGGACATGTCAGTCTGCCATATGGGGGCGCTACAGCCCATTTCTGCCTATTTCTCCTGAACTGTTAATTATAAAATTGACAATTGTTGCTTAAGCTATCCACTAGCTCATGACAAATTTAATGGTATAAAGAACTTCATCATATCTCTTGCCATTTTTGCCTATTTTGTAAAAGTCTTAAAACAGTACTTTTTTCTTATCCTCCTAGGATTTTCACCAAACCAACCCAAATCTGGTATCATTTAAATCAGGAGACAGTCCCTATATAAAATTATTAAAAAAATCATAAACTTTCCATGAGGTATGGCCACCAGCCACACCCAAACCATAGTGGTGCCACACCCATTTCAATCAGACAGCTATATCTCAGGCCTGCCTCAACCAATCATCATCAAACTTAAATATATAATGTAGGATATTACTGGAGAAGGGCCCTCCAAATTTGGTGCCGATCAGTCAAACGGGGGTGCTACAGCAATATAACATCACTGTATAAACTGCAAAATCAGCTCAACTTACATTTATCTAATTTTTGATCCAGTGACATATTACTGGTTAAAATCGTTAACCGGCCAAGTTCCGTGAGTCATGTCAAATCAAGAAATATGCAATGTCCCATGATAGTCATTTGCATTCCCTTGTCATATTTAAAAACTTAATAAATAACATATTACTGTAACTACTGCAATGTCCAGCCTAAGTAGGTCAATCTGGTAGTATAAAAATCAGGACACTGCCCATATGTATAATTTATAAAGATAACTTCACTTGCCTGTACAGTATAGCCACCAGCCACACTGAACCTACAGCATTTCCATGATCATTTCAATCAAACAGCTAAATCAGAGGCATACTTCATCTGATCATCACCAAATTTGACCCACTAATGTAGCACTGCACCTCAGACAGACCCTGCAAATTTGGTGCCGATCGGTCAAATGGGGGCGCTACAGCTACTGTTCATATATGTCTAAGACCCACCTTAGCAAATTCAGCTGAAATGTCCTTCTTTCTCATAAATCCTTCAAAGAATTTTTACCTTTCCCTACACCTTAGTCCATATTTTTTATTCACTTTCATTTTTCACCAATTTGCTTTATACAACATTATCAGACTTCATTTACAAATGAGAAGGTCAGAAAGCATTTAATATCATTTCTAAAATGGAGCGCTGACTCCACCTGCTGGCCACAACATCTCCATTCCCATTTCATTCAAACAGCTAAATCTCAGGCATGCTTCATCCGATCCTTACAAAATTTTATTCACTTCTGTATCAGTGGACTACAGACAGACCTTCCAAGTTTGGTGGCGATCAGTCAAATGGGAGCCATACAACCACTGTCCTAGTATGTCTAATAACTACCTTGGCTAATTCAGCTGAAATATCCTTCATAATACTTTCAAGGAATTAACTTTCCCTTCACCTCAGTCCATATTTTTAAGCTCCTTTCATTTTTCTGCTATTTGACTTATAGAAAATTATCAGATTTTATTTATAAGCCAGGCAGTATATATTGCAGATTTTTTGCTTTTTTGTATTAAATTGGCCAGTAGGTGGAGATGGTGCTCTATTTATATTGCAGTTTTTTGGATTTCTTTTATGGATTAGCCAGCAGGTGTAGTTCGTCCTGTATTTCATTAATGGCATTAAATTATTTCAGGGCGTCTTATGTCTATAAGAATACTTTACAAATGCAGTAAGCCACTGTTGTTTTTTTTAATATACAAGACAGCATGTGTTCACTGAGGTACTATAAAGTAAGCTTAACTTGTATGATCTAGACTTAAAATATTAGGTATGTAGGTGCCTATTTCTACCGTCTACTTAGACCATCTGACACAAAAAACGAATTCTTTTGGGCTGAGGCACTTCAGCAAATGGTTATATATTGTATCTTATATTGTTGTACTAAGGCTGCTTCTGCTAATGGCAGTAGTCAAACTGCCACACCAGGGACTGCATGCTACCAATTATCAAATGTAGCGCTAACTCCACCTGCTGGCCTCACCATTTCCATACCGAATTCATCAAGTCTGCTAAACCTCATTGATACTTCGTCGAATTCTCACAAAATTTGACTCACTTCTGTAGCACTGGACTATGAATAGACCATCTAACTTTGGTGACATTCGGTAAAACGGGGGCGCTTCTGCCACTGTCAAAATATACTAATAGTTAATGCAGCTGAAATTTCTTTATTTTTCATCAAACCTTCAAAGATTATTGACATTTTCATTTCATTTCACTTTTAGAAATGTATCAAAGTTCAGAGTTACTTCAGGCTGTGTACAGTGCAACAATTGCAATTTCTTCCAACAGCTAGTCACCACATGTCCCATCTGTTTCTCATCTACCATATTCCCTTTATCGTACCTTAATCAACATATCAAAGTCAATGTTCAAAATGACAGGTATTATCTTATCATAGAAGCATTTCCTACTTTCTGACTATTTAACTGCATTGGCCATCAGTTACAGTCCGTACTTCATTTCCAATTTAGCCACTGTCATAATATGTCTAAGATCAACCTAGGTTAATGCAGCTGACATCTGTTTATTGTTTATTTAAACATTTAAATATTAATCACCTTTCCCTTCATCTAAGTCCATATTTTTAATCCGCTTATATTTTCCTGGCATTTGACTTTCAGAAATCTATCAAACTTCAATGTTTATTCAAGATGTGTATGCTGCAGCAATTGCAATTGTTTCAAACAGCTACTCACCACATTTCCCTTCTGTTTCCCATCTATCCTTTTCCCTTTATCAAACATTGATGAACATTTCTACAGTAATGTTTAAATGTTAGGTATCACATTTCATTGTTGCATGTCCTATTTTCTGACTATTTCAATGCATTGGCCATCAGTTACAGTCTGTACTTCATTTCCAATAATTAGTGAACTTCTAATTTTATGCCATTCACTTCATTCCTCTTCATTGCTTCTTTCCATTAGCTTTGGACCCGATTGTCACTGCTTGCAGTTATCTTTATTATTATTATTATTATTATTATTATTTTTCGCGCCCTAAAACTGAATGCACAGCCTAAACCGTAAGTGCTAGACCAACCAAACTTGGTAATATGATGTCAATTCCTACCCGCTACTCAGATTCTCCGACCCAGGCCTGTCAGCCAGATGGGGGCGCTCTAGCGCCCCCCAACGCGTTTCAGTCCATAGCTCCTGTCCTATTAGTCCTATAATTGAAATTATTTTTTCTGCTGATACAGACAGCTTTGCTCTACCAACTGGCTATTTAGACTATGAAGCTCCGCCTACTTAGATTTTTTGCTAATTTGCATAATTTGTGAAACTGACTTCTGCCTTCAAGTCCTACAATATTGAACCAAATCAGACAAATGAGGTGTCAAACCGATCAGTCCACTGAGCTGATCAAAATATATTCAAGAAAGTCTGACATTTGTCTATTTTATGGCCACTAGCCATGCCCAAATCCCACCTAAATTTGGCCTATTTCAGTCTGAATGCTATAACTTCTCCATACCTTAGCCTACCTGAACCAAACTTACAATCCAACCTCCCTGCTCTATTATGGGGTCACCATACAATGCGGCCCACATTTCGTCAATAGGGGGCGCTACAACTAAAAACTGGCAATATCTCCTGACTGCCTTGACCAATCTAATTGAAATTTGGCAGATATGTACTACGTCCAAGCCTGAGGTCAGGCAAGTATCATGGCAGTCATTAGTTGTAAAATACTGGCCACCATTAGCCAATCAAAATCAAGCAGCCATTTGACTGGCTAAACAATGAGCAATCCAAACGAAATTTGGGTTGTACATTTGTCCTCTGACCCTGAGCCCACCCTGTAAGGGACATGTCAGTCTGCCATATGGGGGCGCTACAGCGCATTTCTGCCTATTTCTCCTGAACTGTTAATTATAAAATTGACAATAGTTGCTTAAGCTATCCACTAGCTCATGACAAATTTAATGTTATAAAGAACTTCATCATATCTCTTGCCATTTTTGCCTATTTCGTAAAAGTCTTAAAACAGTACTTTTCCTTAACCTCCTTGGATTTTCACCAAACCTTCATATTTCTGTGATAATTTTAATCAGGAGACAGTCCTTATAAAGAAATATTAACAAAATCTGAAACTTTCCATGTGGTATGGCCACCAGCCACACCCAAACCATAGTGGTGCCACACCCATTTCAATCAGACAGCTATATCTCAGGCCTGCCTCAACCAATCATCATCAAACTTAAATATATAATGTACGATATTACTAGAGAAGGGCCCTCCAAATTTGGTGCCGATCAGTCAAACGGGGGTGCTACAGCAATATAACATCACTGTATAAACTGCAAAATCAGCTCAACTTACATTTATCTCATTTTTGATCCAGTGACATATTACTGGTTAAAATCTTTTGCCCTGCAAGTTCTGTGAGTCATGTCAAATCAAGAAATATGCAATGTCCCATGATAGTCATTTGCATTCCCTTGTCATATTTAAAAACTTAATTAATAACATATTACTGTAACTACTGCAATGTCCAGCCTAAGTAGGTCAATCTGGTAGTAGAAAAATCAGGACACTGCCCATATGTATAATTTATAAAGATAACTTCACTTGCCTGTACAGTATAGCCACCAGCCACACTGAACCTACAGCATTTCCATGATCATTTCAATCAAACAGCTAAATCAGAGGCATACTTCATCTGATCATCACCAAATTTGACCCACTAATGTAGCACTGCACCTCAGACAGACCCTGCAAATTTGGTGCCGATCGGTCAAATGGGGGCGTTACAGCCACTGTCCATATATGTGTAAGACCCACCTTAGCAGATTCAGCTGAAATGTCCTTATTCCTCATGAAATCTTCAAATAGTTGTTACCTTTCCCTTCAGCTGAGTCCATATTTTTAATTTCCTTTAATTTTTCACCAATTTGCCTTATACAACATTATCAGACTTCATTTACAAATGAGAAGGTCAGAAAGCATTTAATATCTTTTCTAAAATGGAGCGCTGACTCCACCTGCTGGCCACAACATTTCCATTCCCATTTCATTCAAACAGCTAAATCTCAGGCATGCTTCATCCGATCCTTCCAAAATTTGATTCACTTCTGTAAGTCTGGACTACAGACAGATCTTCCAAGTTTGGTGGCGATCAGTCAATCTGGAGCAGTACAGCCACTGTCCTAGTATGTCTAATACCTACCTTGGGTAATTCAGCTGAAATATCATTCATAATAGTTTCAAGTAATTAACTTTCCCTTCACCTCAGTCCATATTTTTAAGCTCTTTTCATTTTTATGCTGTTTGATTTATAGAAAATTATCAGATTTTATTTATAAGCCAGGCAGTATATATTGCAGATTTTTCACTTTTTTGTATTAAATTGGCCAGTAGGTGGAGATGGTGCTCTATTTATATTGCAGTTTTTTGGATTTTTTTTATACATTAGCCAGCAGGTGTAGTTCGTCCTGTATTTCATTAATAGCATTAAATTCTTTCAGGGCTTCTTATGTCTAGAAGAATACTTTACAAATGCAGTAAGCCACTGTTGTTTTTTTAATATACAAGACAGCATGTGTTCACTGAGGTACTATAAAGTAAGCTTAACTTGTATGATCTAGACTTAAAATATTAGGTATGCAGGTGCCTATTTCTACCGTCTACTTAGACCATCTGACACAAAAAACAAATTCTTTTGGGCTGAGGCACTTCAGCAAATGGTTATATATTATATCTTATATTGTTGTACTATGGCTGCTTCTGCTAATGGCAGTAGTCAAACTGCCACACCAGGGACTGCATGCTACCAATTATCAAATGTAGCGCTAACTCCACCTGCTGGCCTCACTATTTCCATACCGAATTCATTAAGTCTGCTAAACCTCATTCATACTTCATCGAAATCTCACAAAATTTGACTCACTTCTGTAGCACTGGACTATGAATAGACCATCTAACTTTGGTGACATTCGGTTAAATGGGGGCGCTTCTGCCACTGTCAAAATATATTAATAGTTAATGCAGCTGAAATGTATTTTTCATCAAACCTTCAAAGATTATTGACATTTTCATTTCATTTCACTTTTAGAAATGTATCAAAGTTCAGAGATACTTCAGGCTGTGTACAGTGCAACAATTGCAATTTATTCCAACAGCTAGTCACCACATGTCCCTTCTGTTTCTCATCTACCATATTCCCTTTATCGTACCTTAATCAACATATCAAAGTCAATGTTCAAAATGTCAGATATTATCTTATCATAGAAGCATTTCCTACTTTCTGACTATTTAAATGCATTGGCCATCAGTTACAGTCCGTACTTCATTTCAAATTTAGCCACTGTCCTAATACTGTATGTCTAAGACCAACCTTGGTTAATGCAGCTGACATCTCCTTATTGTTTATTTAAACATTTAAATATTAATCACCTTTCCCTTCATCTAAGTCCATATTTTTAATCTGCTTATAAATTCCTGCCATTTGACATTTAGAAATCTATCAAACTTCTATGTTACTTCAGCCTGTGTACACTGCAGCAATTGCAATATTTCTCCAACAGCTAGTCACCACATTTCCCTTCTGTTTCTCATCTACCTTTTTCCCTTTATCGTACCTTGATAAACATTTCCAAATGTAATGTTTAAATGTTAGATATCATCTCATAGTAGCATTTCATATTTTCTACCAATTAAAATGCATTGCTCATCAATTACAGTACAGTCTGTACTTCATTTACAAATAAAAGGTGAACTTCTAATTTTATGCCATTAACTTCTTTCCTCTTCATTGCTTCTTTCCATTAGCTTTGGACCCGATTGTCACTGCTTGCAGTTATCTTTATTATTATTTTTCTGCCCTAAAACTGAATGCCCAGCCTAAACCGTTAGTCCTAGGCCTACCAAATTTGGTACGATGATTGGAATTCCTACCCACTACTCAGGTTTTCCGACCCGTCCGACTCAGCCAGAGGGGGGCGCCGTAGCGCCCCATAACACGTTTTGGATGATATCTCCTGTCCTGTTTGTCCTACCTTCAAAATTCTTTTTTCTCCTGATACAGACAGCCATGCCCTACCAAAAAGTCATTGGGACCATGAAGCTCCGCCTACTTAGATTTTTTGCTAATTTGCATAATTTGCAAATCATACTTTTTCCTTAAAGTCCTGGCTTGTCCTACCAAATCAGACAAATGAGGTGTCAGACGAATCAGAATTTTCAGCTGATCAAGAATCATCAACAAAATTCAGACATTTTTATATCCTATGGCCAATAGCCACGCTCAAACAATGTCCAAATTTGGCCCATTTTGGTCTGATGGCTATAACTTGGCCGTGCCTTGGCCTACCTTGACCAAATTTGAAATGCTACCTCCCTACACCATTCTGGGGACACGGTCCAAAGCGGGCCGCATTTCGTCAATAGGGGGCGCTACAACTAAAAACTGGCAATATCTCCTGACTGCCTTTGCCAGTCTAACTGAAATTTGGCAGATATGTACTAGCACCCAGCCTGTGGTCAGTCACATACTATGGCAGTCATCATTCCTTAAATAGTGGCCGCCATCGGCCAATCAAAATCAAGCAGGCATTTGACAGGCTTATAAATGACCAATCTATACCAAATTTTGGTGGTATATTTGTCCTCTGACCCGCAGCCCACCATGCAAAGGACACCTCACTTGGCCAGATAGGGGCGCTACAGTGACAACATTTGCATTTCTGCCTATTTCTCGAGAACGGTGAAGCCTACAATCGACATTTATTGCCAGGTCAATTCAGTACGACATGCCAAATCAAACAACATGTAGAACTTGCTTCTGCATCTTTGCGTTTTTTCATAATTCATATTGGTCTGAAAACAAGACATTTCGTTAACCTCCTAGGATTTTCACCAAACCTACACAAATCTGGTATCATTTAAATCAGGAGACAGTCATAATAAATAATTCATAAAAAAATCATAAACTTTCCATGAGGTATAGTCACCAGCCACACACAAATCATACAGGTGCCATGCCCAATTCAATCCGACAGCTATATCTCAGGCCTGCCTCAGCCAATCATCACCAAACTTTAACATATCCTGTAGAATAGTAGTCCGGAAGGGCCCTCCAAATTTGGTGCCGATCGGTCAAACGGGGGCGCTACAACAATATAACATGTCTGTATAAACCTTGAAAAGCAGTTCAACTTACATTTATCTCATTTCTGTTATTGTGACATATTACTGGTTAAAATATTTTGTACTGCCAGTTCTGTGAGTCATGCCATATCAAGACATATGCAATGCCCAATGATAGTCATTTTCATTCCCTTGTGATGTTTAAAAGCTTAATAAATAACATATTACTGTAACTTCTACAATGTCCAGCCCAAGTAGGTCATTCTGGTAGTACATCAATCAGGACATTGCCCTTATGGATAATTCATAAAAATATCTTGACCTACCTGTATGCTATGGCCACCAGCTACACCAAACATGCACCATATCCATGCTCATTTCAATCAACCATCTAAAACTCAGCCGTGCATCAGCCAATCCTCATCAAATTTGACAGCCTAATGTAGTAAGGGACATCAGACAGACCCTCCAATTTTGGTGCCAATCGGTCAAACGGGGGCGCTACAGCCACTGTCCATATATGTCTAAGACCAACCTTAGCAAATTCAGCTGAAATGTCCTTATTTCTCATAAAACCATGAAAAAATTGTAACCTTTCCCTTCACCTGAGTCCATATTTTTTATTCACTTTCATTTTTCACCGATTTGCCTCATAGAACATTATCAGACTTAATTTACACATAAGAAGGCCTGAAAGTATTAAATGGAATTTCAAAAATGGAGCGCTGCCTCCACCTGCTGGCCACACCATTTCCATACACATTTCAATCAAACAGCTATATCTCTGGCATGCTTCATCAAATCCTTACAAAATTTGACTCGCTTCTGTGTCACTGGACTACAGACAGACCTTCCAAGTTTGGTGGCAATCGGTCAAATTGGGGTGCTACAGCCGCTGTTCTAATATGTCTAAGACCAACCTTGGTTAATGCAGCTGAGATCTGCTTATTGTTTATTTAAAAATTAAAATATTAATCACCTTTCATAAGAACATAAGAACATAAGAACTATACAAACGAGAGGAGGCCATTCGGCCCATCGAGCTCGCTTGGGGAGAACTTAACTAATAGCTCAGAGTTGTTCAAATCTTATCTAGCTCTGATTTAAAGGAACCCAAGGATTCAGCTTGCACTACGTTATCAGGAAGACTATTCCATACTCTGACTACACGCTGTGTAAAGAAGTGCTTCCTTAAATCCAGTTTGAAATGTTCTCCCGCTAATTTCCACCTATGGCCACGAGTTCTTGTATTTGAACTAATGCTGAAGTAACTATTCGGTTGAACAGCATCCAAACCTGTTAGAATCTTATAGACCTGGATCATGTCCCCCCTCAGTCTCCTTTGCTTGAGGCTGAACAGATTTAGCTCAAATAACCTTTCCTCGTATGACATTCCTCTAAGACATTCCCTTCATCTAAGTCCATATTTTTAATCTGCTTATATTTTCCTGCCATTTGACTTTTACAAATCTTTCAAACTTTGATCTTTCTTCAGGCTGTGTACACTGCAGCAATTACAATTTTATAATACATTGGCCAGCAGGTGGAGTCAGCGCTCCATTTAAATAATGCCTTCAATACTTTTAGCCTTTCTCCTGTCTAAATGTACAACCTAGAATATGATACAGCATGATATTACTGCTGTTACATGTCACACTCCTGCAACTCAGCACTTTGTTAAGAATATGCAACGCAGCCTATGTTTACACAGGCAGTATAAAAAATCAACTCTGTAATATCTAGACTTACCAGACCAGGTATGAAGGTGCCTAAATCTACCAACTAGTCAGGCCATCTGACCAAAACCATGCATTAAGTCAGGCTAAGGCACTCCACCACAGGGTTCTACATTCTGTCCTACATTTTCTGACCTGTTAGACCGATACTAACTAATCTATATCCTGATTTCTACCTACTACTCAGACCATCTGACCAAAACAATGCATTCAGTCAGGTTCAGGCACTACACCCCAGGGTTCTACATTCTGTCCTACATTTCCTGACCTGTTAGACCGACACTAAACAATCTACATCATGATTTCTACCTTCTACTCAAACCATCTGACCGAAACAAGTTCTCTTCTGTCTGACATCTGCTGACCTGTAGTTCTGTCTGACTTGTTGGTATCCTCCTCTACAGTTTGCCCTACATCTCCTGTCGCATTAGAGCTATGCTAAATCTGCATCCTGTTATGGCAGTCTAATTCTGTCTGACTTTTTACTACCCTGGCCGCCGGATCTCTGCCCTTATTCCTCTACTGTCCTATCAGTCCGATTGTCCTACGCTTTGGACCCATTCGTAACTGCTTGCAGTTTCTAGTTATTATTAAGGGTCCAAGCACGTAGTGCTATGGAACCTTATTGTTTTTGTTAGGATTTTCTTCTTTTTTTTTTCTTCCCTAAAACTGAATGCCCAGCCTAAACCGTAAGACCTAGGCTTACCAAATTTGGCAGCAAGATGTCAATTCCTACCCACTACTCAGGCCCTCCGACCCATCCCTGTCAGTCAGATGGGGGCGCTGTAGCGCCCCCCTAAGCGTTTTGGTGGATATCTCCTGACCTGTTGGTCCTACAGTCAAAATTCTTTTTTCCACAGATACAGACAGGTATGTTCTACCAACTTGCCATTCAGACTATGAAACTACGCCTGGGAAGATTTTTCGGTAATTTTGCATAATTTGCAAATCCTAATTAAGCCTTAAAGTCCAAGCTTGTCCTACCAAATCAGACAAATGTGGTGTCAATCGAATTAGAACTCTAAGTTGATCAAGAATTATTAAAAAAATTCAGACATTTGTGTATCGTACGGCCATTAGCAACGCCCAAACAATGCCCAAATTTGGCCCGTTTTGGTCTGACTGCTATAACTTGGCCGTGCCTTGGCCTACCTCGACCAAATTTGAAATCCTACCTCCCGACACCACTCTGGGGACACGGTCCAAGGCGGGCCGCATTTCGTCTATAGGGGGCGCTACAACTAAAAACTGCCAATATCACTGACTGCCTTGGCCAATCCAACTGATATTTGGCAGGTATGTACTAGGTCCCAGCCTGAGGTCAGTCACCTACAATGGCAGTCATAAGTCCTGAAACAGTGGCCGCCATCGGCCAATCAAAATCAAGCAGCAATTTGACTGGCTTAATGATGACCAATCCAAATCAAATTTAGCTGGTACATTTGTCCTCTGACCCTTAGCCCACCCTGTAAAGGACATCTCATTAGGCCAGATGGGGGCGTGAGAGCGCCCCTATCTGCATTTCTACCTGTTTCTCCAGAACTGCCAAGCCTACACTTAAACTTTATTGCCAGTCCAATTCAGTATGTCCTGACGAATCCAACTGCATATAGAACTTGGTTCTCCATCTTTGCGTTTTTACATGATTTATATTTCTCTGAAAACAGGTCATTTCGTTCACCTGCTAGGATTTTCACCACACCTACATAAGTCTGTTGTCATTTAAATCAAGAGACAGTCCTTTTAAAGACTTAGGGAAAAAACATAAACTTTCAGTAAGTTACGGCCACCAGGCACACCCTGACTGTACTGCTGCCTTTCCCATTTCGATCAGACAGCTATATCTTAGGGATGCTTCAGCCAATCATTACCAAATATCTCTCATTAATAAAGGGCTGTACCGCAGAGATACCCTCCAAATTTCGTGTCGATCGGTCAAATGGTTGTGCTACTTTCACTGTCTATATGTGTCTAAGACTCACCTATGCTCATTGAGCTAAAATGAGTAACCAGATCAGGTAGGAAGGTGTCTACCAATCTCACCCGTTTTAACCACAGCAACGGGTGGCTCAGTGGGCTAAACTTGTATGCTTGTAATCAGAGGGTCGCAGGTTCGAACCCAGCTTTGGTGGGTACTCGAGCTAGGCAGCCCGATGTGCACAGCATACCCTCGGTGAAGTTAGCTGGGGAGACGTAAAGGTGTTTTCCCCACGAGGATCAATGAAGCTTCTATTATTGTTAATTCAGAGGTGCTCAGGCACTACTCCAGAGGGTTGAACAATAATTATTTTTCTTCCCTAAAACTGAATGCCCAGCCTAAACTGTAAGTCCTAGACTGACCAAATTTGGCAACAAGATTCCTATTCCTACCCACTACTCAGGCCCACTGACCCGTCCCAGTCAGTCAGATGGGGGCGCTACAGCACCTCGATTTGCATTTCTGCCTATATCTCCAGACCTGTCAAGCCTACAGTTGAAATTTATTGCCAGTCCAATTCACTATGTCCTGACGAATCAAATTGCATATAGATCTTGGTTCTACATCTTTGCCTTCTTGCATGATTTACAGATGTTTTGAAAACAGGTTTTTTTGTTAACCTCCTAGGATTTTCAACTAACATCCATAAATCTGGTGTCATTCAAATCAGGAGACAGTCCTTTTAAAGATTTACAGAAAAATCTTAAACTTTCGGTAAGATACAGCCACCAGCCACACCCTGACTGTACTGGTGTCTTGCCCATTTCAATCAGACAGCTATATCTTAGGGATGCTTCAGCCAATCATTACAACAGTTGGCTCACTGATGTAGGACTGTACCACAGAGAGACCCTCCAAACTTCGTGTCAATCGGTCAATCAGGAGCGCTACGCCACTGTCTATATACATCTAAGACCCACCTAGGCTCATTGAGGTAAAATCAGTTTCCAGATCAGGTAGGAAGGTGTCTACTGATCCCACCCGTTTTACTCACAGCAGCGGGTGGCTCAGTGGGCTAAACTTGTATGCTTGTAATCAGAGGGTCACAGATTCGAACCCAGCTTTGGTAGGTACTCGAGCTAGGCAGCCCGATGTGCACAGCATATCCTCCGTGAAGTGAGCTGGGGAGACGTGAAGGCGTTTTCCTCACGAGGATCAGTGAAGCTTATATTATTGTTAATTTAGACGTGCTAAGGCACTACTTCAGAGGGTTGAACAATAATTATTTTTCTTCCCTAAAACTGAATGCCCAGCCTATACCGTAAGTCCTAGACTGACCAAATTTGGCAACAAGATTCCTATTCCTACCCACTACTCAGTCCCACTGACCCGTCCCAGTCAGTCAGATGGGGGCGCTACAGCACCCCGATTTGCATTTCTGCCTATATCTCCAGACCTGTCAAGCCTACAGTTGATATTTATTGCGACTACAATTGACTATGTCATGACTAATCTAACAACATATATAACATGGTTCTCCCTCTTTCTGTTTTTACATAAATTATATTTGTCTGAAAACAGCTTTTCTTGTTAACCTCCTTTGATTTTCAACAAACATATGCAATGCCCAATGATAGTAATTTTCATTCCCTTGTGATGTTTAAAAACATAATAAATAACATATTACTGTAACTTCTAGAATGTCCAGCCCAAGTACGTCATTCTGGTAGTACATCAATCAGGACATTGCCCTTATGGATAATTTATAAAAATAACTTGACCTACCTGTATGCTATGGCCACCAACTACACCAAACCTGCACCATATCCATGCTCATTTCAATCAACCATCTAAATCTCAGCTGTGCTTCAGCCAATCCTCATCAAATTTGACGGCCTAATGTAGTAAGGGACCTCAGACAGACCCTCCAATTTTGGTGCCAATCGGTCAAACGGGGGTGCTACAGCCACTGTCCATATATTTCTAAGACCCACCTTAGCAAATTCAGCTGAAATGTCCTTATTTCTCATAAAACCTTGAAAGAATTGTTACCTTTCCCTTCACCTGAGTCCATATTTTTTAATCACTTTCATTTTTCACCGATTTGCCTCATAGAACATTATCAGACTTAATTTACACATAAGAAGGCCTGAAAGTATTGAATACAATTTCTAAAATGGAGCGCTGACTCCACCTGCTGGCCACTCTGTTTCCATGCCCATTTCATTCAAATAGCTATATCTCTGGCATGCTTCATCCAATCCTCACAAAATTTGGCGCACATCTGTGTTACTAGACTTCAGAAAGACCTTCCAAGTTTGGTGGCAATCGGTCAAACGGGGGCACTACAGCCACTGTCATAATATGTCTAAGACCAACCTTGGTTAATGCAGCTGAAATCTGCTTATTGTTTATTTAAAAATTAAAATATTAATCACCTTTCCCTTCATCTAAGTCCATATTTTTAATCTGCTTATATTTTCCTGCCATTTGACTTTTACAAATCTTTCAAACTTCAATCTTTCTTCAGGCTGTGTACACTACAGCAATTACAATTTTATAATAAATTGGCCAGCAGGTGGAGTCAGCGCTCCATTTCAATAATGCCTTCAATACTTTTAGCCTTTCTCCTGTCTAAATATACAACCTAGAATAGCACACAGCATGATATTACTGCTGTTACATGTCACACTCCCGCAACTCAGCACTTTGTTAAGAATATGCAACACAGCCTATGTTTACACAGGCAGTATAAAAAAGCAACTCTGTAATATCTAGATTTACCAGACCAGGTTTGAAGGTGCCTAAATCTACCAACTAGTCAGGCCATCTGACCAAAACCATGCATTAAGTCAGGCTAAGGCACTCCACCACAGGGTTCTACATTCTGTCCTACATTTGCTGACCTGTTAGACCGATACTAACTAATCTATATCCTGATTTCTACCAACTGCTCAGACCATCTGACCAAAACAATGCATTCAGTCAGGTTCAGGCACTACACCACAGGGTTCTACATTCTGTCCTACATTTCCTGACCTGTTAGACCGACACTTAACAATCTACATCATGATTTCTTCCTTCTACTCAAACCATCTGACCAAATCAACCATCTAAATCTCAGCCGTGCTTCAGCCAATCCTCATCAAATTTGACGGCCTAATGTAGTAAGGGACCTCAGACAGACCCTCCAATTTTGGTGCCAATCGGTCAAACGGGGGCGCTACAGCCACTGTCCATATATTTCTAAGACCCACCTTAGCAAATTCAGCTGAAATGTCCTTATTTCTCATAAAACCTTGAAAGAATTGTTACCTTTCCCTTCACCTGAGTCCATATTTTTTAATCACTTTCATTTTTCACCGATTTGCCTCATAGAACATTATCAGACTTAATTTACACATAAGAAGGCCTGAAAGTATTGAATACAATTTCTAAAATGGAGCGCTGACTCCACCTGCTGGCCACTCTGTTTCCATGCCCATTTCATTCAAATAGCTATATCTCTGGCATGCTTCATCCAATCCTCACAAAATTTGGCGCACATCTGTGTTACTAGACTTCAGAAAGACCTTCCAAGTTTGGTGGCAATCGGTCAAACGGGGGCACTACAGCCACTGTCATAATATGTCTAAGACCAACCTTGGTTAATGCAGCTGAAATCTGCTTATTGTTTATTTAAAAATTAAAATATTAATCACCTTTCCCTTCATCTAAGTCCATATTTTTAATCTGCTTATATTTTCCTGCCATTTGACTTTTACAAATCTTTCAAACTTCAATCTTTCTTCAGGCTGTGTACACTACAGCAATTACAATTTTATAATAAATTGGCCAGCAGGTGGAGTCAGCGCTCCATTTCAATAATGCCTTCAATACTTTTAGCCTTTCTCCTGTCTAAATATACAACCTAGAATAGCATACAGCATGATATTACTGCTGTTACATGTCACACTCCCGCAACTCAGCACTTTGTTAAGAATATGCAACACAGCCTATGTTTACACAGGCAGTATAAAAAAGCAACTCTGTAATATCTCGACTTACCAGACCAGGTATGAAGGTCCCTAAATCTACCAACTAGTCAGGCCATCTGACCCAAACCATGTATTAAGTCAGGCTAAGGCACTCCACCACAGGGTTCTACATTCTGTCCTACATTTGCTGACCTGTTAGACCGATACTAACTAATCTATATCCTGATTTCTACCAACTGCTCAGACCATCTGACCAAAACAATGCATTCAGTCATGTTCAGGCACTACACCACAGGGTTCTACATTCTGTCCTACATTTCCTGACCTGTTAGACCGACACTCAACAATCTACATCATGATTTCTTCCTTCTACTCAAACCATCTGACCAAATCAACCATCTAAATCTCAGCCGTGCTTCAGCCAATCCTCATCAAATTTGACGGCCTAATGTAGTAAGGGACCTCAGACAGACCCTCCAATTTTGGTGCCAATCGGTCAAACGGGGGCGCTACAGCCACTGTCCATATATGTCTAAGACCCACCTTAGCAAATTCAGTTGAAATGTCCTTATTTCTCATAAAACCTTGAAAGAATTGTTACCTTTCCCTTCAACTGAGTCCATATTTTTAATTCACTTTTATTTTTCACCCATTTGTCTCATAGAACATTATCAGACTTAATTTACACATAAGAAGGCCTGAAAGTATTGAATACAATTTCTAAAATGGAGCGCTGACTCCACCTGCTGGCCACACTGTTTCCATGCCTATTTCATTCAAATAGCTATATCTCTGGCATGCTTCATCCAATCCTCACAAAATTTGACGCACATCTGTGTTACTAGACTTCAGAAACACCTTCCAAGTTTGGTGGCAATCGGTCAAACGGGGGCACTACAGCCACTGTCATAATATGTCTAAGACCAACCTTGGTTAATGCAGCTGAAATCTGCTTATTGTTTATTTAAAAATTAAAATATTAATCACCTTTCCCTTCATCTAAGTCCATATTTTTAATCTGCTTATATTTTCCTGCCATTTGACTTTTACAAATCTTTCAAACTTCAATCTTTCTTCAGGCTGTGTACACTGCAGCAATTACAATTTTATAATAAATTGGCCAGCAGGTGGAGTCAGCGCTCCATTTCAATAATGCCTTCAATACTTTTAGCCTTTCTCCTGTCTAAATGTAAAACATAGAATAGAATACAGCTCGATATTACTGCTGTTACATGTCACACTCTTGCAACTCAGCACTTTGTTAAGAATATGCAACACAGCCTATGTTTACACAGGCAGTATAAAAAAGCAACTCTGTAATATCTACACTTACCAGACCGGGTATGAAGGTCCCTAAATCTACCAACTAGTCAGGCCATCTGACCCAAAACATGTATTAAGTCAGGCTAAGGCACTCCACCACAGGGTTCTACATTCTGTCCTGCATTTGCTGACCTGTTAGACCGATACTAACTAATCTATATCATGATTTCTACCTACTACTCAGACTATCTGACCAAAACATTGCATTCAGTCAGGTTCAGGCACTACACCACAGGGTCCTACATTCTGTCCTACATTTCCTGACCTGTTAGACGGACACTCAACAATCTCCATCCTGATTTCTACCTTCTACTCAAACCATCTGTTGTCCTACCTGTCCTACCTCTCCTACTTGTCATACCCTTTGGACCCTTCAGTAACTGCCTGCAGTTTCTAGTTAAGGGTCCAAAGCACGTAGTGCTATGGAACCTTATTGTTTTTGTTAGGATTATTATTATTTTTATTTTTTTTTTTATTATTTTTCTTCCCTAAAACTGAATGCCCAGCCTAAACCGTAAGTCCTAGGCCGACCAAATTTGGTAGGATGATTGGTATTCCTACCCACTACTCAGGTTGTCCGACCCGTCCGACTCAGCCAGAGGGGGGCGCCGTAGCGCCCCCCAACACGTTTCAGTCAATATCTCCTGTCCTGTTTGTCCTACATCCGAAATTCTTTTTTCTGCTGATACAGACAGCCATGCCCTACCAAAAAGTCAATGGGACCATGAAGCTCCGCCTACTTAGATTTTTTGCTAATTTGCATATTTTGCAAATACTACTTATCTCTTAAAGTCCTAGCTTGTCCTACCAAATCAGACAAATGAGGTGTCAAACGAATCAGAACTGTGAGCTCATCAAGAATTTCTAAAAAAATTGAGACATTTTCTGTATTGTACGGCCATTAGCCACGCCCAAAGAATTCCCAAATTTGGCCCATTTTGGTCTAACAGCTATGACTTGCCCTTGCCTTGACCTACGTCGACCAAATTTGAAATTCTACCTCCGGACATCATTCTGGGGACACGGTCCAAGGGGGGCCGCATTTCGTCCATAGGGGGCGCTATGACTAAAAACTGCCAATATCTCCTGACTGCCTTGGCCAATCCAACTGAAATTTGGCAGATATGTACTAGGACCCAGCCTGAGGTCAGTCACCTACAATGACAGTCATGAGTCCTGAAACAGTGGCCGCCATTGGCCAATCAAAATCAAGCTGCAATTTGACTTGCTTAATGATGACCAATCCAAATCAAATTTAGCTGGTACATTTGTCCTCTGACCCTCAGCCTACCGTGTAAACAGTGGCTACGGCCACTGTTTATATATTACTAAGACCAACCTAGGCCAATTCAGCTCAAATGAGTTACCAGATCAGGTAGGAAGGTGTCTACCGATCTCACTTGCTTTAACCACAGCAACGGGTGGCTCAGTGGGCTAAACTTGTATGCTTGTAATCAGAGGGTCGCAGGTTCGAACCCAGCTTCGGCGGGTACTCGAGCTAGGCAGCCCGATGTGCACAGCATACCCTCCATGAAGTGAGCTGGGGAGACGTGAAGGTGTTTTCCCCACGATGATGAATGAAGCTTATATTATTGTTAATTTAGACGTGCTCAGGCACTACTTCAGACGGTTAAACAATAATTATTTTTCTTCCCTAAAACTGAATGCCCAGCCTAAACCGTAAGTCCTAGACTGACCAAATTTGGCAACAATATTGCTATTCCTACCCACTACTCAGTCCCACTGACCCATCCCAGTCAGTCAGATGGGGGCGCTACAGCACCCCGATTTGCATTTCTGCCTATATCTCCAGACCTGTCAAGCCTACAGTTGAAATTTATTGCCAGGCCAATTCACTATGTCCTGATGAATCAACCTGCATATAGATCTTGGTTTTACATCTTTGCCTTCTTGCATGATTTATAGATGTTTTGAAAACAGGTTTTTTGTTAACCTCCTAGGATATTCACCTAACATCCATAAATCGGGTGTCATTCAAATCAGGAGACAGTCCTTTTAAAGATTTACAGAAAAAACTTAAACTTTCGGTAAGATACAGCCTCCAGCCACACCCTGACTGTACTGATGTCTTGCCCATTTCAATCAGACAGCTATATCTCAGGGCTGCTTCAGCGCATCATTACCAAATTTGGCTCACTAATGCAGGACTGTACCCCAGAGATACACTACAAATTCCATGTCGATCGGTCAATCGGGAGCCCTACGCCACTGTCTATATACATCTAAGACCCACCTAGGCTCATTCAGCTAAAACGAGTTACCAGATCAGGTAGGAAGGTGTCTACTGATCTCACCCATTTTAAGCACAGCAACGGGTGGCTCAGTGGGCTGAACTTGTATGCTTGTAATCAGAGGGTCGCAGGTTCGAACCCAGCTTCGGTGGGTACTTGAGCTAGGCAGCCCGATGTGCACAGCATACCCTCCGTGAAGTGAGCTGTGGAGACGTAAAGGCGTTTTCCCCACGAGGATCAATGAAGCTTCTATTATTGTTAATTTAGACGTGCTCAGGCACTACTGCAGAGGGTTGAACAATAATTTTTTTTCTTCCCTAAAACTGAATGCCCAGCCTAAACCGTAAGTCCTAGACTGACCAAATTTGGCAACAAGATTCTTATTCCTACCCACTACTCAGTCCCACTGACCCGTCCCAGTCAGTCAGATGGGGGCGCTACAGCACCCCGATTTGCATTTCTGCCTATATCTCCAGAACTGTCAAGCCTACAGTTGAAATGTATTGCCTGTCCAATTCACTATGTCATGATGAATCCAACTGCATACAGAACTTAGTTCTCCATCTTTGCCTTTTTGCATGATTTATAGTTGTTTGAAAACAGGTTATTTTGTTAACCTCCTATGATTTTCGCCCAACATACATAAATCTGTTGTCATTCAAATCAGGAGACAGTCCTTTTAATGATTTACAGAAAAAACTTAAACTTTCGGTAATTTACAGCCACCAGCCACACCATGACTGTACTGGTGCCTCGCCCATTTCAATCAGACAGATATATCTCAGGGCTGCTTCAGCGCATCATTACCAAATTTGGCTCACTGATGCAGGACTGTACCGCAGAGATACACTACAAATTCCATGTTGATTGGTCAATTGGGAGCCCTACGCCACTGTCTATATAAATCTAAAACCCACCTAGGCTCATTCAGCTAAAATGAGTTACCACATCAGGTAGGAAGGTGCCTACCAATCTCAGCCATTTTTTCCACAGCAACGGGTGGCCCAATGGGCTAAACTTGTATGCTTGTAAACAGAGGGTCGCAGGTTCGAACCCAGCTTCGGTGGGTACTTGAGATAGGCAGCCCGATGTGCACAGCATACTCTCCGTAAAGCAAGCTGTGGAGATGTAAAGGTGTTTTCCACATGAAGGTCAATGAAGCGTCTATTTTTGTAGGCTTATGCACTACTCCGGAGGGTTCGATTATAATTATATTTCTTCCCTAAAACTGAATGCCCAGCCTAAACCGTACGTCCTAGGCCGACCAAATTTGGCAGTAAGATTCCTATTGCTACCCACTACTGAGCCTCTCCGACCCATCCCAGTCAGTCAGAGGGGGGCGCCATTGCTCCCCACAACACGTTTTGGTCGATATCACCTGTCCTACTTGTCCTACACTTAAATTTTATTGCCAGTCAAATTCACTATGTCATGCCAAATCCAGTAACATATATAGTCATATCTTATTAGACCTATGCTCAATCTCCATCCTGTTATGGCTGACTAATTCTGTCTGACTTTCTACTACCTTGGCCGCCGGATCTCTGCCCTTATTCCTCTACTGTCCTACCAGTCCGATTGTCCTACGCTTTGGACCCTTTCGTAACTGCTTGCAGTTTCTAGTTATTATTATTATTTTTCTGCCCTAAAACTGAATGCCCAGCCTAAACCGTAAGTCCTAGGCCTACCAAATTTGGTAGGATGATTGGAATTCCTACCCACTACTCAGCGTGTCCGACGCGTCCGACTCAGCCAGAGGGGGGCGCCGTAGCGCCCCCCAACACGTTTTGGACGATATCTCCTGTCCAGTTTGTCCTACCTTCGAAATTCTTTTTTCTCCTGATACAGACAGCCATGCCCTACCAAAAAGTCAATGGGACCATGAAGCTCCGCCTACTTAGATTTTTTGCTAATTTGCATAATTTGCAAATCCTACTTTTTCCTTCAAGTCCTGGCTTGTCCTACCAAATCAGACAAATGAGGTGTCAGACGAATCAGAATTCTCAGCTGATCAAGAATCATTAAGAAAATTCAGACATTTTTATATCCTACGGCCATTAACCACGCCCTAACAATGTCCAAATTTGGCCCGTTTTGGTCTGATGGCTGTAACTTGGCCGTGCCTTGGCCTACCTTGACCAAATTTGAAATGCTACCTCCCTACACCATTCTGGGGACACGGTCCGAGGCGGGCCGCATTTCGCCCATAGGGGGCGCTACAATTAAAAACTGGCAATATCTCCTGACTGCCTTTGCCAATCTTACTGAAATTTGGCAGATATGTTCTAGGGCCCAGCCTTACATCAGCCACATACAATGGCAGTCATTATTCCTTAAAGAGTGGCCGCCATCAGCCAATCAAAATCAAGCAGCCATTTGACAGGCTTATCAATGACCAATCTAGACCAAATTTTGGTGCTATATTTGTCCTCCGACCCGCAGCCCACCATGCAAAGGACACCTCACTCGGCCACATGGGGGCGCTACAGTGCCCTAATTTACATTTCTGCCTATATCTTCAGAACTGTTATGCCTACAGTTGAAATTTTTTGCCATTCTAATCCACTGTGTCATGCCAAATCAAACAACATATAGAGCTATTGTATGCATCTTCGCATTATTGCACAATTTTGTATTTTTCTAAAAACAGGCTTTTTCATTATCCTCCTATGATTTTCGGCCAATCTACATAAGTCTGTTGTCATTTTAATCAGGAGACAGTCCTTTTAAAGACTTAGAGAAAAAACATAAACTTTCGGTAAGGTATGGCCACCAGGGACACCCTGACTGTGCTGGTGCCTCGCCTATTTCAATCAGACAGCTATATTTCAGGCATACTTCGGCTAATCATTACCAAATTTCTCTCTCTGATGTAGGGCTGTACCACAGAGACATCTTCCAAATTTCATGTCAATCGGTCTGACGGGAGCGCTACGGCCACTGTTTATATATGTCTAAGACCAACCTATGCTAATTCAGCTAAAATGAGTTAGCAGGTCAGGTAGGAAGCAGTCTACCGATTTCCCCCATCTTACCAAATGCAGCATGTGGCACAGTGGGCTAAGCCTGCGTGCTTGTGATCAGAGAGTTGCCGGTTCAAACCCAGTTTCGGTGGCTACTTGACCTACCTGTATGCTACGGCCACCAGCTACATCCAACCTGCACCATTTCCATGCTCATTTCAATCAACCATCTAAATCTCAGCCGTGCTTCAGCCAATCCTCATCAAATTTGATGGCCTAATGTAGTAAGGGACCTCAGACAGACCCTCCAATTTTGGTGCCGATCGGTCAAACGGGGGCGCTACAGCCACTGTCCATATATGTCTAAGACCCACCTTAGCAAATTCAGCTGAAATGTCCTTATTTCTCATAAAACCTTGAAAAAATTGTTACCTTTCCCTTCACCTTAGTCCATGTTTTTTATTTACTTTCATTTTTCACCGATTTGCCTCATAGAACATTATCAGACTTAATTTACACATAAGAAGGCCTGAAAGTATTAAATGGAATTTCTAAAATGGAGCGCTGACTCCACCTGCTGGCCACACCATTTCCATACCCATTTCAATCAAACAGCTATATCTCTGGCATGCTTCATCAAATCCTTACAAAATTTGACTCGCTTCTGTGTCACTGTACTACAGACAGACCTTCCAAGTTTGGTGGCAATCGGTCAAATTGCGGTGCTACAGCCGCTGTTCTAATATGTCTAAGACCAACCTTGGTTAATGCAGCTGAAATCTGCTTATTGTTTATTTAAAAATTAAAATATTAATCACCTTTCCCTTCATCTAAGTCCATATTTTTAATCTGCTTATATTTTCCTGCCATTTGACTTTTACAAATCTTTCAAACTTTAATCTTTCTTCAGGCTGTGTACACTGCAGCAATTACAATTTTATAATAAATTGGCCAGCAGGTGGAGTCAGCGCTCCATTTCAATAATGCCTTCAATACTTTTAGCCTTTCTCCTGTCTAAATGTACAACCTACAATATGATACAGCATGATATTACTGCTGTTACATGTCACACTGCCGCAACTCAGCACTTTGTTAAGAATATGCAACACAGCCTATGTTTACACAGGCAGTATAAAAAAGCAACTCTGTAATATCTAGACTTACCAGACCAGGTATGAAGGTGCCTAAATCTACCAACTAGTCAGGCCATCTGACCCAAACCATGCATTCAGTCAGGCTAAGGCACTCCACCACAGGGTTCTACATTCTGTCCTACATTTGCTGACCTGTTAGGCCGATATTAACTAATCTATATCATGATTTCTACTTACTACTAAGACCATCTGACCAAAACAATGCATTAAATCAGGTTCAGGCACTACACCACAGGGTTCTACATTCTGTCCTACATTTCCTGACCTGTTAGACCGATACTAAACAATCTGCATCCTGATTTCTACCTTCTACTAAAACCATCCGACCAAAACAAGTTCTGTTCTGTCTGACATCTGCTGACCTGTTGTTCTGTCTGACTTGTTAGTACCCTCCTCTACGGTTTGCCCTACATCTCCTGTCGCATTAGAGCTACGCTAAATCTTCATCCTGTTATGGCAGTCTAATTTTGTCTGACTTTCTACTACCCTGGCCGCCGGTTCTCTGCCGTTATTCCTCTACTGTCCTACCAGTCCGATCGTCCTACGCTTTGGACCCTTTCGTAACTGCTTGCAGTTTCTAGTTATTATTATTATTTTTTTCCTGCCGTAAAACTGAATGTACAGCCTAAACCGTAAGAGCTAGACCAACCAAACTTGGTAAGATGATGTCAATTCCTACCCGCTACTCAGATTCTCTGACCCAGGCCTGTCAGCCAGATGGGGGCGCTCTAGCGCCCCCCAACGCGTTTCAGTCCATATCTCCTGTCCTATTAGTCCTACAATTGAAATTATTTTTTCTGCTGATACAGACAGCTTTGCTCTACCAACTTGCCATTTGGACTATGAAGCTCCGCCTACTTAGATTTTTTGCTAATTTGCATAATTTGTGAATCTGACTTCTGCCTTCAAGTCCTACACTATTGGACCAAATCAGACAAATGAGGTGTCAAACCGATCAGTTCTCTGAGCTGATCAAGACTTACAAAAATAATCATGAAATTTCTGTATCATACGGTCTTCAGCCACGCCCAAACTTTGCATAAATTTGGCCAGTTTCAGTCTGATTGCTATAACTTGGCTCTGCTTTAACCAATCTTAACCAAATTTCAAATCCTTCCTCCCAGCGCCATTCTGGGGACTAGTTATAAAGCTGGCCCCATTTCATCAATAGGGGGCGCTACAACTAAAAACTGCCAATATCTCCTGACTGCATTGACCAATCTAATTGAAATTTGGCAGATATGTACTACAACCAATTCTGAGATCAGACATATATCATAGCAGTCATTGATCATAAAATCATGGTCATCATCAGCCAATCAAAATGAAGCAGCCATTTGACAGGCTAAACAATACCGAATCTCAACCATAACAGGCTGTCACATTTGATTCCCTACCCTTAGCATACCATGTTAAGGACACCGCAATCAGCCAGATGGGGGCGCTACAGCAACAAGTTTTGCATTTCTGTCTATTTCTCTTGAACTGATAAAGATATAATTTAGAATTGTTGCTCATCCTATCCACTCGCTCATGGAAAATTTAATTGTATAAAGAACTTCATCATATCTCTTGCCGTTTTTGCTTATTTTGTAATAGTCTGAAAACAGGGTTTTTTCTTATCCTCCTAGGATTTTCACCAAACCTACACAAATCTGGTATCATTTAAATCAGGAGACAGTCCCTATATAAAATTATTAAAAAAATCATATACTTTCCATTAGGTACGGCCACCAGCCACACCCAAACCATAGTGGTGCCACACCCATTTCAATCAGACAGCTATATCTCAGGCGTGCCTCAACCAATCATCACCAAACTTAAATATGTAATGTAGGATATTACTGGAGAAGGGCCCTCCAAATTTGGTGCCGATCAGTCAAACAGGGGCGCTACAGCAATATAACATGTCTTTATAAACCTGCAAAATCAGTACAACTTACATTTATCTCATTTCTGTTCCAGTGACATATGACTGGTTGAAATCTTTTGTATTGCAAGTTCTCTTAGTTATGCCAAATCAAGAAATATGCAATGCCTAATGATTGTCATTTGCATTCCCTTGTGACATTTAAAAACTTAATAAATAACATATTGCTATAACTACTACAATGTCCAGCCCAAGAAGGTCATTCTGGTAGTAGATCAATCATGACACGGCCCTTATGGATAATTTATAAAAATAACTTGACCTACCTGTATGCTATGGCCACCAACTACACCAAACCTGCACCATTTCCATGCTCATTTCAATCAAACAGCTAAATCTGAGGCATTCTTCATCCAATCCTCATAAAATTTGACCAGCTAATGTAACCATAGACCCCAGACAGACCCTCCAACTTTGGTGCCGATCGGTCAAATGGGGGAGCTACAGCCACTGTCTATATATTTCTAAGACCCACCTTAGCAAATTCAGTTGGAATGTCCTTATTTCTCTTCAAACATTCAAAGAATTGTTTGCTTTCCCTTCAACTAGGTCCATATTTTAATTTCTGTTCATTTTTCACCAATTTGCCTCAGAACATTATCAGAATTCATTTAAACATGAGAAGGCCTAAAAGTATTAAATAGCATTTCTAAAATGGAGCGTTGACTCCACCTGCTGGCCACACCATTTCCATTTCCATTTCATTCAAACAGCTAAATCTCAGGCATGCTTCTCCCAATCTTCACAAAATTTGACTGTCTCCTGCAGGAGTGGACTACAGACAGACCATCTATGTTTGGTGGTGATCGGGCAAATGGGGGCACTACAGCCAATGTTGTATTATGTCTAAGAGCCACCTTAACAGATTCAGCTGAAATGTCCTTATTCCTCATGAAACCTTCAAAGAATTGTTACCTTTCCCTTCACCTTAGTCCATATTTTTAATTTCCTTTCATTTTTCACCAATTTGCCTTATACAACATTATCAGACTTCATTTACAAATGAGAAGGTCAGAAAGCATTTAATATCATTTCTAAAATGGAGCGCATACTCCACCTGCTGGCCACACCATTTCCATTCCCATTTCATTCAAACAGCTAAATCTCAGGCATGCTTCATCCGATCCTTACAAAATTTGATTCACTTCTGTATCAGTGGACTACAGACAGACCTTCCAAGTTTGGTGGCGATCAGTCAAATGGGAGCCATACAACCACTGTCCTAGTATGTCTAATAACTACCTTGGCTAATTCAGCTGAAATATCCTTCATAATACTTTCAAGGAATTAACTTTCCCTTCACCTCAGTCCATATTTTTAAGCTCCTTTCATTTTTCTGCTATTTGACTTATAGAAAATTATCAGATTTTATTTATAAGCCAGCCAGTATATATTGCAGATTTTTTGCTTTTTTGTATTAAATTGGCCAGTAGGTGGAGATGGTGCTCTATTTATATTGCACTTTTTTGGATTTTTTTTATAGATTCGCCAGCAGGTGCAGTTCGTCCTCTATTTCATTAATGCCATTAAATTCTTTTAGGGCTTCTTATGTCTAGAAGAATACTTTACAAATGCAGTAAGCCACTGTTGTTTTAAATATACAAGACAGCATGTGTTCACTGAGGTACTATAAAGTAAGCTTAACTTGTATGATCTAGACTTAAAATATTAGTTATGCAGGTGCCTATTTCTACCATCTACTTGGACCATCTGACACAAACCACACATTCTTTTGGGCTGAGGCACTTCACCAAATGGTTCTATATTATATTTTATATTGTTGTACTAAGGCTGCTTCTGCTAATGGCAGTAGTCAAACTGCCACACCAGGGACTGCATGCTACCATTTATCAAATGTAGTGCTAACTGCACCTGCTGGCCACAATATTTCAATACCGAATTCATTTACTATGCTAAATCTCATTAATACTTCATCAAATTCTCATAAAATTTGACTGACTTCTATAGCACTGGACTACGAATAGACCATCAAACTTTGGTGACATTCGGTTAAACAGGTGCGCTACTGCCACTGTCAAAATATGTCTAAAACTAATAGTTAATGCAGCTGAAATTTCTTTATTTTTCATCAAACCTTCAAAGATTAAACACATATTAATTTACTTTCATTTTCCTGCCATTTCACATTTAGCAATGTATGAAAGTTCCGTGATACTTCAGGCTGTGTACACTGCAGCAATTGCAATTTCTTTGAACAGCTAGTCATCACATTTCCCTTCTGTTTCTTATCTACCCTTTTCCCTTTATCGTACCTTGATAAACATTTCTATGGTAATGTTCAAATGTTGCGTATCATCATCTCATAGTAGCATTTCCTATTTTCTAACTATTTAAATGCATTGGCCATCAGTTACAGTCTGTACTTCATTTTCAATTTAGCCACTGTCCTAATATGTCTAACACCAACCTTGGTTAATGCAGCTGTCATCTCCTTATTGTTTATTTAAACATTTAAATATTATTCACCTTTCCCTTCATCTAAGTCCATATTTTTAATCTGCTTATACAATCCTGCCATTTGACTTTTAGAAATCTATCAATCTTCAATGTTACTTTAGCCTGTGTACACTGCAGCAATTGCAATATTTCTCCAACAGCTAGTCACCACATTTCCCTTCTGTTTCTCATCTACCCTGTTCCGTTTATCGTACCTTAATCAACATTTCTACGGTAATGTTAAATTGTCAGGCATCATCTTATCATAGTAGCATTTCCTATTTTCTGACTATTTAAATGCATTGGCCATCAGTAAAAGTCTGTACTTCATTTCCAATTTAGCCACTGTCCTAATATGTCTAAGACCAACCTTGGTTAATGCAGCTGAAATCTCCTTATTGTTTATATAAAGATTTAAATATTAATCACCTTTCCCTTCATCTAAGTCCATGTTTTTAATCTGCTTATATATTACTGCTATTTGACTTTTAGAAATCTATCAAACTTCAATGTTACTTCAGCCTGTGTACACTGCAGCAATTGCAATATTTCTTCCAACAGCTAGTCACCACATTTACCTTCTGTTTCTCATCAACCCTTTTCCCTTTATCGTACCTTGATAAATATTTCTAAGGTAATGTTCAAATGTTAGGTATCATCTCATAGTACCATTTCCTATTTTCTGACTATTTAAATGCGTTGCTCATCAATTACAGTCTGTACTTCATTTCCAATGATTAGTGAACTTCTAATTTTATGCCATTCACTTCATTCCTCTTCATTGCTTCTTTCCATTAGCTTTGGACCCAATTGTCACTGCTTGCAGTTATCTTTATTATTAAGGGTCCAAAGCATGAAATGCTTATGGACCATTATTGTTTTTCTTAGGATTATTATTAAGGGTCCAAAGGACGAAGTCCTTATGGACCATTATTGTTTTTCTTAGGATTTTTCTCTTTTATTATTATTATTATTATTATTATTATTATTATTATTATTATTATTTTTCGCGCCCTAAAACTGAATGCACAGCCTAAACCGTAAGTGCTAGACCAACCAAATTTGGTAATATGATGTCAATTCCTACCCGCTACTCAGATTCTCTGACCCAGGCCTGTCAGCCAGATGGGGGCGCTCTAGCGCCCCCCAACGCGTTTCAGTCCATAGCTCCTGTCCTATTAGTCCTATAATTGAAATTATTATTTCTGCTGATACAGACAGCTTTGCTCTACCAACTGGCTATTTGGACTATGAAGCTCCGCCTACTTAGATTTTTTGCTAATTTGCATAATTTGTGAAACTGACTTCTGCCTTCAAGTCCTACAATATTGGACCAAATCAGACAAATGAGGTGTCAAACCGATCAGTCCACTTAGCTGATCAAAATAGATTCAAGAAAGTCTGACATTTGTCTATTTTATGGCCACTAGCCATGCCCAAATCCCACCTAAATTTGGCCTATTTCAGTCTGAATGCTATAACTTCTCCATACCTTAGCCTACCTGAACCAAACTTACAATCCAACCTCCCTGCTCTATTATGGGGTCAACATACAATGCGGCCCACATTTCGTCAATAGGGGGCGCTACAACTAATAACTGCCAATATCTCCTGACTGCCTTAACCAATCTAATTGAAATTTGGCAGATATGTACTATGTACAAGCCTGAGGTCAGAGAAGTAAAATGGCAGTCATTAGTTGTAAAATCCTGGCCACCATTAGCCAATCAAAATCAAGCAGCCATTTGACCAGCTAAACAATGAGCAATCCAAACCAAATTTGGCTTATACATTTGTATTCTGACCCTGAGCCCACCCTGTAAAGGACATGTCAGTCTGCCATATGGGGGCGCTACAGCACATTTCTGCCTATTTCTCCTAGACTGTTAATTATATAATTGACATTTGCTGCTTATGCTATCCACTAGCTCATGACAAATTTAATGGTATAAAGAACTTCATCATATCTCTTGCCATTTTTGCCTATTTTGTAAAAGTCTTAAAACAGTACTTTTTCTTATCGTCCTAGGATTTTCACCAAACCTACACAAATCTGGTATCATTTAAATCAGGAGACAGTCCATATATAAAATTATTAAAAAAATCATAAACTTTCCATGAGGTATGGCCACCAGCCACACCCAAACCATAGTGGTGCCACACCCATTTCAATCAGACAGCTATATCTCAGGCCTGCCTCAACCAATCATCATCAAACTTAAATATATAATGTAGGATATTACTGGAGAAGGGCCCTCCAAATTTGGTGCCGATCAGTCAAACGGGGGTGCTACAGCAATATAACATCACTGTATAAACTGCAAAATCAGCTCAACTTACATTTATCTCATTTTTGATCCAGTGACATATTACTGGTTAAAATCTTTTGCCCTGCAAGTTCTGTGAGTCATGTCAAATCAAGAAATATGCAATGTCCCATGATAGTCATTTGCATTCCCTTGTCATATTTAAAAACTTAATTAATAACATATTACTGTAACTACTGCAATGTCCAGCCTAAGTAGGTCAATCTGGTAGTAGAAAAATCAGGACACTGCCCATATGTATAATTTATAAAGATAACTTCACTTGCCTGTACAGTATAGCCACCAGCCACACTGAACCTACAGCATTTCCATGATCATTTCAATGAAACAGCTAAATCAGAGGCATACTTCATCTGATAATCACCAAATTTGACCCACTAATGTAGCACTGCACCTCAGACAGACCCTGCAAATTTGGTGCCGATCGGTCAAATGGGGGCGTGACAGCCACTGTCCATATATGTGTAAGACCCACCTTAGCAGATTCAGCTGAAATGTCCTTATTCCTCATGAAATCTTCAAATAGTTGTTACCTTTCCCTTCAGCTGAGTCCATATTTTTAATTTCCTTTAATTTTTCACCAATTTGCCTTATACAACATTATCAGACTTCATTTACAAATGAGAAGGTCAGAAAGCATTTAATATCTTTTCTAAAATGGAGCGCTGACTCCACCTGCTGGCCACAACATTTCCATTCCCATTTCATTCAAACAGCTCAATCTCAGGCATGCTTCATCCGATCCTTCCAAAATTTGATTCACTTCTGTAAGTCTGGACTACAGACAGATCTTCCAAGTTTGGTGGCGATCAGTCAATCTGGAGCAGTACAGCCACTGTCCTAGTATGTCTAATACCTACCTTGGGTAATTCAGCTGAAATATCCTTCATAATAGTTTCAAGTAATTAACTTTCCCTTCACCTCAGTCCATATTTTTAAGCTCTTTTCATCTTTATGCTGTTTGATTTATAGAAAATTATCAGATTATATTTATAAGCCAGGCAGTATATATTGCAGATTTTTCACTTTTTTGTATTAAATTGGCCAGTAGGTGGAGATGGTGCTCTATTTATATTGCAGTTTTTTCGATTTTTTTTATACATTAGCCAGCAGGTGTAGTTCGTCCTGTATTTCATTAATAGCATTAAATTCTTTCAGGGCTTCTTATGTCTAGAAGAATACTTTACAAATGCAGTAAGCCACTGTTGTTTTTTTTAATATACAAGACAGCATGTGTTCACTGAGGTACTATAAAGTAAGCTTAACTTGTATGATCTAGACTTAAAATATTAGGTATGCAGGTGCCTATTTCTACCGTCTACTTAGACCATCTGACACAAAAAACAAATTCTTTTGGGCTGAGGCACTTCAGCAAATGGTTATATATTATATCTTATATTGTTGTACTATGGCTGCTTCTGCTAATGGCAGTAGTCAAACTGCCACACCAGGGACTGCATGCTACCAATTATCAAATGTAGCGCTAACTCCACCTGCTGGCCTCACTATTTCCATACCGAATTCATTAAGTCTGCTAAACCTCATTCATACTTCATCGAAATCTCACAAAATTTGACTCACTTCTGTAGCACTGGACTATGAATAGACCATCTAACTTTGGTGACATTCGGTTAAATGGGGGCGCTTCTGCCACTGTCAAAATATATTAATAGTTAATGCAGCTGAAATTTATTTTTCATCAAACCTTCAAAGATTATTGACATTTTCATTTCATTTCACTTTTAGAAATGTATCAAAGTTCAGAGATACTTCAGGCTGTGTACAGTGCAACAATTGCAATTTCTTCCAACAGCTAGTCACCACATGTCCCTTCTGTTTCTCATCTACCATATTCCCTTTATCATACCTTAATCAACATATCAAAGTCAATGTTCAAAATGTCAGATATTATCTTATCATAGAAGCATTTCCTACTTTCTGACTATTTAAATGCATTGGCCATCAGTTACAGTCCGTACTTCATTTCAAATTTAGCCACTGTCCTAATACTGTATGTCTAAGACCAACCTTGGTTAATGCAGCTGACATCTCCTTATTGTATATTTAAACATTTAAATATTAATCACCTTTCCCTTCATCTAAGTCCATATTTTTAATCTGCTTATAAATTCCTGCCATTTGACTTTTAGAAATCTATCAAACTTCAATGTTACTTCAGCCTGTGTACACTGCAGCAATTGCAATATTTCTCCAACAGCTAGTCACCACATTTCCCTTCTGTTTCTCATCTACCTTTTTCCCTTTATCGTACCTTGATAAACATTTCCAAATGTAATGTTTAAATGTTAGATATCATCTCATAGTAGCATTTCATATTTTCTACCAATTTAAATGCATTGCTCATCAATTACAGTACAGTCTGTACTTCATTTACAAATAAAAGGTGAACTTCTAATTTTATGCCATTAACTTCTTTCCTCTTCATTGCTTCTTTCCATTAGCTTTGGACCCGATTGTCACTGCTTGCAGTTATCTTTATTATTATTTTTTTCCTGCCGTAAAACTGAATGTACAGCCTAAACCGTAAGAGCTAGACCAACCAAACTTGGTAAGATGATGTCAATTCTTACCCGCTACTCAGATTCTCTGACCCAGTCTTGTCAGCCAGATGGGGGCGCTCTAGCGCCCCCCAACGCGTTTCAGTCCATATCTCCTGTCCTATTAGTCCTACAATTGAAATTCTTTTTTCTGCGGATACAGACAGCCATTCCCTACCAACTTGCCATTTGGACTATGAAGCTCCGCCTACTTATATTTTTTGCTAATTTGCATAATTTGCAAATCCTACTTTTCCCTTCAAGTCCTAGCTTGTTCTACCAAATCAGACAAATGAGGTGTCAAACGAATCAGAACTCTGAGCTGATCAAGAATCATCAACAAAATTCCGACATTTTTATATCCTACGGCCATTAGCCACGCCCAAACAATGGCCAAATTTCGCCCATTTTGGTCTGACGGCTATAACTTGGCAATTCCTTGGCCTACCTTGACCAAATTTGAAATCCTACCTCGCAACACCATCCTGGGGACACGGTCCAAGGCGGGCCGCATTTCGTCAATAGGGGGCGCTACAACTAAAAACTGGCAGTATCTCCTGACTGCCTTGGCCAATCTAACTGAAATTTGGCAGATATGTACTAGGACGCAGCCTGTGGTCAGTCACATACAATGGCAGTAATTTGTCCTTAAAGAGTGGCCGCCATCATCCAATCAAAATCAAGCAGCCATTTGACAGGCTTATCAATGACCAATCTAAATCAAATTTGGGTGATACATTTGTGCTCTCACCCTCTGCCTACGCTGTAAAGGACACCTCACTTGGCCAGATGGGGGCGCTACAGTGACAACTTTTGCGTTTCTGCCTATTTCTCGAGAATGGTGAAGCCTACAATCAACATTTACTGCCAGGTCAATTCAGTATGACATGCCAAATCAAACAACATGTAGAACTTGCTTCTGCACCTTAGCATTTTTGCATAATTCATATTGGTCTGAAAACAAGACATTTCGTTAGCCTCCTAGGATTTTCACCAAACCTACACAAATCTGGTATCATTTAAATCAGGAGACAGTCCTTATAAATAATTATCCAAAAAAATCCTAAACTTTCAATGAGGATCGGCCACCAGCCACACCCAAACCATATAGTTGCCATGGCCAATTCAATCAGACAGCTATATCTTAGGCGTGCCTCAACCAAACATCACCAAACTTAAATATATAATGTAGGACATTACTCGGAAAGGGTCCTCCAAATTTTGTGCCGATCGGTCAAACGGGGGCGCTACAGCAATATAACATGTCTGTATAAACCTGGAAAATCAGTTCAATTTACATTGTTCTTATTTCTGTTCCAGTCACATATTACTGATAAAAATCATTTGTCCTGCAAGTTCTGTGTGTCATTCCAAATCAAGATATATGCAATGCCTAATGATAGTCATTTCCATTCCCTTGTGATATTTAAAAACTTTAAAAATTACATATTGCTATAACTACTACAATATCCAGCTGAAGTACGTCATTCTGGTAGTAGATCAATCAGGAGATGGCCTTTATGTATAATTTATAAAGATATCTTAACCTGCCTGTACATTATGGCCACCAGCCACACTGAACCTACAGCATTTCCATGATCATTTCAATCAAACAGCTAAATCTGAGGCATACTTCGTCTGATCATCACTAAATTTGAGCCACTAATGTACCACTTCACCTCAGACAGACCATACAACTTTGGTGCCGATCGGTCAAATGGGGGCGCTACAGCCACTGTCTATATATTTCTAATACCCACCTTAGCAAATTCAGTTGAAATGATCATATTTCTCATCAATCATTCCAAGAATTGCTCCCTTTCCCTTCAACTAGCTAAATCTTTTTAATTTATGTTCTTTTTTCACCTATTTGCCTCATAGAACATTATCAGAATTCATTTACACATGAGAAGGCCTAAAAGTATTAAATAGCATTTCTAAAATGGAGCGTTGACTCCACCTGCTGGCCACACCATTTCCATTTCCATTTGATTCAAACAGCTAAATCTCAGGCATGCTTCACCCAATCCTCACAAAATTTGACTCACTGCTGCAGCACTGGACTACAGAAAGACCATCTAAGTTTGGTGGTGATCAGTCAAACGGGGGCACTACAGCCAATGTATTATGTCTAAGAGCCACCTTTGCAGATTCAGCTGAATTGTCCTTCTTTCTCATAAAACCTTCAAAGAATTGTTACCTTTCCCTTCACCTTAGTCCATATTTTTAATTTCCTTTCATTTTTTACCAATTTGCCTCATACAACATTATCAGACTTCATTTACACATGAGAAGGCCTGAAAGTATTAAATAGTATTTCTAAAATGGAGCGTTGACTCCACCTGCTGGCCACAACATTTCCATTCCCATTTCATTCAAACAGCTAAATCTCAGGCATGCTTCATCCGATCCTTACAAAACTTGATTCACTTCTGTATGACTGGACTACAGACAGATCTTCCAAGTTTGGTGGCGATCAGTCAATCTGGAGCGGTACAGCCACTGTCCTAGTATGTCTAATACCTACCTTGGCTAATTCAGCTGAAATATCCTTCATAATACTTTCAAGGAAGTAACTTTCCCTGCACCTCAGTCCATATTTTTAAGCGCCTTTCATTTTTCTGCTATTTGACTTATAGAAAATTATCAGATTTTATTTATAAGCCAGGCAGTAAATATTGCAGATTTTTTGCTTTTTTTTATTAAATTGGCCAGTAGGTGGAGATGGTGCTCTATTTATATTGCACTTTTTTGGAATTGTTTTTTATAGATTGGCCAGCAGGTGGAGTTCGTCCTCTATTTCATTAATGCCATTAAATTATTTCAGGGCTTCTTATGTCTAGAAGAATACTTTACAAATGCAGTAAGCCACTGTTGTTGTTTTTTAATATACAAGACAGCATGTGTTCACTGAGGTACTATAAAGTAAGCTTAACTTGTATGATCTAGACTTAAAATATTAGGTATGCAGGTTCCTATTTCTACCGTCTACTTAGACCATCTGACACAAAAAACTAATTCTTTCGGGCTGAGGCACTTCACCAAATGGTTATATATTGTATCTTATATTGTTGTACTAAGGCTGCTTCTGCTAATGGCAGTAGTCAAACTGCCACACCAGGGACTGCATGCTACCAATTATCAAATGTAGCGCTAACTCCACCTGCTGGCCTCACTATTTCCATACCGAATTCATCAAGTCTGCTAAACCTCATTGATACTTCATCGAATTCGCACAAAATTTGACTCACTTCTGTAGCACTGGACTATGAATAGACCATCAAACTTTGGTGACATTCGGTTAAACGGGGGCGCTACTGCCACTGTCGAAATATGTCTAAAACTGAGTTAATGTAGCTGAAATTTCTTTATTTTTCATCAAACCTTCAAAGATTAATCACATATTCATTCACTTTCATTTTCCTGCCATTTCACTTTTAGAAATGTATCAAAGTTCAGTGAAACTTCAGGCTGTGTACACTGCAGCAATTGCAATTTCTTTGAACAGCTAGTCACCACATTTCCCTTCTGTTTCTCATCTACCATCTTCCCTTTATCGTACCTTAATCAACATTTCTACGGTAATGTTAAAATGTCAAGTATCTTATCATAGTAGCATTTCCTACATTATGACTATTTAAATGCATTGGCCATCAGTTATAATCTGTACTTCATTTCAAATTTAGCCACTGTCCTAATATGTCTAACATCAACCTTGGTTAATGCAGCTGAAATTAATTTATTTGTCATCAAATATTTAAATATTAATCAACTTTCCCTTCATCTCAGTCCATATTATAAAATTGCTTTCATTTTCCTGCCATTTGACTTTTAGAAATCTATCAAACTTCAGTGATGTACACTACAGCAATATCAATTTTTCCCAAAAGCTAGTCACCACATGTCCGTTCTTTCTCATCTACCATGTTCCTTATTTCTGACGATTTCTATGCATTGGCCATCAGTTTCAGTTTATACTTCATTTACAATTTAGCCACTGTCCTAATATGTCTAACAACCTTGGTTAATGCAGCTGACATCTCCTTATTGTTTATTTAAACATTTAAATATTAATAACCTTTCCCTTCATCTAAGTCCATATTTTTTATCTGCTTATATATTACTGCCATTTCACTTTTAGAAATCTATCAAACTTCAATATTACTTCATCCTGTGTACATTGCAGCAATTGCAATATTTCTCAAACAGCTAGTCACCACATTTCCCTTCGGTTTCTCATCTACCATTATCCCTTCATTGTACCTTGATAAACATTTCCACGGTAATGTTTAAATTTTAGGTATCATCTCATAGAAGCATTTCCTATTTTCTGCCAATTTAAATGCATTGCTAATCAATTGCAGTCTGTACTTCATTTACAATAATTAGTGAACTTCTAATTTTATGCCATTCACTTCATTACTATTCATTGCTTCTGCCCATTTGCTTTGGACCCGATTGTCACTGCTTGCAGTTATCTTTATTAAGGGTCCAAAGCATGAAATGCTTATGGACCATTATTGTTTTTCTTAGGATTTTTCTCTTTTATTAAGGGTCCAAAGCATGAAATGCTTATGGACCATTATTGTTTTTCTTAGGATTTTTCTCTTTTATTATTATTATTATTATTATTATTATTATTATTATTATTATTTTTCGCGCCCTAAAACTGAATGTACAGCCTAAACCGTAAGAGCTAGACCATCCAAACTTGGTAATATGATGTCAATTCCTACCCGCTACTCAGATTCTCTGACCCAGGCCTGTCAGCCAGATGGGGGCGCTCTAGCGCCCCCCAACGCGTTTCAGTCCATATCTCGTGTCCTATTAGTGCTACAATTTAAATTTTTTTTTCTTCTGATACAGACAGCTTTGCTCTACCAACGTGCCATTTGGACTATGAAGCTCTGTCTACTTAGATTTTTTGCTAATTTGCATAATTTGTGAAACTGACTTCTGCCTTCAAGTCCTACACTACTGGACCAAATCAGACAAATGAGGTGTCAAACCGTTCAGTGCACTGAGCTGATCAATATATATTAAAGTAAGTCTGACATTTGTCTATTTTATGGCCACTAGCTACGCCCAAACTCCACCTAAATTTGGCCAGTTTCAGTCTGACTGCTATAACTTGGCCCTGCTTTAGCCGATCTTAACCAAATTTGAATTCCTACCTCCCAGCGCCATTCTGGGGACCATATATAACGCTGGCCCCATTTCATCAATAGGGGGCGCTACAACTAAAAACTGCCAATATCTCCTGACTGCATTGACCAATCTAATTGAAATTTGGCAGATATGTACTACAACCAATTCTGAGATCAGACATATATCATAGCAGTCATTGATCATAAAATCATGGTCATCATCAGCCAATCAAAATGAAGCAGCCATTTGACAGGCTAAACAATACCGAATCTCAACCAAAACAGGCTGTCACATTTGATTCCCTACCCTTAGCATACCATGTTAAGGACACCGCAATCAGCCAGATGGGGGCGCTACAGCAACAAGTTTTGCATTTCTGTCTATTTCTCTTGAACTGATAAAGATATAATTTAGAATTGTTGCTCATCCTATCCACTCGCTCATGGAAAATTTAATTGTTTAAAGAACTTCATCATATCTCTTGCCGTTTTTGCTTATTTTGTAATAGTCTGAAAACAGGGTTTTTTCTTATCCTCCTAGGATTTTCACCAAACCTACACAAATCTGGTATCATTTAAATCAGGAGACAGTCCCTATATAAAATTATTAAAAAAATCATATACTTTCCATTAGGTACGGCCACCAGCCACACCCAAACCATAGTGGTGCCACACCCATTTCAATCAGACAGCTATATCTCAGGCGTGCCTCAACCAATCATCACCAAACTTAAATATGTAATGTAGGATATTACTGGAGAAGGGCCCTCCAAATTTGGTGCCGATCAGTCAAACAGGGGCGCTACAGCAATATAACATGTCTTTATAAACCTGCAAAATCAGTACAACTTACATTTATCTCATTTCTGTTCCAGTGACATATGACTGGTTGAAATCTTTTGTATTGCAAGTTCTCTTAGTTATGCCAAATCAAGAAATATGCAATGCCTAATGATTGTCATTTGCATTCCCTTGTGACATTTAAAAACTTAATAAATAACATATTGCTATAACTACTACAATGTCCAGCCCAAGAAGGTCATTCTGGTAGTAGATCAATCATGACACGGCCCTTATGGATAATTTATAAAAATAACTTGACCTACCTGTATGCTATGGCCACCAACTACACCAAACCTGCACCATTTCCATGCTCATTTCAATCAAACAGCTAAATCTGAGGCATTCTTCATCCAATCCTCATAAAATTTGACCAGCTAATGTAACCATAGACCACAGACAGACCTTCCAACTTTGGTGCCGATCGGTCAAATGGGGGAGCTACAGCCACTGTCTATATATTTCTAAGACCCACCTTAGCAAATTCAGTTGGAATGTCCTTATTTCTCTTCAAACATTCAAAGAATTGTTTGCTTTCCCTTCAACTAGGTCCATATTTTAATTTCTGTTCATTTTTCACCCATTTGCCTCAGAACATTATCAGAATTAATTTAAACATGAGAAGGCCTAAAAGTATTAAATAGCATTTCTAAAATGGAGCGTTGACTCCACCTGCTGGCCACACCATTTCCATTTCCATTTCATTCAAACAGCTAAATCTCAGGCATGCTTCTCCCAATCTTCACAAAATTTGACTGTCTCCTGCAGGAGTGGACTACAGACAGACCATCTATGTTTGGTGGTGATCGGGCAAATGGGGGCACTACAGCCAATGTTGTATTATGTCTAAGAGCCACCTTAACAGATTCAGCTGAAATGTCCTTATTCCTCATGAAACCTTCAAAGAATTGTTACCTTTCCCTTCACCTTAGTCCATATTTTTAATTTCCTTTCATTTTTCACCAATTTGCCTTATACAACATTATCAGACTTCATTTACAAATGAGAAAGTCAGAAAGCATTTAATATCATTTCTAAAATGGAGCGCTGACTACACCTTCTGGCCACACCATTTCCATTCCCATTTCATTCAAACAGCTAAATCTCAGGCATGCTTCATCTGATCCTTACAAAATTTGATTCACTTCTGTATGACTGGACTACAGACAAATCTTCCAAGTTTGGTGGCGATCAGTCAAACGGGGGCGCTACAGCAATATAACATCACTGTATAAACTGCAAAATCAGCTAAACTTACATTGTTCTTATTTCTGTTTCAGTCACATATTACTGATAAAAATCATTTGTCCTGCAAGTTCTGTGTGTCATTCCAAATCAAGATATATGCAATGCCTAATGATCGTCATTTCCATTCCCTTGTGATATTTAAAAACTTAAAAAATTACATATTGCTATAACTACTAAAATATCAAGCCGAAGTACGTCATTCTGGTAGTAGATCAATCAGGACATGGCCTTTATGGATAATTTATATAAATAGCTTGACCTACCTGTATGCTATGGCCACCAACTACACCAAACCTGCACCATTTCCATGCTCATTTCAATCAAACAGCTAAATCTGAGGCAGACTTTGTCTGATCATCACCAAATTTGACCCACTAATGTAGCACTGGACCTCAAACAGACCTTCCAAATTTGGTGCTGATCGGTCAAATGGGGGCGTGACAGCCACTGTCCATATATGTGTAAGACCCACCTTAGCAGATTCAGCTGAAATGTCCTTATTCCTCATGAAACCTTCAAATAATTGTTACCTTTCCCTTCAGCTGAGTCCATATTTTTAATTTCCTTTCATTTTTCACCAATTTGCCTTATACAACATTATCAGACTTCATTTACAAATGAGAAGGTCAGAAAGCATTTAATATCATTTCTAAAATGGAGCGCTGACTCCACCTGCTGGCCACACCATTTCCATTCCCATTTCATTCAAACAGCTAAATCTCAGGCATGCTTCATCTGATCCTTACAAAATTTGATTCACTTCTGTATCAGTGGACTACAGACAGACCTTCCAAGTTTGGTGGCGATCAGTCAAATGGGAGCCATACAACCACTGTCCTAGTATGTCTAATAACTACCTTGGCTAATTCAGCTGAAATATCCTTCATAATACTTTCAAGGAATTAACTTTCCCTTCACCTAAGTCCATATTTTTAAGCTCCTTTCATTTTTCTGCTATTTGACTTATAGAAAATTATCAGATTTCATTTATAAGCCAGCCAGTATATATTGCAGATTTTTTGCTTTTTTGTATTAAATTGGCCAGTAGGTGGAGATGGTGCTCTATTTATATTGCACTTTTTTGGATTTTTTTTATAGATTCGCCAGCAGGTGCAGTTCGTCCTCTATTTCATTAATGCCATTAAATTCTTTTAGGGCTTCTTATGTCTAGAAGAATACTTTACAAATGCAGTAAGCCACTGTTGTTTTAAATATACAAGACAGCATGTGTTCACTGAGGTACTATAAAGTAAGCTTAACTTGTATGATCTAGACTTAAAATATTAGTTATGCAGGTGCCTATTTCTACCATCTACTTGGACCATCTGACACAAACCACACATTCTTTTGGGCTGAGGCACTTCACCAAATGGTTCTATATTATATTTTATATTGTTGTACTAAGGCTGCTTCTGCTAATGGCAGTAGTCAAACTGCCACACCAGGGACTGCATGCTACCATTTATCAAATGTAGTGCTAACTGCACCTGCTGGCCACAATATTTCAATACCGAATTCATTTACTATGCTAAATCTCATTAATACTTCATTAAATTCTCATAAAATTTGACTGACTTCTATAGCACTGGACTACGAATAGACCATCAAACTTTGGTGACATTCGGTTAAACAGGTGCGCTACTGCCACTGTCAAAATATGTCTAAAACTAATAGTTAATGCAGCTGAAATTTCTTTATTTTTCATCAAACCTTCAAAGATTAAACACATATTAATTTACTTTCATTTTCCTGCCATTTCACATTTAGCAATGTATGAAAGTTCAGTGATACTTCAGGCTGTGTACACTGCAGCAATTGCAATTTCTTTGAACAGTTAGTCACCACATCTCCCTTATGTTTCTCATCTACCGTATTCCCTTTATCGTACCTTAATCAACATTTCTACGGTAATGTTAAAATGTCAAGTATCATCTTATCATAGTAGCATTTCCTACATTTTCACTATTTAAATGCATTGGCCATCAGTTAAAATCTGTACTTCATTTACAATTTAGCCACTGTCATAATATGTCTAACATCAACCTTGGTTAATGCAGCTGACATCTCCTTATTGTTTATTTAAACATTTAAGTATTAATCACTTTTCCCTTCATCTAAGTCCATATTTTTAATCTGCTTATAGAATTGTACCATTTGACTTTTAGAAATCTATCAAACTTCAATGTTACTTTAGCCTGTGTACACTGCAGCAATTTCAATATTTCTCCAACAGCTAATCACCACATTTCCCTTCTGATTCTTATCTACCATTTTCCCTTTATTGGACCTTAATCAACATTTCTACGGTGATGTTAAAATGTCAGGTATCATCTTATCATAGTACCATTTCTTACTTTCTGACTATTTAAATGCATTGGCCATCAGTTACAGTCTGTACTTCATTCGCAATTTAGCCACTGTCGTAATATGTCTAAGACCAACCTTGGTTAATGCTGCTGACATCTCCTTATTGTTTATTTAAATATTTAAATATTAATCACCTTTCCCTTCATCTAAGTCAATATTTTTAATCTGCTTATATAATCCTGCCATTTGACTTTTAGAAATCTATCAAACTTCAATGTTACTTTAGCCTGTGTACACTGCAGCAATTTCAATATTTCTCCAACAGCTAGTCACCACATTTCCCTTCTGTTTCTCATCTACCTTTCTCCCTTTATCGTACCTTGAGAAACATTTCCAAGGTAATGTTTAAATGTTAGATATCATCTCATAGTAGCATTTCATATTTTCTGCCAATTTAAATGCATTGTTCATCAATTACAGTCTGTACTTCATTTCAAATAATTAGTGACCTTCTAATTTTATGCCATTCACTTCTTTCCTCTTCATTGCTTCTTTCCATTAGCTTTGGACCCGATTGTCACTGCTTGCAGTTATCTTTATTATTATTTTTCCGCCCTAAAACTGAATGTACAGCCTAAACCGTAAGAACTAGACCAACCAAACTGGGTCAGATGATGTCAATTCCTACCCGCTACTCAGATTCTCCGACCCAGTCCTGTCAGCCAGATGGGGGCGCCGTAGCGCCCCCCAACACGTTTCAGTCCATATCTCCTGTCTTATTAGTCCTACATTTGAAATTCTTTTTTCTGCTGATACAGACAGCCATTCCCTATCAACTTCCCATTTGGACTATGAAGCTCCGCCTATTTAGATTTTTTGCTAATTTGCATAATTTGCAAATCCTACTGCTGCCCTCAAGTCCTACCCCGTCTGTCCAAATCAGACATATGAGGTGTCAAACCAATCAGTTCTTTGAGCTGATCAAGACTTATTAAAAAAAATCCTAAAATTTCTGTATCATATGGCCTTCAGCCACGCCCAAACTCCACCCAAATTTGGCCAGGTTCAGTCTGACTGCTATAACTTGGCCCTGCTTTAGCCGATCTTAACCAAATTTGCAATGCTACCTCCCAGCGCCATTCTGGGGAGTAGATATAAAGCTGGCCCCATTTCGTCAATAGGGGGCGCTACAACTAAAAACTGCCAATATCTCCTGACTGCATTGACCAATCTAATTCAAATTTGGCAGATATGTACTACAACCAATTCTGAGATCAGACATATATCATAGCAGTCACTGATCATAAAATCATGGTCATCATCAGCCAATCAAAATGAAGCAGCCATTTGACAGGCTAAACAATACCGAATCTCAACCAAAACAGGTTGTCCCATTTGATTCCCGACCCTTAGCATACCCTGTTAAGGACACCGCAATCAGCCAGATGGGGGCGCTACAGCAACAAGTTTTGCATTTCTGCCTATTTCTCCTGAACTGTTAAAGACAAAATTGAGAATTGTTGCGAATCCTATCCACTAGATCATGGCAAATTTAATGTTATAAAGAACTTCATCATAACTATTACCCTTTTTTACCTATTTTGTAAAAGTCTGAAAACAGGGCTTTTTGTTAGCCTCCTAGGGTTTTCACCAATCCTACACAAATCTGTTATCATTTAAATCAGGAGATAGTCCATATATAAAATTATTAAAAAAATCATAAACTTTCCATGAGGTACGGCCACCAGCCACACCCGAACCATACTGGTGCCACACCCATTTCAATCAGACAGCTATATCTTAGGCGTGCCTCAACCAATCATCACCAAACTTAAATATATAATGTAGGACATTACTGGGGAAGGGCACTCCAAATTTTGTGCCTATTGGTCAAACGGGGGCGCTACAGCAATATAACATGTCTGTATAAACCTGGAAAATCAGTTCAACTTACATTGTTCTTATTTCTGTTCCAGTCACATATTACTTATAAAAATCTTTTGTCCTGCAAGTTCTGTGTGTCATTCCAAATGAAGATATATGCAATGTCTAATGATAGTCATTTTCATTACCTTGTGATATTTAAAAACTTAAAAAATTACATATTGCTATAACTACTACAATATCCAGCCGAAGTACGTCATTCTGGTAGTAGATCAATCAGGACATGGCCTTTATGGATAATTTATAAAAATAGCTTGACCTACCTGTATGCTATGGCCACCAACTACACCAAACCTGCACCATTTCCATGCTCATTTCAATCAAACAGCTAAATCTGAGGCAGACTTTGTCTGATCATCACCAAATTTGACCCACTAATGTAGCACTGGACCTCAAACAGACCTTCCAAATTTGGTGTTGATCGGTCAAATGGGGGCGTGACAGCCACTGTCCATATATGTGTAAGACCCACCTTAGCAGATTCAGCTGAAATGTCCTTATTCCTCATGAAACCTTCAAATAATTGTTACCTTTCCCTTCAGCTGAGTCCATATTTTTAATTTCCTTTCATTTTTCACCAATTTGCCTTATACAACATTATCAGACTTCATTTACAAATGAGAAGGTCAGAAAGCATTTAATATCATTTCTAAAATGGAGCGCTGACTCCACCTGCTGGCCACACCATTTCCATTCCCATTTCATTCAAACAGCTAAATCTCAGGCATGCTTCATCTGATCCTTACAAAATTTGATTCACTTCTGTATGACTGGACTACAGACAAATCTTCCAAGTTTGGTGGCGATCAGTCAATCTGGAGCAGTACAGCCACTGTCCTAGTATGTCTAATACCTACCTTGGCTAATTCAGCTGAAACATCCTTCATAATACTTTCAAGGAATTAACTTTCCCTTCACCTCAGTCCGTATTTTTAAGCTCCTTTCATTTTTCTGCTATTTGACTTAGAAAATTATCAGATTTTATTTATAAGCCAGGCAGTATACATTGCAGATTTTTCACTTTTTTGTATTAAATTGGCCAGTAGGTGGAGATGGTGCTCTATTTATATTGCACTTTTTTGGAATTGTTTTTTATAGATTGGCCAGCAGGTGGAGTTCGTCCTCTATTTCATTAATGCCATTAAATTCTTTTAGGGCTTCTTATGTCTAGAAGAATACTTTACAAATGGAGTATGCCACTGTTGTTTTGAATATACAAGACGGCATGTGTTCACTGAGGTAGTATAAAGTAAGTTTAACTTGTATGATCTAGATTTAAAATATTAGGTATGCAGGTGCCTATTTCTACCAACTACTTAGACCAAACTTAAGCACTTCACCAAAGGGTTCTATATTGTATCCTATATTGGTGTACTAAGGCTGCTTCTGCTAATGGCAGTAGTCAAACTGCCACACCAGGGACTGCATGCATACAGCAGGCTAATATTATACATTATGGCCATTTACTATATAATGTCATTATAGTGCAGTATTTTTTTCCTTAAATGTTGCTCAGGACATTGTAATACTTTTTGTATGTATATTTCCTTTACTGCCTGTTTCACCTACCGTAATTGAAATTTATTCTGACATTTACATGTGTATTTAACATGCTTAAGAATGGTGACTGTATTAATGATTATAATATTTATTATTACTCATTAGAGACATAATGCAAAACACATTATACACATTGTAAAATTGCAATTAAATACATCTGTCTTAGCCAAACATTTAGGTTTGTGTCATTGTTTGAGGAGGCTGAAAAAGTATATTGAGACCACAATAGTTGAGCCAGCACAATTGATATAATATTTCGCATATGATGTGCATAGCATTCTTACATAAACAGTGTATAAAGACCACAAAGTGTGATAGTAGCACTCATATATATATACTACAAAACTGCCAACATGGCAATATTCTTTTGAATATGCAATTTAGTGTAAGTCAACACAGGCATCACAAACAAAGCTGGACCGTTATTTTGACATCAATTTAACCATGGCATCATGACTGTGAATTACATAACATATTATGTAGTACAGAACTGTTACAATACATCATTAATGTTTTGTTATTGTAAAACTGAAAATAACTTAATAAATACTACAAAAAAAATTGTGAGACATCACAGCAATAAATATCCACAAGCAACAGCACATTTTACTCAAAGTACCTTTGCTGTCAGACTATAGTGTGTGGAGATGATTTCTGGTGCATTTCACTTCAGGTATCTGTGTGTAGTTCATACTGTCTGTGTGCAGTCTCTGAGTTCTTTAGAGAACGCTTTGCTTGTCGACAAAATGGGCGCAGGGAAACTTGATGTAGTGAGTATGGTGTCACTGATATGAAGATAAGGCACTGGAAAAGAGAGTAAAACCTGAAAGCTGCATGTTCATAATAGCATTTCCTATTTTCTGACTATTTAAATGCATTGGCTATCAGTTACAGTCTGTACTTCATTTCCAATTTAGCCACTGTCATAATATTTCTAAGACCAACCTTGGTTAATGCAACTGAAATTAGCTTATTTCTCATCAAATATTTAAAAATTAATTACCATTCCCTTCACCTCAGTCAATATTAATAAATTGGTTTCATTATCTGCCATTTGACTTTTAGAAATGTATCAAACTTCAGTGATGTACACTGCAGCAATTTCAATTTTTTTCCAACAGCTAGTCACCACATGTCTGTTATTTCTTATCTACCATATTCTTACTTTCTGACTATTTCAATGCATTGGCCATCAGTTACAATATGTACTTCATTTACAATTTAGCCACTGTCCTAATATGTTTAAGACCAACCTTGGTTAATGCAGCTGACATCTCCTTATTGTTTATTTAGACATTTAAATATTAATCACCTTTCCATTCATCTAAGTCCATATTTTTAATCTGCTTATATGTTACTGCCATTTGGCTTTTAGAAATCTATCAAACTTCAATGTTACTTCAGCCTGTGTACACTGCAGCAATTGCAATATTTCTCACACAGCTAGTCACCACATTTCCCTTCGGTTTCTCATCTACCATTTTCCCTTCATCGTACCTTGATAAACATTTCCACGGTAATGTTTAAATGTTAGGTATCATCTCATAGAAGCATTTCATATTTTCTGCGGATTTAAATGCATTGCTCATCAATTACAGTCTGTACTTCATTTCCAATAATTAGTGAACTTATAATTTTATGCCATTCACTTCATTCCTCTTCATTGCTTCTTTCCATTAGCTTTGGACCCGATTGTCACTGCTTGCAGTTATCTTTATTATTATTTTTTTCCTGCCGTAAAACTGAATGTACAGCCTAAACCGTAAGAGCTAGACCAACCAAACTTGGTAAGATGATGTCAATTCTTACCCGCTACTCAGATTCTCTGACCCAGTATTGTCAGCCAGATGGGGGCGCTCTAGCGCCCCCCAACGCGTTTCAGTCCATATCTCCTGTCCTATTAGTCCTACAATTGAAATTCTTTTTTCTGCTGATACAGACAGCCATTCCCTACCAACTTGCCATTTGGACTATGAAGCTCCGCCTACTTAGATTTTTTGCTAATTTGCATAATTTGCAAATCCTACTTTTCCCTTCAAGTCCTAGCTTGTTCTACCAAATCAGACAAATGAGGTGTCAAACGAATCAGAACTCTGAGCTGATCAAGAATCATCAACAAAATTCCGACATTTTTATATCCTACGGCCATTAGCCACGCCCAAACAATGGCCAAATTTCGCCCATTTTGGTCTGACGGCTATAACTTGGCTATTCCTTGGCCTACCTTGACCAAATTTGAAATCCTACCTCGCAACACCATCCTGGGGACACGGTCCAAGGCGGGCCGCATTTCGTCAATAGGGGGCGCTACAACTAAAAACTGGCAGTATCTCCTGACTGCCTTGGCCAATCTAACTGAAATTTGGCAGATATGTACTAGGACGCAGCCTGTGGTCAGTCACATACAATGGCAGTAATTCGTCCTTAAAGAGTGGCCACCATCGTCCAATCAAAATCAAGCAGCCATTTGACAGGCTTATCAATGACCAATCTAAATCAAATTTCGGTGATACATTTGTGCTCTCACCCTCTGCCTACCCTGTAAAGGACACCTCACTCGGCCAGATGGGGGCGCTACAGTGACAACTTTTGCGTTTCTGCCTATTTCTCGAGAATGGTGAAGCCTACAATCAACATTTACTGCCAGGTCAATTCAGTACGACATGCCAAATCAAACAACATGTAGAACTTGCTTCTGCACCTTAGCATTTTTGCATAATTCATATTGGTCTGAAAACAAGACATTTCGTTAGCCTCCTAGGATTTTCACCAAACCTACACAAATCTGGTATCATTTAAATCAGGAGACAGTCATAATAAATAAATATTAAAAAAATCCTAAACTTTCCATGAGGTTCGGCCACCAGCCACACCCAAACCATACAGGTGCCATGGCCATTTCAGTCAGACAGCTATATCTCAGGCATGCCTCAGCCAATCATCACCAAACTTTAATATGTTGTGTAGGATAGTACTCCAGAAGGCCCCTCCAAATTTGGTGCCAATCAGTCAAACGGGGGCGCTACAGCAATATAACATGTCTGTATAAACCTGAAAAATCAATTCAACTTACAATTATCTCATTTTTGATCAATTGACATATTACTGGTTAAAATCATTTGTGCTGCAATTTCTTTTTGTCATGTCAAATCAAGATATATGCAATGCTCAATGATAGTCATTTGCATTGACTTGTGATGTTTAAAAACCTAATAAATGACATATTACTGTAACTCCTACAATGTCCAGCCCAAGTAGCTCATTCTGGTAGTAGATCAATCAGCACACTGCCCTTATGTATGATTCATAAAAATATCTTGACCTACCTGTATGCTATGGCCACCAGCTACACCTAACCTGCACCATTTCCATGTTCATTTCAATCAACCATCTAAATCTCAGCCGTGCTTCAACCAATCCTCACTAAATTTGACCGCTTAATATAGCACTGCACCCCAGAGAGACCCTCCAACTTTAGTGCCAAACGGTCAAATGGGGGCACTACAGCCACTGTCCATATATTTCTAAGACCTACCTTAGCAACTTCAGCTGAAATGTACTTATTTCTCATCAAACATTAAATCAGTTGTTCCCATTCCCTTTACCTAGGTCCATATTTTAAATTTCCTTTCATTTTCCACCGATTTGCCTCATAGAACATTATCAGAATTCATTTACACATGAGAAGGCCTAAAAGTATTAAATAGCCTTTCTAAAATGGAGCGTTGACTCCACCTGCTGGCCACACCATTTCCATTTCCATTTCATTCAAACAGCTAAATCTCAGGCATGCTTCACCCAATCCTCACAAAATTTGACTCACTCCTGCAGCACTGGACTACAGACAGACCATCTAAGTTTGGTGGTGATCAGTCAAACGGGGGCACTACAGCCAATGTTGTATTATGTCTAAGAGCCACCTTAGCAGATTCAGCTGAAATGTCCTTCTTTCTCATAAAACCTTCAAAGAATTGTTACCTTTCCCTTCACCTTAGTCCATATTTTTAATTTCCTTTCATTTTTCACCAATTTGCCTCATACATTATCAGACTTCATTTACACATGAGAAGGCCTGAAATTATTAAATAGTATTTCTAAAATGGAGTGCTGACTCCACTTGCTGGCCAAACCATTTCCATGCCCATTTCAATCAAACAGTTATATCTCTGGCATGCTTCATCCAATCCTCTCAAAAATTGACCGACTGATTAATCTCTGGCCCACAGACAGACCCTCCACCTTTCGTGCTGATTGGTCAAAGGGGGGCGCTACGGCTACTCTCTAAATATGACTAAGACCTACATTGGCTAATGCAGCTGAAATTACCTTATTTCTCATCAAATATTTAAAGATTAATCACCTTTCCCTTGATCACAGTTAATATTTTTAAATTGCTTTCATTTTCCTGCCATTAGACTTTTACAAAAGTATCAAACTTCAGTGATACTTCAGGCTGTGTACACTGCAGCAATTGCAATTTCTTTGAACAGCTAGTCATCACATTTCCCTTCTGTTTCTTATCTACCCTTTTCCCTTTATCGTACCTTGATAAACATCTCTACGGTAATGTTCAAATGTTGCGTATCATCATCTCATAGTAGCATTTCCTATTTTAATGCTATTATTTACTACTATTTAAATGCATTGGCCATCAGTTACAGTCTGTACTTCATTTTCAATTTAGCCACTGTCCTAATATGTCTAACACCAACCTTGGTTAATGCAGCTGTCATCTCCTTATTGTTTATTTAAACATTTAAATATTATTCACCTTTCCCTTCATCTAAGTCCATATTTTTAATCTGCTTATACAATCCTGCCATTTGACTTTTAGAAATCTATCAATCTTCAATGTTACTTTAGCCTGTGTACACTGCAGCAATTGCAATATTTCTCCAACAGCTAGTCACCACATTTCCCTTCCGTTTCTCATCTACCATTTTCCTTTATCATACCTTGATAAACATTTCCACAATAATGTTTAAATGTTAGCTATCATCTCATAGTAGCATTTCGTATTTTCTGACTATTTAAATGCATTGGCCATCAGTTACAGTCTATACTTCATTTACAATTTAGCCACTGTCCTAATATGTCTAACAACAACCTTGGTTAATGCAGCTGACATCTCCTTATTGTTTATTTAAACATTTAAATATTAATCACCTTTCCCTTCATCTAAGTGCATATTTTTAATCTGCTTATATGTTACTGCCATTTGACTTTTAGAAATCTATCAAACTTCAATGTTACTTCATCCTGTGTACACTGCAGCAATTGCAATATTTCTCCAACAGCTAGTCACCACATTTCCCTTCGGTTTCTCATCTACCCTTATCGCTTCATCGTACCTTGATAAACATTTCCACGGTAATGTTCAAATGTTAGGTATCATCTCATCTAAGCATTTCCTATTTTCTGCCAATTTAAATGCATTGCTCATCAATTACAGTCTGTACTTCATTTCCAATAATTAGTGAACTTCTAATTTTATGCCATTCACTTCATTCCTCTTCATTGCTTCTTTCCATTAGCTTTGGACCCGATTGTCACTGCTTGCAGTTATCTTTATTATTATTTTTTTCCTGCCGTAAAACTGAATGTACAGCCTAAACCGTAAGAGCTAGACCAACCAATCTTGGTCAGATGATGTCAATTCCTACCCGCTACTCAGATTCTCCGACCCAGGCCTGTCAGCCAGATGGGGGCGCTCTAGCGCCCCCCAACGCGTTTCAGTCCATATCTCCTGTCCTATTAGTCCTACAATTAAATTTTTTTTTTCTGCTGATACAGACAGCATTGCTCTACCAACTTGCCATTTGGACTATGAAGCTCCGCCTACTTAGATTTTTCGCTAATTTGCATAATTTGCAAAACTGACCTCTGCCTTCAAGTCCTACCCCGTCTGTCCCAATCAGACAAATGAGGTGTCAAACCAATCAGTTCTCTGAGCTGATCAAGACTTACAAAAATAATCATGAAATTTCTGTATCATATGGTCTTCAGCCACGCCCAAACTTTGCATAAATTTGGCCAGTTTCAGTCTGATTGCTATAACTTGGCTCTGCTTTAACCAATCTTAACCAAATTTTTAATCGTTCCTCCCAGCGCCATTCTGGGGACTAGATATAAAGCTGGCCCCATTTCATCAATAGGGGGCGCTACAACTAAAAACTGCCAATATCTCCTGACTGCCTTGACCAATCAAACTAAAATTTGGCAAATTCGTACTACGACCAATTCTGAGATCAGACATATATCATAGTAGTCATTGATCATAAAATCATGGTCATCATCAGCCAATCAAATTGAAGCAGCCATTTGACAGGCTAAACAATACCGAATCTCAACCAAAACAGGCTGTCACATTTGATTCCTGACCCTTAGCATACCCTGTTAAGGACACCGCAATCAGCCAGATGGGGGCGCTACAGCAACAAGTTTTGCATTTCTGCCTATTTCTCCTGAACTGTTAAAGATTAAATTAAGAATTGTTGCTAATCCTATCCACTAGATCATGGCAAATTTAATGTTATAAAGAACTTCATCATAACTATTGCCCTTTTTGCCTATTTTGTAAAAGTCTGAAAACAGGGCTTTTTGTTAGCCTCCTAGGGTTTTCACCAATCCTACACAAATCTGGTATCATTTAAATCTGGAGACAGTCCATATATATAATTATCCAAAAAATCATATACTTTCCATCAGGTATGGCCACCAGCCACACCTGAACCATACTGGTGCCACACCCATTTCAATCAGACAGCTATATCTCAGGTGTACCTCAGCCAATCATCACCAATCTTAAATATATAATGTAGGACATCATTGGGGAAGGGCCCTCCAAATTTGGTGCCGATCGATCAAACGGGGGCGCTACAGCAATATAACATGTCTGTATAAACCTGCAAAATCAGTTCAACTTACTTTGTTCTCATTTTTGATCAAGTGACATAATACTGGTTAGAATATTTTTTCCTGCAAGATCTGTGAGTCATGCCAAATCAAAATATATGCAATGTCCCATGATAGTCATTTGCATTCCCTTGTGATATTTAAAAACTTAATAAATAACATATTGCTATAACTACTACAATGTCCAGCCTAAGTAGGTCATTCTGGTATTAGATCAATCACAACACGGCCCTTATCGATAATATATAAAAATAACTTGACCAATCTGTGTGCTATGGCCACCAACTACACCAAACCTGCACCATTTCCATGCTCATTTCAATCAAACAGCTATATCTGAGGCAGACTTCGTCTGATCATCAACAAATTTGACACACTAATGTACCACTGCACCTCAGACAGACCCTGCAAATTTGGTGCCGATCGGTCAAATAGGGGCACTACAGCTACTGTCTATATATGTCTAAGACCAACCTTAGCAAATTAAGCTGAAATATCCTTCTTTCTCATAAAACCTTCAGCAAATTGTTACCTTTCCCTTCACCTGAGTCCATATTTTTAATTTCCTTTCATTTTTCACCCATTTGCCTTATACAACATTATCAGACTTCATTTACACTTAAGGAGGTCTGAAAATATTAAAGAGCATTTCTAAAATGGAGCGCTGACTCCACCTGCAGGCCAAACTATTTCCATGCCCATTTCAATCAAACAGCTATATCTCTGGCATGCTTCATCCAATCCCCTCAAAATTTAACCCACTGATTTATCACTGGCCCACAGACAGACCCTCCACCTTTCGTGCTGATTGGTCAAATGGGGGCGCTACGGCCACTGTCTAAATATGTCTAAGACCCACCTTGGCTAATGCAGCTGAAATTTCCTTATTTATCATCAAATACTGTAAGATAATCACCTTTCCCTTCATCTTAGTCTATATTTTTAAATTACTTTCATTTTCCTGCCATTAGACTTTTAGAAATGTATCAAACTTCAGTGATGTACACTGCAGCAATTTCAATTTTTTCCAACAGCAAGTCACCACATGTCAATTCTTTCTCATCTACCATTTTCCTACTTTCTGACTATTTCAATGCATTGGCCATCATTTACAGTCTGTACTTCATTTCCAATACAGCCACTGTCTTAATATGTCTAAGACCAACCTTGGTTAATGCAGCTGAAATCTGCTTATTGTTTATTTAAAGATTTAAATATTAATCACCTTTCCCTTCCTCTAAGTCCATATTTTTAATCTGCTTATACAATCCTGCCATTTGACTTTTAGAAATCTATCAAACTTCAATGTTACTTTAGCCTGTGTACACTGCAGCAATTGCAGTATTTCTCCAACAGCTAGTCACCACATTTCCCTTCTGTTTCTCATCTACCCTGTTCCCTTTATCATACCTTAATCAACATTTCTACAGTAATGTTCAAATGTCAGGTATCATCTTATCAGAGAAGCATGTCCTACTTTATGACTATTTAAATGCATTGACCATCAGTTACAGTCTGTACTTCATTTCCAATTTAGCCACTGTCCTTATATGTCACACATCAACCTTGGTTAATGCAGCTGAAATTAGCTTATCTCTCTTCAAATATTGAAATATTAATCACCTTTCCCTTCATCTCAGTCCATATTATTAAATTGCTTTCACTTTCCTGTGTATCAAACTTCAGTGATGTACACTACACCAATGTCAATTTTTTCCAACAGCTAGTCACCACATGTCCGTTCTTTCTCATCTACCATTTTCCTACTTTCTGACTATTTAAATGCATTGGCCATCAGTTACAGTCTGTACTTCATTTCCAATTTAGCCACTGTCCTAATATGTCTAACAACAACCTTGGTTAATGCAGCTGACATCTCCTTATTGTTTATTTAAACATTTAAATATTAATCACCTTTCCCTTCATCTAAGTCAATATTTTTAATCTGCTTATATATTTCTGCCATTTAAGTTTTAGAAATCTATCAAACTTCAATGTTACTTCATCCTCTGTACACTGCAGCAATTGCAATATTTCTCAAACAGCTAGTCACCACATTTCCCTTCGGTTTCTCATCTACCCTTTTCCCTTCATCGTACCTTGATAAACATTTCCACGGTAATGTTCAAATGTTAGGTATCATCTCATAGAAGCATTTCCTATTTTCTACCAATTTAAATGCATTGCTCATCAATTACAGACTGTACTTCATTTCCAATAATTAGTGAACTTCTAATTTTATGCCATTCACTTCATTCCTCTTCATTGCTTCTTTCCATTAGCTTTGGACCCGATTGTCACTGCTTGCAGTTATCTTTATTAAGGGTCCAAAGCATGAAATGCTTATGGACCATTATTGTTTTTCTTAGGATTATTAAGGGTCCAAAGGACGAAGTCCTTATGGACCATTATTGTTTTTCTTAGGATTATTATTATTATTATTATTATTATTATTTTTCTGCCCTAAAACTGAATGCCCAGCCTAAACCGTAAGTCCTAGGCCTACCAAATTTGGTAGGATGATTGGAATTCCTACCCACTACTCAGGTTGTCCGACCCGTCCGACTCAGCCACAGGGGGGCGCCGTAGCGCCCCCCAACACGTTTTGGACGATATCTCCTGTCCTGTTTGTCCTACCATCGAAATTCTTTTTTCTCCTGATGCAGACGGCCATGCCCTACCAAAAAGTCAATGGGACCATGAAGCTCCGCCTACTTAGATTTTTTGCTAATTTGCATAATTTGCAAATCCTACTTTTTCCTTCAAGTCCTGGCTTGTCCTACCAAATCAGACAAATGAGGTGTCAGACGAATCAGACTTCTCAGCTGATCAAGAAATATTAACAAAATTGAGACATTTTTATATCATACGGCCATTAGCCACGCCCAAACAATGTCCAAATTTGGCCCATTTTGGACTGATGGCTGTAACTTGGCCGTGCCTTGGCCTACCTAGACCAAATTTGAAATCCTACCTTCCTACACCATTCTGGGTACACGGTCCAAGGCAGGCTGCATTTCGTCCATAGGGGGCGCTATAACTAAAAACTGCCAATATCTCCTGACTGCCTTGGCCAATCCAACTGAAATTTTGCTGACATATACTACGACCTAGCCTGAGGACAGTCACATACAGTGCCAGTCATCAATCATAAAAGCTTGGCTGCCATTAGCCAATCAATATCAAGCAACCATTTGACAGGCTTAACAATGACCAATCAAACCAAAATTTGGCTGCTACATTCATCTTCTGACCCTCTGCAAACCCTGTAAAGGACAACTCACTAGGCCAGATGGGGGCGCTACAGTGGCCCCATTTGCATTTCTGCCTATTTCTACAAAACTATCAAGCCTACAGTTAAAATTGATTGCCAGTCTAATTCAATATGTCATGGCAAATCTAAGCACATATGTATCTTGGTTATATATCGTTGCATTTTTGCATAATTTATGATTGTCTGTAAACAGGCTTTTTCGTTGCCCTCCAAGAATTTTTGCCTCACCTACTTAAATCTGCTGTCATTAAAATCAGGAGACAGTCCATTTAATGATTTATAGAAAAAATCTTATGCTTTCAGTAAGGTACGGCCAAAAGCCAAACCATGACCATACTGGTGCCACATACATTTCAATCAGACAGCTATATCTCAGGCATGCTTCAGCCAATCATTACCAAATTTCTCTCACTAATGTAGTGCTATACCACCGAGCGACCCTCCAAATTTTGTGTCGATCAGTCAAACGGGAGCGCTACGGCCACTGTTTATATCTTACTAAGACCAACCTAGGCCAATTCAGCTATACTGAGTTACCAGATCAGTTATGAAAGTGCCTACTGATCTCACCGATCTTACCATCAGAAGCGGGTGGCTCAGTGGGCTAAACCTGTGTGCTTGTAATCAGAGGGTCACCGGTTCGAACCCAGCTTCAGTTGGTACTTGAGCTAGGCAGCCCGATGTGCACAGCACGTTCTCTGTAAAGCAAGCTGGGGAGACATATAGGCATTTTCCCCATGATGGTCAATGAAGCTTCTATTTTTGTTATTAACCCAGCCATTCAGACGGGCTTAGGCACTCCTCCGGAGGGTTCGATTATAATTATTTTTCTTCCCTAAAACTGAATGCCCAGCCTAAACCGTAAGTCATAGGCCGTCCAAATTTGGCAGTAAGATTCCTATTGCTATCCACTACTGAGCCTCTCTGACCTATCCCAGTCAGTCAGAGGGGGGCACCGTTGCACCCCACAACACGTTTTGGTCGATATCTCCTGTCCTACTTGTCCTACACTTAAATTTTATTGGCAGTCAAATTTACTATCTTGTACCAAATCCAGGAACATATATAGTCATATCGCATTAGACCTATGCCAAAATTTCCATCATGTTATGGCTGACTAATTATATCTGACTTTCCACTACCATGGCCGCCAGATCTCTGCCCTTATTCCTCTACTGTCCTACCAGTCCGATTGTCCTACGCTTTGGACCCTTTAGTAACTGCTTGCAGTTTCTAGTTAAGGGTCCAAAGCATGAAATGCTTATGGACCATTATTGTTTTTCTTAGGATTATTAAGGGTCCAAAGGACGAAGTCCTTATGGACCATTATTGTTTTTCTTAGGATTTTTCTCTTTTATTATTATTATTATTATTATTATTATTATTTTTCGCGCCCTAAAACTGAATGCACAGCCTAAACCGTAAGTGCTAGACCAACCAAACTTGGTAATATGATGTCAATTCCTACCCGCTACTCAGATTCTCTGACCCAGGCCTGTCAGCCAGATGGGGGCGCTCTAGCGCCCCCCAACGCGTTTCAGTCCATAGCTCCTGTCCTATTAGTCCTATAATTGAAATTATTATTTCTGCTCATACAGACAGCTTTGCTCTACCAACTGGCTATTTGGACTATGAAGCTCCGCCTACTTAGATTTTTTGCTAATTTGCATAATTTGTGAAACTGACTTCTGCCTTCAAGTCCTACAATATTGGACCAAATCAGACAAATGAGGTGTCAAACCGATCAGTCCACTTAGCTGATCAAAATAGATTCAAGAAAGTCTGACATTTGTCTATTTTATGGCCACTAGCCATGCCCAAATCCCACCTAAATTTGGCCTATTTCAGTCTGAATGCTATAACTTCTCCATACCTTAGCCTACATGAACCAAACTTACAATCCAACCTCCCTGCTCTATTATGGGGTCAACATACAATGCGGCCCACATTTCGTCAATAGGGGGCGCTACAACTAATAACTGCCAATATCTCCTGACTGCCTTAACCAATCTAATTGAAATTTGGCAGATATGTACTATGTACAAGCCTGAGGTCAGAGAAGTAAAATGGCAGTCATTAGTTGTAAAATCCTGGCCACCATTAGCCAATCAAAATCAAGCAGCCATTTGACCAGCTAAACAATGAGCAATCCAAACCAAATTTGGCTTATACATTTGTATTCTGACCCTGAGCCCACCCTGTAAAGGACATGTCAGTCTGCCATATGGGGGCGCTACAGCACATTTCTGCCTATTTCTCCTGGACTGTTAATTATAAAATTGACAATTGTTGCTTAAGCTATCCACTAGCTCATGACAAATTTAATGGTATAAAGAACTTCATCATATCTCTTGCCATTTTTGCCTATTTTGTAAAAGTCTTAAAACAGTACTTTTTCTTATCCTCCTAGGATTTTCACCAAACCTACACAAATCTGGTATCATTTAAATCAGGAGACAGTCCCTATATAAAATTATTAAAAAAATCATAAACTTTCCATGAGGTATGGCCACCAGCCACACCCAAACCATAGTGGTGCCACACCCATTTCAATCAGACAGCTATATCTCAGGCCTGCCTCAACCAATCATCATCAAACTTAAATATATAATGTAGGATATTACTGGAGAAGGGCCCTCCAAATTTGGTGCCGATCAGTCAAACGGGGGCGCTACAGCAATATAACATCACTGTATAAACTGCAAAATCAGCTCAACTTACATTTATCTCATTTTTGATCCAGTGACATATTACTGGTTAAAATCTTTTGCCCTGCAAGTTCTGTGAGTCATGTCAAATCAAGAAATATGCAATGTCCCATGATAGTCATTTGCATTCCCTTGTGATATTTAAAAACTTAATTAATAACATATTACTGTAACTACTGCAATGTCCAGCCTAAGTAGGTCAATCTGGTAGTAGAAAAATCAGGACACTGCCCATATGTATAATTTATAAAGATAACTTCACTTGCCTGTACAGTATAGCCACCAGCCACACTGAACCTACAGCATTTCCATGATCATTTCAATGAAACAGCTAAATCAGAGGCATACTTCATCTGATCATCACCAAATTTGACCCACTAATGTAGCACTGCACCTCAGAAAGACCCTGCAAATTTGGTGCCGATCGGTCAAATGGGGGCGTGACAGCCACTGTCCATATATGTGTAAGACCCACCTTAGCAGATTCAGCTGAAATGTCCTTATTCCTCATGAAATCTTCAAATAGTTGTTACCTTTCCCTTCAGCTGAGTCCATATTTTTAATTTCCTTTAATTTTTCACCAATTTGCCTTATACAACATTATCAGACTTAATTTACAAATGAGAAGGTCAGAAAGCATTTAATATCTTTTCTAAAATGGAGCGCTGACTCCACCTGCTGGCCACAACATTTCCATTCCCATTTCATTCAAACAGCTAAATCTCAGGCATGCTTCATCCGATCCTTCCAAAATTTGATTCACTTCTGTAAGTCTGGACTACAGACAGATCTTCCAAGTTTGGTGGCGATCAGTCAATCTGGAGCAGTACAGCCACTGTCCTAGTATGTCTAATACCTACCTTGGGTAATTCAGCTGAAATATCCTTCATAATAGTTTCAAGTAATTAACTTTGCCTTCACCTCAGTCCATATTTTTAAGCTCCTTTCATTTTTCTGCTATTTGACTTATAGAAAATTATCAGATTTTATTTATAAGCCAGGCATTATATATTGCAGACTTTTCGCTTTTTTGTATTAAATTGGCCAGTAGGTGGAGATGGTGCTCTATTTATATTGCACATTTTTAGATTTTTTTTTATAGATTCGCCAGCAGGTGGAGTTCGTCCTCTATTTCATTAATGCCATTAAATTATTTCAGGGCTTCTCATGTCTAGAAGAATACTTTACAAATGTAGTAAGCCACTGTTGTTTTTTAAATATACAAGACAGCATTTGTTCACTGAGGTACTATAAAGTAAGCTTAACTTGTATGATCTAGACTTAAAATATTAGGTATGCAGGTGCCTATTTTTACTGTCTACTTAGATCATCTGACACAAACCACACATTCTTTTGGGCTGAGGCACTTCACCAAAAGGTTCTTTATTATATCATATATTGTTGTACTAAGGCTGCTTCTGCTAATGGCAGTAGTCAAGCTGCCACACCAGGGACTGCATGCTACCATTTATCAAATGTGCTAACTGCACCTGCTAGCAACACTATTTCCATTCCGAATTTGTTTAGTCTGCTAAATCTCATTCATACTTCATCTAATTCTCATAAAATTTGACTGACTTCTATAGCACTGGACTACGAATAGACCATCAAACTTTGCTGACATTCGGTTAAACGGGGGCGCTACTGCCACTGTCGAAATATGTCTAAAACTGTGTTAATGCAGCTGACATCTCCTTATTGTTTATTTAAACATTAAAATATTAATCAACTTTCCCTTCATCTAAGTCTATGTTTTTAATTTGCTTATATATTCCTGGCATTTACCTTTTAGAAATCTATCAAACTTCAGTGATGTACACTGCAGCAATTGCCATTTCTTTGAACAGCTAGTCACCACATTTCCCTTCTGTTTCTCATCTACCATTTTCCCTTTATCGTACCTTGATGAACATTTCTACGGTAATGTTAAAATGTTACGTATCATCATCTCATAGTATCATTTCCTATTCTCTGACTATTTAAATTAATTGGCCATCAGTTACAGTCTGTACTTCATTTACAATTTAGCTACTGTCATAATATGTCTAAGATCAACCTTAGTTAATGCAGCTGAAAATTATTTATCTGTCATCAAATATTTAAATATTAATCAACTTTCCCTTCATCTCAGTCAATATTATAAAATTACTTTCATTTTCCTGCCATTTGACTTTTAGAAATCTATCAAACTTCAGTGATGTACACTACAGCAATTTCAATTTTTCCCAAAAGCTGGTCACCACATGTCCGTTCTTTCTCATCTACCATGTTCCTTATTTCTGACGATTTCTATGCATTGGCCATCAGTTACAGTCTATACTTCATTTACAATTTAGCCACTGTCGTAATATGTCTAACAACCTTGGTTAATGCAGCTGACATCTCCTTATTGTTTATTTAAACATTTAAATATGAATCACCTTTCCCTTCATCTAAGTCCATATTATTTATCTGCTTATATATTACTGCCATTTCACTTTTAGAAATCTATCAAACTTCAATATTACTTCATCCTGTGTACACTGCAGCAATTGCAATATTTCTCAAACAGCTAGTCACCACATTTCCCTTCGGTTTCTCATCTACCATTTTCCCTTCATCGTACCTTGATAAACATTTCCATGGTAATGTTTAAATGTTAGGTATCATCTCATAGAAGCATTTCCTATTTTCTGCCAATTTAAATGCATTGCTAATCAATTACAGTCTGTACTTCATTTACAATAATTAGTGAACTTCTAATTTTATGCCATTCACTTCATTACTATTCATTGCTTCTGCCCATTTGCTTTGGACCCGATTGTCACTGCTTGCAGTTATCTTTATTATTATTTTTCTGCCCTAAAACTGAATGCCCAGCCTAAACCGTAAGTCCTAGGCCTACCAAATTTGGTACGATGATTGGAATTCCTACCCACTACTCAGGTTTTCTGACCCGTCCGAATCAGCCAGAGGGGGGCGCCGTAGCGCCCCATAACACGTTTTGGACGATATCTCCTGTCCTGTTTGTCCTACCTTCAAAATTCTTTTTTCTCCTGATACAGACAGCCATGCCCTACCAAAAAGTCAATGGGACCATGAAGCTCCGCCTACTTAGATTTTTTGCTAATTTGCATAATCTGCAAATCATACTTTTTTCTTAAAGTCCTGGCTTGTCCTACCAAATCAGACAAATGAGGTGTCAGACGAATCAGAATTTTCAGCTGATCAAGAATCATCAACAAAATCCAGACATTTTTAAATCCTATGGCCATTAGCCACGCCCAAACAATGTCCAAATTTGGCCAATTTTGGTCTGATGGCTATAACTTGGTCGTGCCTTGGCCTACCTTGACCAAATTTGAAATGCTACCTCCCTACACCATTCTGGGGACACGGTCCGAAGCGGGCCGCATTTCGTCAATAGGGGGCGCTACAACTAAAAACTGGCAATATCTCCTGACTGCCTTTGCCAATCTAACTGAAATTTGGCAGATATGTACTAGCACCCAGCCTGTGGTCAGTCACATACAATGACAGTCATCATTCCTTAAATAGTGGCCGCCATCGGCCAATCAAAATCAAGCAGGCATTTGACAGGCTTATAAATGACCAATCTATACCAAATTTTTGTGGTATATTTGTCCTCTGACCCGCAGCCCACCATGCAAAGGACACCTCACTCGGCCAGATGGGGGCGCTACAGTGACAACTTTTGCATTTCTGCCTATTTCTCGAGAAGGGTGAAGTCTACAATCGACATTTATTGCCAGGTCAATTCAGTACGACATGCCAAATCAAACAACATGTAGAACTTGCTTCTGCATCTTTGCGTTTTTTCATAATTCATATTGGTCTGAAAACAAGACATTTCGTTAACCTCCTAGGATTTTCACCAAACCTACACAAATCTGGTATCATTTAAATCAGGAGACAGTCATAATAAATAATTCATAAAAAAATCATAAACTTTCCATGAGGTATAGTCACCAGCCACACACAAATCATACAGGTGCCATGCCCAATTCAATCCGACAGCTATATCTCAGGCCTGCCTCAGCCAATCATCACCAAACTTTAACATATCCTGTAGAATAGTAGTCTGGAAGGGCCCTCCAAATTTGGTGCCGATCGGTCAAACGGGGGCGCTACAACAATATAACATGTCTGTATAAACCTTGAAAAGCAGTTCAACTTACATTTATCTCATTTCTGTTATTGTGACATATTACTGGTTAAAATATTTTGTACTGCCAGTTCTGTGAGTCATGCCATATCAAGACATATGCAATGCCCAATGATAGTCATTTTCATTCCCTTGTGATGTTTAAAAGCTTAATAAATAACATATTACTGTAACTTCTACAATGTCCAGCCCAAGTAGGTCATTCTGGTAGTACATCAATCAGGACATTGCCCTTATGGATAATTCATAAAAATATCTTGACCTACCTGTATGCTATGGCCACCAGCTACACCAAACATGCACCATATCCATGCTCATTTCAATCAACCATCTAAAACTCAGCCGTGCATCAGCCAATCCTCATCAAATTTGACAGCCTAATGTAGTAAGGGACATCAGACAGACCCTCCAATTTTGGTGCCAATTGGTCAAACGGGGGCGCTACAGCCACTGTCCATATATGTCTAAGACCCACCTTAGCAAATTCAGCTGAAATGTCCTTATTTCTCATAAAACCTTGAAAAAATTGTTACCTTTCCCTTCACCTGAGTCCATATTTTTTATTCACTTTCATTTTTCACCGATTTGCCTCATAGAACATTATCAGACTTAATTTACACATAAGAAGGCCTGAAAGTATTAAATGGAATTTCAAAAATGGAGCGCTGCCTCCACCTGCTGGCCACACCATTTCCATACACATTTCAATCAAACAGCTATATCTCTGGCATGCTTCATCAAATCCTTACAAAATTTGACTCGCTTCTGTGTCACTGGACTACAGACAGACCTTCCAAGTTTGGTGGCAATCGGTCAAATTGGGGTGCTACAGCCGCTGTTCTAATATGTCTAAGACCAACCTTGGTTAATGCAGCTGAGATCTGCTTATTGTTTATTTAAAAATTAAAATATTAATCACCTTTCATAAGAACATAAGAACATAAGAACTATACAAACGAGAGGAGGCCATTCGGCCCATCGAGCTCGCTTGGGGAGAACTTAACTAATAGCTCAGAGTTGTTAAAATCTTATCTAGCTCTGATTTAAAGGAACCCAACGATTCAGCTTGCACTACGTTATCAGGAAGACTATTCCATACTCTGACTACACGCTGTGTAAAGAAGTGCTTCCTTAAATCCAGTTTGAAATGTTCTCCCGCTAATTTCCACCTATGGCCACGAGTTCTTGTATTTGAACTAATGCTGAAGTAACTATTCGGTTGAACAGCATCCAAACCTGTTAGAATCTTATAGACCTGGATCATGTCCCCCCTCAGTCTCCTTTGCTTGAGGCTGAACAGATTTAGCTCAAATAACCTTTCCTCGTATGACATTCCTCTAAGACATTCCCTTCATCTAAGTCCATATTTTTAATCTGCTTATATTTTCCTGCCATTTGACTTTTACAAATCTTTCAAACTTTGATCTTTCTTCAGGCTGTGTACACTGCAGCAATTACAATTTTATAATACATTGGCCAGCAGGTGGAGTCAGCGCTCCATTTAAATAATGCCTTCAATACTTTTAGCCTTTCTCCTGTCTAAATGTACAACCTAGAATATGATACAGCATGATATTACTGCTGTTACATGTCACACTCCTGCAACTCAGCACTTTGTTAAGAATATGCAACGCAGCCTATGTTTACACAGGCAGTATAAAAAATCAACTCTGTAATATCTAGACTTACCAGACCAGGTATGAAGGTGCCTAAATCTACCAACTAGTCAGGCCATCTGACCAAAACCATGCATTAAGTCAGGCTAAGGCACTCCACCACAGGGTTCTACATTCTGTCCTACATTTTCTGACCTGTTAGACCGATACTAACTAATCTATATCCTGATTTCTACCTACTACTCTTACCATCTGACCAAAACAATGCATTGAGTCAGGTTCAGGCACTACACCCCAGGGTTCTACATTCTGTCCTACATTTCCTGACCTGTTAGACCGACACTAAACAATCTACATCATGATTTCTACCTTCTACTCAAACCATCTGACCGAAACAAGTTCTCTTCTGTCTGACATCTGCTGACCTGTAGTTCTGTCTGACTTGTTGGTATCCTCCTCTACGGTTTGCCCTACATCTCCTGTCGCATTAGAGCTATGCTAAATCTGCATCCTGTTATGGCAGTCTAATTCTGTCTGACTTTTTACTACCTTGGCCGCCGGATCTCTGCCCTTATTCCTCTACTGTCCTATCAGTCCGATTGTCCTACGCTTTGGACCCATTCGTAACTGCTTGCAGTTTCTAGTTATTATTATTATTATTTTTTTCCTGCCCTAAAACTGAATGTACAGCCTAAACCGTAAGAGCTAGACCAACCAAACTTGGTAATATGATGTCAATTCCTACCCGCTACTCAGATTCTCCGACCCAGGCCTTTCAGCCAGATGGGGGCGCTCCAGCGCCCCCCAACGCGTTTCAGTCCATATCTCCTGTCCTATTAGTCCTACAATTGAATTTTTTTTTTCTGCTGATACAGACAGCATTGCTCTACCAACTTGCCATTTGGACTATGAAGCTCCGCCTACTTAGATTTTTTGCTAATTTGCATAATTTGCAAAACTGACCTCTGCCTTCAAGTCCTACCCCGTCTGTCCAAATCAGACAAATGAGGTGTCAAACCAATCAGTTCTCTGAGCTGATCAAGACTTACAAAAATAATCATGAAATTTCTGTATCATACGGTCTTCAGCCAGGCCCAAACTTTGCATAAATTTGGCCAGTTTCAGTCTGATTGCTATAACTTGGCTCTGCTTTAACCAATCTTAACCAAATTTGAAATCCTTCCTCCCAGCGCCATTCTGGGGACTATTTATAAAGCTGGCCCCATTTCATCAATAGGGGGCGCTACAACTAAAAACTGCCAATATCTCCTGACTGCATTGACCAATCTAATTGATATTTGGCAGATATGTACTACAACCAATTCTGAGATCAGACATATATCATAGCAGTCATTGATCATAAAATCATGGTCATCATCAGCCAATCAAAATGAAGCAGCCATTTGACAGGCTAAACAATACCGAATCTCAACCAAAACAGGCTGTCACATTTGATTCCTTACCCTTAGCATACCATGTTAAGGACACCGCAATCAGCCAGATGGGGGCGCTACAGCAACAAGTTTTGCATTTCTGTCTATTTCTCTTGAACTGATAAAGATAGAATTTAGAATTGTTGCGAATCCTATCTACTCGCTCATGGCAAATTTAATGTTATAATGAACTTCATCATATCTCTTGCCGTTTTTGCCTATTTTGTAACAGTCTGAAAACATGGTTTTTTCTTATCCTCCTAGGATTTTCACCAAACCTACACAAATCTGGTATCATTTAAATCAGGAGACAGTCCATATATAAAATTATTAAAAAAATCATAAACTTTCCATGAGGTACAGCCACCAGCCACACCCAAACCATAGTGGTGCCACACCCATTTCAATCAGACAGCTATATCTCAGGCGTGCCTCAACCAATCATCACCAAACTTAAATATGTAATGTAGGATATTACTGGAGAAGGGCCCTCCAAATTTGGTGCCAATCAGTCAAACGGGGGCGCTACAGCAATATAACATGTCTTTATAAACCTGCAAAATCAGTACAACTTACATTTATCTCATTTCTGTTCCAGTAACATATGACTGGTTGAAATCTTTTGTATTGCAAGTTCTCTTAGTTATGCCAAATCAAGAAATATGCAATGCCTAATGATTGTCATTTGCATTCCCTTGTGACATTTAAAAACTTAATAAATAACATATTGCTATAACTACTACAATGTCCAGCCCAAGAAGGTAATTCTGGTAGTAGATCAATCATGACACGGCCCTTATGGAAAATTTATAAAAATAACTTGACCTATCTGTATGCTATGGCCACCAACTACACCAAACCTGCACCATTTCCATGCTCATTTCAATCAAACAGCTAAATCTGAGGCATTCTTCATCCAATCCTCATAAAATTTGACCAGCTAATGTAACCATGGACCACAGACAGACCCTCCAACTTTGGTGCCGATCGGTCAAATGGGGGAGCTACAGCCACTGTCTATATATTTCTAAGACCCACCTTAGCAAATTCAGTTGAAATGTCCTTATTTCTCTTCAAACATTCAAAGAATTGTTTGCTTTCCCTTCAACTAGGTCCATATTTTAATTTCTGTTCATTTTTCACCTATTTGCCTCATAGAACATTATCAGAATTAATTTAAACATGAGAAGGCCTAAAAGTATTAAATAGCATTTCTAAAATGGAGCGTTGACTCCACCTGCTGGCCACACCATTTCCATTTCATTCAAACAGCTAAATCTCAGGCATGCTTCTCCCAATCTTCACAAAATTTGACTCTCTCCTGCAGGAGTGGACTACAGACAGACCATCTAAGTTTGGTGGTGATCGGGCAAATGTGGGCACTACAGCCAATGTTGTATTATGTCTAAGAGCCACCTTAACAGATTCAGCTGAAATGTCCTTATTCCTCATGAAACCTTCAAAGAATTGTTACCTTTCCCTTCACCTTAGTCCATATTTTTAATTTCCTTTCATTTTTCACCAATTTGCCTAAAACAACATTATCAGACTTCATTTACAAATGAGAAGGTCAGAAAGCATTTAATATCATTTCTAAAATGGAGCGCTGACTACACCTTCTGGCCACACCATTTCCATTCCCATTTCATTCAAGCAGCTAAATCTCAGGCATGCTTCATCTGATCCTTACAAAATTTGATTCACTTCTGTATGACTGGACTACAGACATATCTTCCAAGTTTGGTGGCGATCAGTCAATCTGGAGCGGTACAGCCACTTTCCTAGTATGTCTAATACCTACCTTGGCTAATTCAGCTGAAATATCCTTCATAATACTTTAAAGGAATTAACTTTCCCTTCACCTCAGTCCATATTATTAAGCTCCTTTCATTTTTCTGCTATTTGACTTATAGAAAATTATCAGATTTTATTTATAAGCCAGGCAGTATATATTGCAGATTTTTGGCTTTTTTGATTAAATTGGCCAGTAGGTGGAGATGGTGCTCTATTTATATTGAAGTTTTTTGGATTTTTTTTTATGGATTAGCCAGCAGGTGTAGTTTGTCCTGTATTTCATTAATGGCATTAAATTATTTCAGGGCTTCTTATGTCTAGAAGAATACTTTACAAATGCAGTAAGCCACTGTTGTTTTTTTTAATATACAAGACAGCATGTGTTCACTGAGGTAGTATAAAGTAAGCTTAACTTGTATGATCCAGACTTAAAATATTAGGTATGCAGGTGCCTATTTCTACCATCTACTTAGACCATCTGACACAAAAAACAAATTCTTTTGGGCTGAGGCACTTCAGCAAATGGTTATATATTGTATCTTATATTGTACTATGGCTGCTTCTGCTAATGGCCGTAGTCAAACTGCCACTCCAGGGACTGCATGATACCAATTATCAAATGTAGCGCTAACTCCACCTGCTGGCCTCACTATTTCCATACCGAATTCATTAAGTCTGCTAAACCTCATTCATACTTCATCGAATTCTCACAAAATTTGACTCACTTCTGTAGCACTGGACTATGAATAGACCATCTAACTTTGGTGACATTCGGTTAAACGGGGGCGCTTCTGCCACTGTCAAAAAATACTAATAGTTAATGCAGCTGAAATTTCTTTATTTTTCATCAAACCTTCAAAGATTATTGACATTTTCATTTCATTTCACTTTTAGAAATGTATCAAAGTTCAGAGATACTTCAGGCTGTGTACAGTGCAACAATTGCAATTTCTTCCAACAGCTAGTCACCACATGTCCCTTCTGTTTCTCATCTACCATATTCCCTTTATCGTACCTTAATCAACATATCAAAGTCAATGTTCAAAATGTCAGGTATTATCTTATCATAGAAGCATTTCCTACTTTCTGACTATTTAAATGCATTGGCCATCAGTTACAGTCCGTACTTGATTTAAAATTTAGCCACTGTCTTAATATGTCTAAGACTAACCTTGATTAATGCAGCTGACATCTCCTTATTGTTTTTTTAAACATTTAAATATTATTCACATTTCCCTTCTTCAAAGTCCATATTTTTAATATGCTTATAGAATCATGCCATTTCACTTTTAGAAATCTATCAAACTTCAATGTTACTTTAGCCTGTGTACACTGCAGCAATTGCAATATTTCTCCAACAGCTAGTCACCACATTTCCCTTCCGTTTCTCATCTACCATTTTCCTTTATCATACCTTGATAAACATTTCCACAATAATGTTTAAATGTTAGCTATCATCTCATAGTAGCATTTCATATTTTCTGACTATTTAAATGCATTGGCCATCAGTTACAGTCTATACTTCTTTTACAATTTAGCCACTGTCCTAATATGTCTAACAACAACCTTATTATTAATATTATTCACCTTTCCCTTCATCTAAGTCCATATTTTTAATCTGCTTATAAATTACTGCCATTTCACTTTTAGAAATCTATCAATCTTCAATGTTACTTCAGTCTGTGTACACTGCAGCAATTGCAATATTTCTCCAACAGCTAGTCACCACATTTCCCTTCTGTTTCTCATCTACCTTTTTCCCTTTATCGTACCTTAATAAACATTTCCAAGGTAATGTTTAAATGTTAGATATCATCTCATAGTAGCATTTCATATTTTCTGCCAATTTAAATGCATTGCTCATCAATTACAGTCTGTACTTCATTTCAAATAATTAGTGAACTTCTAATTTTATGCCATTCACTTCTTTCCTCTTCATTTCTTCTTTCCATTAGCTTTGGACCCGATTGTCACTGCTTGCAGTTATCTTTATTATTATTATTATTTTTTTCCTGCCGTAAAACTGAATGTACAGCCTAAACCGTAAGAGCTAGACCAACCAAACTTGGTAATATGATGTCAATTCCTACCCGCTACTCAGATTCTCCGACCCAGGCCCGTCAGCCAGATGGGGGCGCTCTAGCGCCCCCCAACGCGTTTCAGTCCATATCTCCTGTCCTATTAGTCCTACAATTGAATTTTTTTTTTCTGCTGATACAGACAGCCATGCCCTACCAACTTGCCATTTGGACTACGAAGCTCCGCCTACTTTGATTTTTTGCTAATTTGCATAATTTGCAAATCCTACTTTTCCCTTCAAGTCCTAGGTTGTTCTACCAAATCAAACAAATGAGGTGTCAAACGAATCAGAACTCTGATCTGATCAAGAATCATCAACAAAATTCAGACATTTTTATATCCTACGGCCATTAGCCACGCCCAAACAATGGCCAAATTTCGCCCATTTTGGTCTGACGGCTATAACTTGGCAATTCCTTGGCCTACCTTGACCAAATTTGAAATCCTACCTCGCAACACCATCCTGGGGACACGGTCCAAGGCGGGCCGCATTTCGTCAATAGGGGGCGCTACAACTAAAAACTGGCAGTATCTCCTGACTGCCTTGGCCAATCTAACTGAAATTTGGCAGATATGTACTAGGACGCAGCCTGTGGTCAGTCACATACAATGGCAGTAATTCGTCCTTAAAGAGTGGCTGCCATCGTCCAATCAAAATCAAGCAGCCATTTGACAGGCTTATCAATGACCAATCTAAATCAAATTTGGGTGATACATTTGTGCTCTCACCCTCTGCCTACCCTGTAAAGGACACCTCACTCGGCCAGATGGTGGCGCTACAGTGACAACTTTTGCGTTTCTGCCTATTTCTCGAGAATGGTGAAGCCTACAATCAACATTTACTGCCAGGTCAATTCAGTACGACATGCCAAATCAAACAACATGTAGAACTTGCTTCTGCACCTTAGCATTTTTGCATAATTCATATTGGTCTGAAAACAAGACATTTCGTTAGCCTCCTAGGATTTTCACCAAACCTACACAAATCTGGTATCATTTAAATCAGGAGACAGTCCTTATAAATAATTATCCAAAAAAACCTAAACTTTCAATGAGGATCGGCCACCAGCCACACCCAAACCATATAGGTGCCATGGCCAATTCAATCAGACAGCTATATCTTAGGCGTGCCTCAACCAATCATCACCAAACTTAAATATATAATGTAGGACATTACTCGGAAAGGGCCCTCCAAATTTTGTGCCGATCGGTCAAACGGGGGCGCTACAGCAATATAACATGTCTGTATAAACCTGGAAAATCAGTTCAATTTACATTGTTCTTATTTCTGTTCCAGTCACATATTACTGATAAAAATCATTTGTCCTGCAAGTTCTGTGTGTCATTCCAAATCAAGATATATGCAATGCCTAATGATAGTCATTTCCATTCCCTTGTGATATTTAAAAACTTTAAAAATTACATATTGCTATAACTACTACAATATCCAGCTGAAGTACGTCATTCTGGTAGTAGATCAATCAGGAGATGGCCTTTATGTATAATTTATAAAGATATCTTAACCTGCCTGTACATTATGGCCACCAGCCACACTGAACCTACAGCATTTCCATGATCATTTCAATCAAACAGCTAAATCTGAGGCATACTTCGTCTGATCATCACCAAATTTGAGCCACTAATGTACCACTTCACCTCAGACAGACCATACAACTTTGGTGCCGATCGGTCAAATGGGGGCGCTACAGCCACTGTCTATATATTTCTAATACCCACCTTAGCAAATTCAGTTGAAATGATCATATTTCTCATCAATCATTCCAAGAATTGCTCCCTTTCCCTTCAACTAGCTACATCTTTTTAATTTATGTTCTTTTTTCACCTATTTGCCTCATAGAACATTATCAGAATTCATTTACACATGAGAAGGCCTAAAAGTATTAAATAGCATTTCTAAAATGGAGCGTTGACTCCACCTGCTGGCCACACCATTTCCATTTCCATTTGATTCAAACAGCTAAATCTCAGGCATGCTTCTCCCAATCCTCACAAAATTTGACTAACTGCTGCAGCACTGGACTACAGAAAGACCATCTAAGTTTGGTGGTGATCAGTCAAACGGGGGCACTACAGCCAATGTATTATGCCTAAGAGCCACTTTTGCAGATTCAGCTGAATTGTCCTTTCTCATAAAACCTTCAAAGAATTGTTACCTTTCCCTTCACCTTAGTCCATATTTTTAATTTCCTTTCATTTTTTACCAATTTGCCTCATACAACATTATCAGACTTCATTTACACATGAGAAGGCCTGAAAGTATTAAATAGTATTTCTAAAATGGAGCGTTGACTCCACCTGCTGGCCACAACATTTCCATTCCCATTTCATTCAAACAGCTAAATCTCAGGCATGCTTCATCCGATCCTTACAAAACTTGATTCACTTCTGTATGACTGGACTACAGACAGATCTTCCAAGTTTGGTGGCGATCAGTCAATCTGGAGCGGTACAGCCACTGTCCTAGTATGTCTAATACCTACCTTGGCTAATTCAGCTGAAATATTCTTCATAATACTTTCAAGGAATTAACTTTCCCTTCACCTCAGTCCATATTTTTAAGCGCCTTTCATTTTTCTGCTATTTGACTTATAGAAAATTATCAGATTTTATTTATAAGCCAGGCAGTATATATTGCAGATTTTTTGCTTTTTTTATTAAATTGGCCAGTAGGTGGAGATGGTGCTCTATTTATATTGCACTTTTTTGGAATTGTTTTTTATAGATTGGCCAGCAGGTGGAGTTCGTCCTCTATTTCATTAATGCCATTAAATTCTTTTAGGGCTTCTTATGTCTAGAAGAATACTTTACAAATGCAGTAAGCCACTATTATTTTGAATATACAAGACGGCATGTGTTCACTGAGGTAATATAAAGTAAGCTTAACTTGTATGATCTAGACTTAAAATATTAGGTATGCAGGTGCCTATTTCTACCGACTACTTAGACCATCTGACACAAACCATACATTGTCTTGGGCTGAGGCACTTCACCAAAGGGTTCTATATTCTATCCTATATTGGTGTACTAAGGCTGCTTCTGCTAATGGCAGTAGTCAAACTGCCACACCAGGGACTGCATGCATACAGCAGGCTAATGTTATACATTATGGCCATTTACTATATAATGTCATTATAGTGTAGTATGTTTTTCCTTAAATGTTGCTCAGGACATTGTAATACTTTTTGTATGTATATTTCCTTTACTGCCTGTTTCACCTGCCGTAATTGAAATTTATTCTGACATTTACATGTGTATTTAACATGCTTAAGAATGATGACTGTATTAATGATTATAATATTTATTATTACTCATTAGAGACATAATGGAAAACACATTATACACATTGTAAAATTGCAATTAAATACATCTGTCTTAGCCAAACATTTAGGTTTGTGTCATTGTTTGAGGAGGCTGAAAAAGTACATTGAGACCACAATAGTTGAGCCAGCACAATTGACATATTTCGCATATGATGTGCATAGCATTCTTACATAAACAGTGTATAAAGACCACAAAGTGTGATAGTACCACTGATATATATATACTACAAAACTGCCAACATGGCAATATTCTTTTGAATATACAATTTAGTGTAAGTCAACACAGGCATCACAAACAAAGCTGGACCGTTATTTTGACATCAATTTAACCATGTAATCATGACTGTAAATTACATAACATATGTAGTACAGAACTGTTACAACACATCATGAATGTTTTGTTATTGCAGAGTAAAAGTGAAAATAACTTAATAAATACTACAAAAAAAATTGTGAGACATCACAGCAATAAATATCCACAAGCAACAGCACATTTTACTCAAAGTACCTTTGCTGTCAGACTATACTGCGTGGAGATGATTTCTGGTGCATTTCACTTCAGGTATCTGTTTGTAGTTCATACTGTCTGTCTGCAGTCTCTGAGTTCTTTAGAGAACGCTTTGGTTGTCGAAAAAATGGGCGCAGGGAAACTTGATGTAGTGACTATGGTGTCACTGATATAAAGATAAGGCACTGGAAAAGAGAGTAAAACCAGAAAGCTGCATGTTCATAGTATCATTTCCTATTTTCTGACTATTTAAATGCATTGGCTATCAGTTACAGTCTGTACTTCATTTCCAATTTAGCCACTGTCATAATATATTTAAGACCAACCTTGGTTAATGCAGCTGACATCTCCTTATTGTTTATTTAGACATTTAAATATTAATCACCTTTCCCTTCATCTATGTCCATATTTTTAATCTGCTTATATGTTACTGCCATTTGACTTTTAGAAATCTATCAAACTTCAATGTTACTTCATGCTGTGTACACTGCAGCAATTGCAATATTTCTCAAACAGCTAGTCACCACATTTCCCTTCGGTTTCTCATCTACCCTTTTCCCTTCATCGTACCTTGATAAACATTTCCACGGTAATGTTCAAATGTTAGTTATCATCTCATAGAAGCATTTTCTATTTTCTGCCAATTTAAATGCATGTTCATCAATTACAGTCTGTACTTCATTTCCAATAATTAGTAAACTTCTAATTTTATGCCATTCACTTCATTCCTCTTCATTGCTTCTTTCCATTAGCTTTGGACCCGATTGTCACTGCTTGCAGTTATTTAAGGGTCCAAAGCATGAAATGCTTATGGACCATTATTGTTTTTCTTAGGATTATTAAGGGTCCAAAGCATGAAATGCTTATGGAACCTTATTGTTTTTCTTAGGATTATTAAGGGTCCAAAGCATGAAATGCTTATGGACCATTATTGTTTTTCTTAGGATTATTATTATTATTATTATTATTATTATTATTATTATTAAGGGTCCAAAGCACGTAGTGCTATGGAACCTTATTGTTTTTGTTAGGATTATTATTTTTATTATTTTTCTTCCCTAAAACTGAATGCCCAGCCTAAACCGTAAGTGCTAGGCCTACCAAATTTGGTAGGATGATTGCAATTCCTACCCACTACTCAGGTTGTCCGACCCGTCCGACTCAGCCAGAGGGGGGCGCCGTAGCGCCCCCCAACACGTTTTGGACGATATCTCCTGTCCTGTTTGTCCGACCATCGAAATTCTTTTTTCTCCTGATGCAGACAGCCCTGCCCTACCAAAAAGTCAATGGGACCATGAAGCTCCGCCTACTTAGATTTTTTGCTAATTTGCATAATTTGCAAATCCTACTTTTTCCTTAAAGTCCTGGCTTGTCCTACCAAATCAGACAAATGAGGTGTCAGACGAATCAGAATTCTCAGCTGATCAAGAACCATTAACAAAATTGAGACATTTTTATATCATACGGCCATTAGCCACGCCCAAACAATGTCCAAATTTGGCCCATTTTGGTCTGATGGCTATAACTTGGCTGTGCCTTGGCCTACCTAGACCAAATTTGAAATCCTACCTCCCGACACCATTCTGGGGACATGTTCCAAGGCGGGCTGCATTTCGTCCATAGGGGGCGCTACAACTAAAAACTGCCAATATCTCCTGACTGCCTTGGCCAATCCAACTGAAATTTGGCAGACATATACTAGGACCTAGCCTGAGGACAGTCACATACAATGCCAGTCATCAATCATAAAAGCTTGGCTGCCATTAGCCAATCAACATCAAGCAGCCATTTGACAGGCTTAACAATGACCAATCAAACCAAAATTTGGCTGCTACATTCATCTTCTGACCCTCTGCAAACCCTGTAAAGGACAACTCACTAGGCCAGATGGGGGCGCTACAGTGGCCCCATTTGCATTTCTGCCTATTTCTACAGAACTATCAAGCCTACAGTTGAAATTGATTGCCAGTCTAATTCAATATGTCAATGCAAATCTAAACACATATGGAACTTGGTTATATATCATTGCATTTTTGCATAATTTATATTTGTCTGAAAACAGGCTTTTTCATTGCCCTCCTATGATTTTTGCCGCACCTACTTAAATCTGCTGTCATTCAAATCAGGAGACAGTCCTTTTAATGATTTAGAGAAAAAATCTTAAGCTTTCAGTAGGGTACGGCCAAAAGCCAAACCATGACCATACTGGTGCCACGTACATTTCAATCAGACAGCTATATCTCAGGCATGCTTCAGCCATTCATTACCAAATTTCTCTCACTAATGCAGTGCTATACCAACGAGCGACCCTCCAAATTTTGTGTCGATCAGTCAAACGGGAGCGCTACGGCCACTGTTTATATGTTACTAAGACCAACCTAGGCCAATTCAGCTATACTGAGTTACCAGATCAGTTATGAAAATGTCTACTGATTTCACCCATCTTACCATCAGAAGCGGGTGGCTCAGTGGGCTAAACCTGTGTGCTTGTAATCAGAGGGTCACCGGTTCGAACCCAGCTTCGGTTGGTACTTGAGCTAGGCAGCCCGATGTGCACAGCATGCTCTCTGTAAAGCAAGCTGGGGAGACATATAGGCATTTTCCCCATGATGGTCAATGAAGCTTCTATTTTTGTTATTAAACCAGCCATTCAGACGGGCTTAGGCACTCCTCCGGAGGGTTCGATTATAATTATTTTTCTTCCCTAACACTGAATGCCCAGCCTAAACCGTAAGTCCTAGGCCGTCCAAATTTGGCAGTAAGATTGCTATCCACTACTGAGCCTCTCTGACCCATCCCAGTCAGTCAGAGGGGGGCACCGTTAAGCCCCACAACACATTTTGGTCGATATCTCCTGTACTACTTGTCCTACACTTAAATTTTATTGGCAGTCAAATTTACTATGTCGTACCAAATCCAGGAACATATATAGTCATATTGCATTAGACCTATGCCAAAATTTCCATCATGTTATGGCTGACTAATTCTGTCTGACTTTCTACTACCCTGGCTGCCAGATCTATGCCCTTATTCCTCTACTGTCCTACCAGTCCGATTGTCCTACGCTTTGGACCCTTTAGTAACTGCTTGCAGTTTCTAGTTATTATTATTATTATTTTTTTCCTGCCCTAAAACTGAATGTACAGCCTAAACCGTAAGAGCTAGACCAACCAAACTTGGTAAGATGATGTCAATTCCTACCCGCTACTCAGATTCTCTGACCCAGTCCTGTCAGCCAGATGGGGGCGCTCTAGCGCCCCTCAACGCGTTTCAGTCCATATCTCCTGTCCTATTAGTCCTACAATTGAATTTATTTTTTCTGCTGATACAGACAGCTTTGCTCTACCAACTTGCCATTTGGACTATGAAGCTCCACCTACTTAGATTTTTTGCTAATTTGCATAATTTGTGAAACTGGCTTCTGCCTTCAAGTCCTACACTGTTGGACCAAATCAGACACATGAGGTGTCAAACCGATCAGTCCACTGACCTGATCAAAAGCTGTTCAAGAAAGTCTGACATTTGTCAATTTTATGGCCACTAGCCACGCCCAAATCACACCTAAATTTGGCCTATTTCAGTCTGACTGCTATAACTTCTCCATACCTTTGCCTACCTGAACCAAACTTAGAATCCAACCTCCCTGCTCTATTATGGGGTGACCATACAATGCAGCCCACATTTCGTCAATAGGGGGCGCTACAACTAAAAACTGCTGATATCTCCTGACTGCTTTGACCAATCTAATTGAAATTTGGCAGATATGTACTACGTACAAGCCTGAGGTCAGACAAGTATCATGGCAGTCATTAGTTGTAAAATCCTGGCCACCATTAGCCAATCAAAATCAACCAGCCATTTGACTGGCTAAACAATGAGCAATCCAAACCAAATTTGGGTTCTACATTTGTACTCTGACCCTGAACCCACCCTGTAATGGACATGTCAGTCTGCCATATGGGGGCGCTACAGCACATTTCTGCCTATTTCTCCTGAACTGTTAATTATAAAATTAACAATTGTTGTTTACGCTATCCACTAGCTCATGACAAATTTAATGGCATAAAGAACTTCATCATATCTCTTGCCATTTTTGCCTATTTTGTAAAAGTCTTAAAACAGTACTTTTTCTTAACCTCCTTGGATTTTCACCAAACCTTCATATTTCTGTGATCATTTTAATCAGGAGACAGTCCTTATAAAGAAATATTAAAAAAATCTGAAACTTTCCATGTGGTATGGCCACCAGCCACACCCACACCATACTGGTGCCACACCCATTTCAATCAGACAGCTATATCTGAGGCGTGCCTCAGCCAATCATCACGAAACTTAAATATATATTGTAGGACATTACTGGGGAAGGGCCCTCCAATTTTCATGCCAATCAGTCAAACAGGGGCACTACAGCAATATAACATGTCTGTATAAACCTGCAAAATCAGTTCAAGTTACATTGTTGTCATTTTTGATAAAGTGACATATTACTCGTTAAAATCATTTGTCCTGCAAGTTCTGTTAGTCATGCTAAATCAAGATAGTCCATAATAGTCATTTGAATTACCTTGTGATATTTAAAAACTTAATAAATAACATATTACTATAACTACTACAATGTCTAGCCAAAGTAGGTCTTTCTGGTAGTAGATCAATCAGGACACTGCCCTTATGTATAATTTATAAAGATAGCTTCACCTGCCTGTACAGTATGGCCACCAGCCACACTGAACCTACCACATTTCCATGCTCATTTCAATCAAACAGCTAAATATGAGGTATACTTCATATGATCTTCACGAAATTTGACCCACTAATGTACCACTGCACCTCAGACAGACCCTCCAAATTTGGTGCCGATCGGTCAAATGGGGGCGCTACAGCTAATGTGCATATATGTGTAAGACCCACCTTAGCAAATTCAGCTGAAATGTCCTTATTTCTCATCAAATATTGAAAGATTTGTTCCCTTTCCCTTCAACTAGGTCCATATTTTTAATTTTTGTTCATTTTTCACCCATTTGCCTCATAGAACATTATCAGACTTCATTTACACATGAGAAGGCCTAAAAGTTTTAAATAGCATTTCTAAAATGGAGTGTTGACTCCACCTGCTGGCCAAATGATTTCCATGCCCATTTCAATCAAACAGTTATATCTCTGGCATGCTTCATCCAATCCTAACAAAATTTGATTCCCTTCTGTATCAGTGGACTACAGACAGACCTTCCAAATTTGGTGCCGATCAGTCAAACGGGGGCGCTACAGCAATATAACATGTCTGTATAAACCTGGAAAATCAGTTCAACTTACATTGTTCTTATTTCTGTTCCAGTCACATATTACTTATAAAAATCTTTTGTCTTGCAAGTTCTGTGTGTCATTACAAATCAAGATATATGCAATGCCTAATGATAGTCATTTCCATTCCCTTGTGATATTTAAAAACTTAAAAAATTACATATTGCTATAACTACTACGATATCCAGCCGAAGTACGTCATTCTGGTAGTAGATCAATCAGGACATGGCCTTTATGGATAATTTATAAAAATAACTTGACCTACCTGTATGCTATGGCCACCAGCTACACCTAACCTGCAACATTTAAATGCTCATTTCAATCAAACAGCTAAATCTAAGGCATACTTTATCTGATCATCACCAAATTTGACCAACTAATGTACCACTTCACCTAAGACAGACCCTGCAAATTTGGTGCCGATCGGTCAAATGGGGGCGCTACAGCTACTGTCCATATATGTCTAAGACCCACCTTAGCAAATTCACCTGAAATGTCCTTATTCCTCATGAAACCTTCAAAGAATTGTTATCTTTCCCTACACCTTAGTCCATATTTTTAAGTTCCTTTCATTTTTCAACAATTTACCTTATACAACATTATCAGACTTCATTTCAAATGAGAAGGTCTGAAAGCATTTAATACCATTTCTAAAATGGAGCGCTTACTCCACCTGCTGGCCACACCATTTCCATTCCCATTTCATTCAAACAGCTAAATCTCAGGCATGCTTCATCTGATCCTTACAAAATTTGATTCACTTCGGTATCACTGGACTTCAGACAGACCTTCCAAGTTTGGTGGCGATCAGTCAAACGGGAGTGGTTCAGCTATTGTCCTAGTATGTCTAATACCTACCTTGGCTAATTCAGCTGAAATATCCTTCATAATACTTTCAAGGAATTAACTTTCCCTTCACCTCAGTCCATATTTTTTAGCTCCTTTCATTTTTCTGCTATTTGACTTATAGAAAATTATCAGATGTTATTTATAAGCCAGGCAGTATATATTGCAGATTTTTCACTTTTTTGTATTAAATTGGCCAGTAGGTGGAGATGGTGCTCTATTTATATTGCAGTTTTTTGGATTTTTTTTTATACATTAGCCAGCAGGTGGTGTTCGTGCTTTATTTCATTAATGGCATTAAATTCTTTCAGGGCTTCTTATGTCTAGAAGAATACTTTACAAATGCAGTAAGCCACTGTTGTTTTCTTTAATATACAAGACAGCATGTGTTCACTGAGGTACTATAAAGTAAGCTTAACTTGTATGATCTACACTTAAAATATTAGGTATGCAGGTGCCTATTTCTACCAACTACTTAGACCATCTGACACAAACCATACATTGTCTTGGGCTGAGGCACTTCACCAAAGGGTTCTATACTATATCCTATATTGGTGTACTAAGGCTGCTTCTGCTAATGGCAGTAGTCAAACTGCCACACCAGGGACTGCATGCTACCATTTATCAAATGTAGTGCTAACTGCACCTGCTGGCCACACTATTTCCATACCGAATTTATTTAGTCTGCTAAATCTCATTCATACTTCATCTAATTCTCATAAAATTTGACTGACTTCTATAGCACTGGACTACGAATAGACCATCAAACTTTGGTGACATTCGGTTAAACGGGGGCGCTACTGCCACTGTCGAAATATGTCTAAAACTGAGTTAATGTAGCTGAAATTTCTTTATTTTTCATCAAACCTTCAAAGATTAATCACATATTCATTCACTTTCATTTTCCTGCCATTTCACTTTTAGAAATGTATCAAAGTTCAGTGATACTTCAGGCTGTGTACACTGCAGCAATTGCAATTTCTTTGAAAAGCTAGTCACCAAATTTCCCTTCTGTTTCTCATCTACCATCTTCCCTTTATCGTACCTTAATCAACATTTCTACGGTAATGTTAAAATGTCAAGTATCATCTTATCATAGTAGCATTTCCTACATTATGACTATTTAAATGCATTGGCCATCAGTTATAATCTGTACTTCATTTCAAATTTAGCCACTGTCATAATATGTCTAAGATCAACCTTAGTTAATGCAGCTGAAATTAATTCATTTGTCATCAAATATTTAAATATTAATCAACTTTCCCTTCATCTCAGTCCATATTATAAAATTGCTTTCATTTTCCTGCCATTTGACTTTTAGAAATCTATCAAACTTCAGTGATGTACACTACAGCAATTTCAATTTTTCCCAAAAGCTAGTTACCACATGTCCGTTCTTTCTCATCTACCATGTTCCTTATTTCTGACGATTTCTATGCATTGGCCATCAGTTACAGTCTATACTTCATTTACAATTTAGCCACTGTCCTAATATGTCTAACAACCTTGGTTAATGCAGCTGACATCTCCTTATTTTTTATTTAAACATTTAAATATTAATCACCTTTCCCTTCATCTAAGTCCATATTTTTTATCTGCTTATATATTACTGCCATTTCACTTTTAGAAATCTATCAAACTTCAATATTACTTCATCCTGTGTACACTGCAGCAATTGCAATATTTCTCAAACAGCTAGTCACCACATTTCTCTTCGGTTTCTCATCTACCATTTTCCCTTCATCGTACCTTGATAAACATTTCCACGGTAATGTTTAAATGTTAGGTATCATCTCATAGAAGCATTTCCTATTTTCTGCCAATTTAAATGCATTGCTAATCAATTACAGTCTGTACTTCATTTACAATAATTAGTGAACTTCAAATTTTATGCCAGTCACTTCATTACTATTCATTGCTTCTGCCCATTTGCTTTGGACCCGATTGTCACTGCTTGCAGTTATCTTTATTAAGGGTCCAAAGGACGAAGTCCTTATGGACCATTATTGTTTTTCTTAGGATTATTATTATTATTATTATTATTATTATTTTTCTGCCCTAAAACTGAATGTACAGCCTAAACTGTAAGAGCTAGACCAACCAAACTTGGTCAGATGATGTCAATTCCTACCCACTACTCAGGTTGTCCTACCCAGTCCTGCCAGCCAGATGGGGGCGCCTTAGCGCCCCCCAACACGTTTCGGTCGATATCTCCTGTCCTGTTAGACCTACAATCGAAATTCTTTGTTCTACATATACAGACAGCAAAGCCCTACCAACTTGCCATTTGGACTATGAAGCTCCGCCTACTTAGATTTTTTGCTAATTTGCATAATTTGCCAATCCTACTTTTTCCTTAAAGTCCTGGCTTGTCCTACCAAATCAGACAAATGAGGTGTCAGACGAATCAGAATTCTCTGCTGATCAAGAATTATCCACAAAATTCAGACATTTTTATATCCTACGGCCATTAGCCACGCCCAAACAATGTCCAAATTTGGCCCGTTTTGGTCTGACGGCTATAACTTGGCCGTGCCTTGGCCTACCTTGACCAAATTTGAAATGCTACCTCCCTACACCATTCTGGGGACACGGTCCGAGGCGGGCCGCATTTCGTCAATAGGGGGCGCTACAACTAAAAACTGGCAATATCTCCTGACTGCCTTTGCCAATCTAACTGAAATTTGGTAGATATGTACTAGGAAGCAGCCTGTGGTCAGTCACCTACAATGGCAGTAATTATTCCTTAAAGAGTGGCCGCCATCAGCCAATCAAAATCAAGCAGGCATTTCACAGGCTTCTCAATGACCAATCTAAATCAAATTTGGGTGATACATTTGTGCTCTGACCCTCTGCCTAAACTGTAAAGGACACCTCACTCGGCCAGATGGGGGCGCAACAGTGACAACTTTTGCATTTCTGCCTATTTCTCGAGAACGGTGAAGCCTACAATCGACATTTCTTGCCAGGTCAATTCAGTACGACATGCCAAATCAAACAACATGTAGAACTTGCTTCTGCATCTTTGCGTTTTTGCATAATTCATATTGGTCTGAAAACAAGACATTTCGTTAACCTCCTAGGATTTTCACCAAACTTACACAAATCTGGTATCATTTAAATCAGGAGACAGTCATAATAAATAATTCATAAAAAAATCATAAACTTTCCATGAGGTATAGTCACCAGCCACACACAAACCATACAGGTGCCATGCCCAATTCAATCAGACAGCTATATCTCAGGCCTGCCTCAGCCAATCATCACCAAACTTTAATATATCCTGTAGAATAGTAGTCCGGAAGGGCCCTCCAAATTTGGTGCCGATCGGTCAAACGGGGGCGCTACAACAACATAACATGTCTGTATAAACCTTGAAAATCAGTTCAACTTACATTTATCTCATTTCTGTTCTAGTGACATGTTACTGGTTAAAATATTTTGTACTGCCAGTTCTGTGAGTCATGCCAAATCAAGACATATGCAATGCCCAATGATAGTCATTTTCATTCCCTTGTGATGTTTAAAAACTTAATAAATAACATATTACTGTAACTTCTACAATGTTCAGCCCAAGTAGGTCATTCTGGTAGTACATCAATCAGGACATTGCCATTATGGATAATTCATAAAAATATCTTAACCTGTACGCTATGGCCACCAGCTACAACAAACCTGCACCATATCCATGCTCATTTCAATCAACCATCTAAAGCTCAGCTGTGCTTCAGCCAATCCTCATCAAATTTGACGGCCTAATGTAGTAAGGGACCTCAGACAGACCCTCCAATTTTGGTTCCAATCGGTCAAATGGGGGCGCTACAGCCACTGTCCATATATTTCTAAGACCCACCTTAGCAAATTCAGCTGAAATGTCCTTATTTCTCATAAAACCTTGAAAGAATTGTTACCTTTCCCTTCACCTGAGTCCATATTTCTTATTCACTTTCATTTTTCACCGATTTGCCTCATAGAACATTATCAGACTTAATTTACACATAAGAAGGCCTGAAAGTATTGAATACAATTTCTAAAATGGAGCGCTGACTCCACCTGCTGGCCACACTGTTTCCATGCCCATTTCATTAAAATAGCTATATCTCTGGCATGCTTCATCCAATCCTCACAAAATTTGACGCACATCTGTGTTACTAGACTTCAGAAAGACCTTCCAAGTTTGGTGGCAATCGGTCAAACGGGGGCACTACAGCCACTGTCCTAATATGTCTAAGACCAACCTTGGTTAATGCAGCTGAAATCTGCTTATCGTTTATTTAAAAATTAAAAAATTAATCACCTTTCCCTTCATCTAAGTCCATATTTTTAATCTGCTTATATTTTCCTGCCATTTGACTTTTACAAATCTTTCAAACTTCAATCTTTCTTCAGGCTGTGTACACTGCAGCAATTACAATTTTATAATAAATTGGCCAGCAGGTGGAGTCAGCGCTCCATTTCAATAATGCCTTCAATACTTTTAGCCTTTCTCCTGTCTAAATGTATAATCTAGAATGTGATACAGCATGATATTACTGCTGTTACATGTCACAATACGCAACTCAGCACTTTGTTAAGAATATGCAACACAGCCTATGTTTACACAGGCAGTATAAAAAAGAAAACTCTGTAATATCTAGACTTACCAGACCAGGTATGAAGGTCCCTAAATCTACCAACTAGTCAGGCCATCTGACCCAAACCATGCATTCAGTCAGGCTAAGGCACTCCACCACAGGGTTCTACATTCTGTCCTACATTTGCTGACCTGTTAGACTGATACTAACTAATCTATATCCTGATTTCTACCTACTACTGAGACCATCTGACCAAAACAATGCATTCAGTCAGGTTCAGGCACTACACCACAGGGTTCTACATTCTGTCCTACATTTCCTGACCTGTTAGACCGACACTCAACAATCTACATCATGATTTCTACCTTCTACTCAAACCATCTGACCTAAACAAGTTCTGTTCTGTCTGACATCTGCTGACCTGTAGTTCTGTCTGACTTTTTAGTATCCTCCTCTACGGTTTGCCCTACATCTCCTGTCACATTAGAGCTACGCTAAATCTCCATCCTGTTATGGCAGTCTAATTGTTGCCCGGTCAATTAAGTACGACATGCCAAATCAAACAACATGTAGAACTTGCTTCTGCATCTTTGCGTTTTTGCATAATTCATATTGGTCTGAAAACAAGACATTTCGTTAACCTCCTAGGATTTTCACCAAACCTACACAAATCTGGTATCATTTAAATCAGGAGACAGTCATAATAAATAATTCATAAAAAAATCATAAACTTTCCATGAGGTATAGTCACCAGCCACACACAAACCATACAGGTGCCATGCCCAATTCAATCAGACAGCTATATCTCAGGCCTGCCTCAGCCAATCATCACCAAACTTTAATATATCCTGTAGAATAGTAGTCCGGAAGGGCCCTCCAAATTTGGTGCCGATCGGTCAAACGGGGGCGCTACAACAATATAACATGTCTGTATAAACCTTGAAAATCAGTTCAACTTACATTTATCTCATTTCTGTTCTAGTGACATATTACTGGTTAAAATATTTTGTACTGCCAGTTCTGTGAGTCATGCCAAATCAAGACATATGCAATGCCCAATGATAGTCATTTTCATTCCCTTGTGATGTTTAATAACTTAATAAATAACATATTACTGTAACTTCTACAATATCCAGCCCAAGTAGGTCATTCTGGTAGTACATCAATCAGGACATTGCCCTTATGGATAATTCATAAAAATATCTTGACCTGTATGCTATGGCCACCAGCTACAACAAACCTGCACCATATCCATGCTCATTTCAATCAACCATCTAAATCTCAGCCGTGCTTCAGCCAATCCTCATCAAATTTGACGGCCTAATGTAGTAAGGGACCTCAGACAGACCCTCCAATATTGGTGCCAATCGGTCAAACAGGGGCGCTACAGCCACTGTCCATATATGTCTAAGACCCACCTTAGCAAATTCAGCTGAAATGTCCTTATTTCTCATAAAACCTTGAAAGAATTGTTACCTTTCCCTTCACCTGAGTCCATATTTTTTATTCACTTTCATTTTTCACCAATTTGCCTCATAGAACATTATCAGACTTAATTTACACATAAGAAGGCCTGAAAGTATTGAATACAATTTCTAAAATGGAGCGCTGACTCCACCTGCTGGCCACACTGTTTCCATGCCTATTTCATTCAAATAGCTATATCTCTGGCATGCTTCATCCAATCCTCACAAAATTTGATGCACGGCTGTGTTACTAGACTGCCTCAGCCAAGCTGCAAAAGACCTTCCAAGTTTGGTGGCAATCAGTCAAACGGGGGCACTACAGCCACTGTCATAATATGTCTAAGACCAACCTTGGTTAATGCAGCTGAAATCTGCTTATTGTTTATTTAAAAATTAAAATATTAATCACCTTTCCCTTCATCTAAGTCCATATTTTTAATCTGCTTATATTCTCCTGCCATTTGACTTTTACAAATCTTTCAAACTTTAATCTTTCTTCAGGCTGTGTACACTACAGCAATTACAATTTTATAATAAATTGGCCAGCAGGTGGAGTCAGCGCTCCATTTCAATAATGCCTTCAATACTTTTAGCCTTTCTCCTGTCTAAATATACATCCTAGAATAGCATACAGCATGATATTACTGCTGTTACATGTCACACTCCCGCAACTCAGCACTTTGTTAAGAATATGCAACACAGCCTATGTTTACACAGGCAGTATAAAAAAGCAACTATGTAATATCTACACTTACCAGACCAGGTATGAAGGTCCCTAAATCTACCAACTAGTCAGGCCATCTGACCCAAAACATGTATTAAGTCAGGCTAAGGCACTCCACCACAGGGTTCTACATTCTGTCCTGCATTTGCTGACCTGTTAGACCGATACTAACTAGTCTATATCCTGATTTCTACCTACTACTCAGACTATCTCACCAAAACATTGCATTCAGTCAGGTTCAGGCACTACACCACAGGGTCCTACATTCTGTCCTACATTTCCTGACCTGTTAGACGGACACTCAACAATCTCCATCCTGATTTCTACCTTCTACTCAAACCATCTGTTGTCCTACCTGTCCTACCTGTCCTACTTGTCATACCCTTTGGACCCTTCAGTAACTGCCTGCAGTTTCTAGTTATTATTATTATTATTTTTTTCCTGCCGTAAAACTGAATGTACAGCCTAAACCGTAAGAACTAGACCAACCAAACTTGGTAAGATGATGTCAATTCCTACCCGCTACTCAGATTCTCCGACCCAGGCCTGTCAGCCAGATGGGGGCGCTCTAGCGCCCCCCAACGCGTTTCAGTCCATATCTCCTGTCCTATTAGTCCTACAATTGAAATTATTTTTTCTGCTGATACAGACAGCTTTGCTCTACCAACTTGCCATTTGGACTATGAAGCTCCGCCTACTTAGATTTTTTGCTAATTTGCATAATTTGCAAAACTGACCTCTGCCTTCAAGTCCTACCCCGTCTGTCCAAATCAGACAAATGACATGTCAAACCAATCAGTTCTCTGAGCTGATCAAGACTTACAAAAATAATCATGAAATTTCTGTATCATATGGTCTTCAGCCACGCCCAAACTTTGCATAAATTTGGCCAGTTTCAGTCTGATTGCTATAACTTGGCTCTGCTTTAACCAATCTTAACCAAATTTGAAATCCTTCCTCCCAGTGCCATTCTGGGGACTAGGTATAAAGCTGGCCCCATTTCATCAATAGGGGGCGCTACAACTAAAAACTGCCAATATCTCCTGACTGCATTGACCAATCTAATTGAAATTTGGCAGATATGTACTACAACCAATTCTGAGATCAGACATATATCATAGCAGTCATTGATCATAAAATCATGGTCATCATCAGCCAATCAAAATGAAGCAGCCATTTGACAGGCTAAACAATACCGAATCTCAACCAAAACAGGCTGTCACATTTGATTCCCTACCCTTAGCATACCATGTTAAGGACACCGCAATCAGCCATATGGGGGCGCTACAGCAACAAGTTTTGCATTTCTGTCTATTTCTCTTGAACTGATAAAGATTAAATTTAGAATTGTTGCGAATCCTATCCACTCGCTCATGGCAAATTTAATGGTATAAAGAACTTCATCATATCTCTTGCCGTTTTTGCCTATTTTGTAACAGTCTGAAAACAGGGTTTTTTCTTATCCTCCTAGGATTTTCACCAAACCTACACAAATCTGGTATCATTTAAATCAGGAGACAGTCCCTATATAAAATTATTAAAAAAATCATAAACTTTCCATGAGGTACGACCACCAGCCACACCCAAACCATAGTGGTGCCACACCCACTTCAATCAGACAGCTATATCTCAGGCGTGCCTCAACCAATCATCACCAAACTTAAATATATAATGTAGGACATTACTGGGGAAGGGCCCTCCAAATTTTGTGCCGATCGGTCAAACGGGGGCGCTACAGCAATATAACATCACTGTATAAACTGCAAAATCAGCTCAACTTACATTTATCTCATTTTTGATCAAGTGACATATTACTGGTTAAAATCTTTTGCCCTGCAAGTTCTGTTAGTCATGTCAAATCAAGAAATATGCAATGTCACATGATAGTCATTTGCATTCCCTTGTCATATTTAAAAACTTAATAAATAACATATTACTGTAACTACTGCAATGTCCAGCCTAAGTAGGTCAATCTGGTAGTAGATTAATCAGGACACTGCCCTTATGTATAATTTATAAAGATATCATAACCTGCCTGTACATTATGGCCACCAGCCACACTGAACCTACAGCATTTCCATAATCATTTCAATCAAACAGCTAAATCTGAGGCATGCTTCGTCTGATCATCACCAAATTTGAGCCACTAATGTAACACTGCACCTCAGACAGACCATACAAATTTGGTGCCGATCGGTCAAACGGGGGCGCTACAGCAATATAACATGTCTGTATAAATGTGGAAAATCAGTTCAACTTACATTGTTCTTATTTCTGTTACAGTCACATTTTACTGATAAAAATATTTTGTCCTGCAAGTTCTGTGTGTCATTCCAAACCAAGATATATGCAATGTTACATGATAGTCATTTGCATTCCCTTGTGATTATTAAAAACTTAATAAATAACATATTGCTATAACTACTACAATGTCCAGCCAAAGTAGGTCATTCTGATAGTAGATCAATCATGACATGGTCCTTATAGATAATTTATAAAAATAGCTTGACCTACCTGTATGCTATGGCCACCAACTACACCAAACCTGCACCATTTCCATGCTCATTTCAATCAAACAGCTAAATCTGAGGCAGACTTCGTCTGATCATCACCAAATTTGACCCACTAATGTAGCACTGGACCTCAAACAGACCTTCCAAATTTGGTGCTGATCGGTCAAATGGGGGCGAGACAGCCACTGTCCATATATGTGTAAGACCCACCTTAGCAGATTCAGCTGAAATGTCCTTATTCCTCATGAAACCTTCAAATAATTGTTACCTTTCCCTTCAGCTGAGTCCATATTTTTAATTTCCTTTCATTTTTCACCAATTTGCCTTATACAACATTATCAGACTTCATTTACAAATGAGAAGGTCAGAAAGCATTTAATATCATTTCTAAAATGGAGCGCTGACTCCACCTGCTGGCCACACCATTTCCATTACCATTTCATTCAAACAGCTAAATCTCAGGCATGCTTCATCTGATCCTTACAAAATTTGATTCACTTCTGTATGACTGGACTACAGACAAATCTTCCAAGTTTGGTGGCGATCAGTCAATCTGGAGCGGTACAGCCACTGTCCTAGTATGTCTAATAACTACCTTGGCTAATTCAGCTGAAATATCCTTCATAATACTTTCAAGGAATTAACTTTCCCTTCACCTCAGTCCATATTTTTAAGCTCCTTTCATTTTTATGCTACTTGACTTATAGAAAATTATCAGATTTTATTTATAAGCCAGGCAGTATATATTGCAGATTTTTTGCTTTTTTGTATTAAATTGGCCAGTAGGTGGAGATGGTGCTCTATTTATATTGCAGTTTTTTGGATTTTTTTTTATACATTAGCCAGCAGGTGGTGTTCGTCCTGTATTTCATTAATGGCATTAAATTCTTTCAGGGCTTCTTATGTCTAGAAGAATACTTTACAAATGCAGTAAGCCACTGTTGTTTTTTTTAATATACAAGACAGCATTTGTTCACTGAGGTAGTATAAAGTAAGCTTAACTTGTATGATCTAGACTTAAAATATTAGGTATGCAGGTGCCTATTTCTACCGTCTACTTAGACCATCTGACACAAAAAACAAATTCTTTTGGGCTGAGGCACTTCAGCAAATGGTTATATATTGTATCTTATATTGTTGTACTATGGTTGCTTCTGCTAATGGCAGTAGTCAAACTGCCACACCAGGGACTGCATACTACCAATTATCAAATGTAGTGCTAACTCCACCTGCTGGCCTCACTACTTCCATACCGAATTCATTAAGTCTGCTAAACCTCATTCATACTTCATCGAATTCTCACAAAATTTGACTCACTTCTGTAGCACTGGACTATGAATAGACCATCTAACTTTGGTGACATTCGGTTAAACGGGGGTGCTTCTGCCACTGTCGAAATATACTAGTTGTTAATGCAGCTGAAATTTCTTTATTTTTCATCAAACCTTCAAAGATTATTGACATTTTCATTTCATTTCACTTTTAGAAATGTATCAAAGTTCAGAGATACTTCAGGCTGTGTACAGTGCAACAATTGCAATTTCTTCCAACAGCTAGTCACCACATGTCCCTTCTGTTTCTCATCTACCCTCTTCCCTTTATCGTACCTTAATCAACATATCAAAGTCAATGTTCAAAATGTCAGGTATAATCTTATCATAGAAGCATTTCCTACTTTGTGTCTATTTAAATGCATTGGCCATCAGTTACAGTCTGTACTTCATTTCAAATTTAGCCACTGTCATAATATGTCTAAGATCAACCTTGGATAATGCAGCTGACATCTCCTTATTGTTTATTTAAACATTTAAATATTATTCACCTTTCCCTTCTTCAAAGTCCATATTTTTAATCTGCTTATATAATCCTGCCATTTCACTTTTAAAAATCTATCAAACTTCAATGTCCACAGCCTGTGTACACTGCAGCAATTGCAATATTTCTCCAACAGCTAGTCACCACATTTCCCTTCCGTTTCTCATCTACCATTTTCCTTTATCATACCTTGATAAACATTTCCACAATAATGTTTAAATGTTAGCTATCATCTCATAGTAGCATTTCCTATTTTCTGACTATTTAAATGCATTGGCCATCAGTTACAGTCTATACTTCATTTACAATTTAGCCACTGTCTTAATATGTCTAACAACAACCTTGGTTAATGCAGCTGACATCTCCTTATTGTTTATTTAGACATTTAAATATTAATCACCTTTACCTTCATCTAAGTCCATATTTTTAATCTGCTTATATGTTACTGCCATTTGACTTTTAGAAATCTATCAAACTTCAATGTTACTTCATCCTGTGTACACTGCAGCAATTGCAATATTTCTCAAACAGCTAGTCACCACATTTCCCTTCAGTTTCTCATCTACCCTGTTCCCTTCATCATACCTTGATAAACATTTCCACGGTAATGTTCAAATGTTAGGTATCATCTCATAGAAGCATTTCCTATTTCCTGCCAATTTAAATGCATTGCTCATCAATTACAGTCTGTACTTCATTTCCAATAATTAGTGAACTTCTAATTTTATGCCATTCACTTCATTCCTCTTCATTGCTTCTTTCCATTAGCTTTGGACCCGATTGTCACTGCTTGCAGTTATCTTTATTAAGGGTCCAAAGCATGAAATGCTTATGGACCATTATTGTTTTTCTTAGGATTATTAAGGGTCCAAAGCATGAAATGCTTTTGGACCATTATTGTTTTTCTTAGGATTATTATTATTATTATTATTTTTTTCCTGCCCTAAAACTGAATGTACAGCCTAAACCGTAAGAGCTAGACCAACCAAACTTGGTAAGATGATGTCAATTCCTACCCGCTACTCAGATTCTCTGACCCAGTCCTGTCAGCCAGATGGGGGCGCCTTAGCGCCCCCCAACACGTTTCAGTCGATATCTCCTGTCCTGTTAGTCCTACAATCGAAATTCTTTGTTCTACATATACAGACAGCAAAGCCCTACCAACTTGCCATTTGGACTATGAAGCTCCGCCTACTTAGATTTTTTGCTAATTTGCATAATTTGCAAATCCTACTTTTCCCTTGAAGTCCTAGTTTGTTCTACCAAATCAGACAAATGAGGTGTCAAACGAATCAGAACTCTGAGCTGATCAAGAATCATCAACAAAATTCAGACATTTTTATATCGTACGGCCATTAGCCACGCCCAAACAATGGCCAAATTTCGCCCATTTTGGTCTGACGGCTATAACTTGGCTATTCCTTGGCCTACCTTGACCAAATTTGAAATGCTACCTCGCAACACCATCCTGGGGACACGGTCCAAGGCGGGCCGCATTTCGTCAATAGGGGGCGCTACAACTAAAAACTGGCAGTATCTCCTGACTGCCTTGGCCAATCTAACTGAAATTTGGCAGATATGTACTAGGACGCAGCCTGTGGTCAGTCACATACAATGGCAGTAATTCGTCCTTAAAGAGTTGCCGCCATCATCCAATCAAAATCAAGCAGCCATTTGACAGGCTTATCAATGACCAATCTAAATCAAATTTGGGTGATACATTTGTGCTCTCACCCTCTGCCTACCCTGTAAAGGACACCTCACTCGGCCAGATGGGGGCGCTACAGTGACAACTTTTGCGTTTCTGCCTATTTCTCGAGAATGGTGAAGCTTACAATCAACATTTACTGCCAGGTCAATTCAGTACGACATGCCAAATCAAACAACATGTAGAACTTGCTTCTGCACCTTAGCATTTTTGCATAATTCATATTGGTCTGAAAACAAGACATTTCATTAGCCTCCTAGGATTTTCACCAAACCTACACAAATCTGGTATCATTTAAATCAGGAGACAGTCCTTATTTATAATTATCCAAAAAAACCTAAACTTTCAATGAGGATCGGCCACCAGCCACACCCAAACCATATAGGTGCCATGGCCAATTCAATCAGACAGCTATATCTTAGGCGTGCCTCAACCAATCATCACCAAACTTAAATATATAATGTAGGACATTACTCGGAAAGGGCCCTCCAAATTTTGTGCCGATCGGTCAAACGGGGGCGCTACAGCAATATAACATGTCTGTATAAACCTGGAAAATCAGTTCAATTTACATTGTTCTTATTTCTGTTCCAGTCACATATTACTGATAAAAATCATTTGTCCTGCAAGTTCTGTGTGTCATTCCAAATCAAGATATATGCAATGCCAAATGATAGTCATTTCCATTCCCTTGTGATATTTAAAAACTTTAAAAATTACATATTGCTATAACTACTACAATATCCAGCTGAAGTACGTCATTCTGGTAGTAGATCAATCAGGAGATGGCCTTTATGGATAATTTATAAAAATAACTTGACCTACCTGTATGCTATGGCCACCAGCTACACCTAACCTGCAACATTTAAATGCTCATTTCAATCAAACAGCTAAATCTAAGGCATACTTTATCTGATCATCACCATATTTGACCAACTAATGTACCACTGCACCTCAGACAGACCCTCCAAATTTGGTGCCGATCGGTCAAATGGGGGCGCTACAGCTACTGTCCATATATGTCTAAGACCCACCTTAGCAAATTCAGCTGAAATGTCCTTCTTTCTCATAAATCCTTCAAAGAATTTTTACCTTTCCCTACACCTTAGTCCATATTTTTAAGTTCCTTTCATTTTTCACCAATTTGCCTTATACAACATTATCAGACTTCATTTACAAATGAGAAGGTCAGAAAGCATTTAACATCATTTCTAAAATGGAGCGCTGTCTCCACCTACTGGCCACAACATTTCCATTCCCATTTCATTAAAACAGCTAAATCTCAGGCATGCTTCATCCGATCCTTACAAAATTTGATTAACTTCTGTATGACTGGACTACAGAGAGATCTTCCAAGTTTGGTGGCGATCAGTCAATCTGGAGCGGTACAGCCACTGTCCTAGTATGTCTAATACCTACCTTTGCTAATTCAGCTGAAATATCCATCATAATACTTTCAAGGAATTAACTTTCCCTTCACCTCAGTCGATATTTTTAAGCTCCTTTCATTTTTCTGCTATTTGACTTATAGAAAATTATCAGATTTTATTTATAAGCCAGGCAGTATATATTGCAGATTTTTGGCTTTTTTGTATTAAATTGGCCAGTAGGTGGAGATGGTGCTCTATTTATATTGCACTTTTTTGGATTTTTTTTTATGGATTAGCCAGCAGGTGGAGTTCGTCCTGTATTTCATTAATGGCATTAAATTCTTTCAGGGCTTCTCATGTCTAGAAGAATACTTTACAAATGCAGTAAGCCACTGTTGTTTTTTTTAATATACAAGACGGCATGTGTTCACTGAGGTACTATAAAGTAAGCTTAACTTGTATGATCTAGACTTAAAATATTAGTTATGCAGGTGCCTATTTCTACCGTCTACTTAGACCATCTGACACAAAAAACAAATTCTTTTGGGCTGAGGCACTTCAGCAAATGGTTATATATTGTATCTTATATTGTTGTACTAAGGCTGCTTCTGCTAATGGCAGTAGTCAAACTGCCACACCAGGGACTGCATGCTACCAATTATCAAATGTAGTGCTAACTCCACCTGCTGGCCTCACTATTTCCATACCGAATTCATTAAGTCTGCTATTCCTCATTCATACTTCATCGAATTTTCACAAAATTTGACTCACTTCTGTAGCACTGGACTATGAATAGACCATCTAACTTTGGTGACATTCGGTTAAACGGGGGTGCTTCTGCCACTGTCAAAATATACTCATAGTTAATGTAGCTGAAATTTCTTTATTTTTCATCAAACCTTCCATTATTATTGATATTTTCATTTCATTTCACTTTTAGAAATGTATCAAAGTTCAGAGATACTTCAGGCTGTGTACAGTGCAACAATTGCAATTTCTTCCAACAGCTAGTCACCACATGTCCCTTCTGTTTCTCATCTACCCTCTTCCCTTTATCGTACCTTAATCAACATATCAAAAACAATGTTCAAAATGTTAGGTATTATCTTATCATAGAAGCATTTCCTACTTTCTGACTATTTAAATGCATTGGCCATCAGTTACAGTCTGTACTTCATTTACAATTTAGCCACTGTCATAATATTTCTAAGACCAACCTTGGTTAATGCAACTGAAATTAGCTTATTTCTCATCAAATATTTAAAAATTAATCACCATTCCCTTCACCTCAGTCAATATTAATAAATTGGTTTCATTATCCTGCCATTTGACTTTTAGAAATGTATCAAACTTCAGTGATGTACACTGCAGCAATTTCAATTTTTTTCCAACAGCTAGTCACCACATGTCTGTTATTTCTTATCTACCATTTTCTTACTTTCTGACTATTTCAATGCATTGGCCATCAGTTACACTATGTACTTCATTTACAATTTAGCCACTGTCCTAATATGTTTAAGACCAACCTTGGTTAATGCAGCTGACATCTCCTTATTGTTTATTTAGACATTTAAATATTAATCACCTTTCCCTTCATCTAAGTCCATATTTTTAATCTGCTTATATGTTACTGCCATTTGACTTTTAGAAATCTATCAAACTTCAATGTTACTTCATCCTGTGTACACTGCAGCAATTGCAATATTTCTCAAACAGCTAGTCACCACATTTCCCTTTGGTTTCTCATCTACCCTTTTCCCTTCATCGTACCTTGATAAACATTTCCACGGTAATGTTAAAATGTTAGGTATCATCTCATAGAAGCATTTCCTATTTTCTGCCAATTTAAATGCATTGCTCATCAATTACAGTCTGTACTTCATTTGCAATAATTAGCGAACTTCTAATTTTATACCATTCACTTCATTCCTCTTCATTGCTTCTTTGCATTAGCTTTGGACCCGATTGTCACTGCTTGCAGTTATCTTTATTAAGGGTCCAAAGCATGAAATGCTTATGGACCATTATTGTTTTTCTTAGGATTATTATTATTATTATTATTATTATTATTATTATTATTATTATTATTATTATTATTATTATTATTTTTTTCCTGCCCTAAAACTGAATGTACAGCCTAAACCGTAAGAGCTAGACCAACCAAACTTGGTAAGATGATGTCAATTCCTACCCGCTACTCAGATTCTCTGACCCAGTCCTGTCAGCCAGATGGGGGCGCTCTAGCGCCCCTCAACGCGTTTCAGTCCATATCTCCTGTCCTATTAGTCCTACAATTGAATTTATTTTTTCTGCTGATACAGACAGCTTTGCTCTACCAACTTGCCATTTGGACTATGAAGCTCCACCTACTTAGATTTTTTGCTAATTTGCATAATTTGTGAAACTGGCTTCTGCCTTCAAGTCCTACACTGTTGGACCAAATCAGACAAATGAGGTGTCAAACCGATCAGTCCACTGACCTGATCAAAAGCTGTTCAAGAAAGTCTGACATTTGTCTATTTTATGGCCACTAGCCACGCCCAAATCACACCTAAATTTGGCCTATTTCAGTCTGACTGCTATAACTTCTCCATACCTTTGCCTACCTGAACCAAACTTAGAATCCAACCTCCCTGCTCTATTATGGGGTGACCATACAATGCAGCCCACATTTCGTCAATAGGGGGCGCTACAACTAAAAACTGCTGATATCTCCTGACTGCTTTGACCAATCTAATTGAAATTTGGCAGATATGTACTACGTACAAGCCTGAGGTCAGACAAGTATCATGGCAGTCATTAGTTGTAAAATCCTGGCCACCATTAGCCAATCAAAATCAACCAGCCATTTGACTGGCTAAACAATGAGCAATCCAAACCAAATTTGGGTTCTACATTTGTACTCTGACCCTGAACCCACCCTGTAATGGACATGTCAGTCTGCCATATGGGGGCGCTACAGCACATTTCTGCCTATTTCTCCTGAACTGTTAATTATAAAATTGACAATTGTTGTTTACGCTATCCACTAGCTCATGACAAATTTAATGGCATAAAGAACTTCATCATATCTCTTGCCATTTTTGCCTATTTTGTAAAAGTCTTAAAACAGTACTTTTTCTTAACCTCCTTGGATTTTCACCAAACCTTCATATTTCTGTGATCATTTTAATCAGGAGACAGTCCTTATAAAGAAATATTAAAAAAATCTGAAACTTTCCATGTGGTATGGCCACCAGCCACACCCACACCATACTGGTGCCACACCCATTTCAATCAGACAGCTATATCTGAGGCGTGCCTCAGCCAATCATCACAAAACTTAAATATATATTGTAGGACATTACTGGGGAAGGGCCCTCCAATTTTCATGCCAATCAGTCAAACAGGGGCACTACAGCAATATAACATGTCTGTATAAACCTGCAAAATCAGTTCAAGTTGCATTGTTGTCATTTTTGATAAAGTGACATATTACTCGTTAAAATCTTTTGTCCTGCAAGTTCTGTTAGTCATGCTAAATCAAGATAGTCCATAATAGTCATTTGAATTACCTTGTGATATTTAAAAACTTAATAAATAACATATTACTATAACTACTACAATGTCTAGCCAAAGTAGGTCTTTCTGGTAGTAGATCAATCAGGACACTGCCCTTATGTATAATTTATAAAGATAGCTTCACCTGCCTGTACAGTATGGCCACCAGCCACACTGAACCTACCACATTTCCATGCTCATTTCAATCAAACAGCTAAATATGAGGTATACTTCATATGATCTTCACGAAATTTGACCCACTAATGTACCACTGCACCTCAGACAGACCCTCCAAATTTGGTGCCGATCAGTCAAATGGGGGCGCTACAGCTAATGTGCATATATGTGTAAGACCCACCTTAGCAAATTCAGCTGAAATGTCCTTATTTCTCATCAAATATTCAAAGATTTGTTCCCTTTCCCTTCAACTAGGTCCATATTTTTAATTTTTGTTCATTTTTCACCCATTTGCCTCATAGAACATTATCAGACTTCATTTACACATGAGAAGGCCTAAAAGTTTTAAATAGCATTTCTAAAATGGAGTGTTGACTCCACCTGCTGGCCAAATGATTTCCATGCCCATTTCAATCAAACAGTTATATCTCTGGCATGCTTCATCCAATCCTAACAAAATTTGATTCCCTTCTGTATCAGTGGACTACAGACAGACCTTCCAAATTTGGTGCCGATCAGTCAAACGGGGGCGCTACAGCAATATAACATGTCTTTATAAACCTGCAAAATCAGTACAACTTACATTTATCTCATTTCTGTTCCAGTGACATATGACTGGTTGAAATCTTTTGTATTGCAAGTTCTCTTAGTTATGCCAAATCAAGAAATATGCAATGCCTAATGATTGTCATTTGCATTCCCTTGTGACATTTAAAAACTTAATAAATAACATATTGCTATAACTACTACAATGTCCAGCCCAAGAAGGTCATTCTGGTAGTAGATCAATCATGACACGGCCCTTATGGATAATTTATAAAAATAACTTGACCTACCTGTATGCTATGGCCACCAACTACACCAAACCTGCACCATTTCCATGCTCATTTCAATCAAACAGCTAAATCTGAGGCATTCTTCATCCAATCCTCATAAAATTTGACCAGCTAATGTAACCATAGACCACAGACAGACCTTCCAACTTTAGTGCCGATCGGTCAAATGGGGGAGCTACAGCCACTGTCTATATATTTCTAAGACCCACCTTAGCAAATTCAGTTGGAATGTCCTTATTTCTCTTCAAACATTCAAAGAATTGTTTGCTTTCCCTTCAACTAGGTCCATATTTTAATTTCTGTTCATTTTTCACCCATTTGCCTCAGAACATTATCAGAATTAATTTAAACATGAGAAGGCCTAAAAGTATTAAATAGCATTTCTAAAATGGAGCGTTGACTCCACCTGCTGGCCACACCATTTCCATTTCATTCAAACAGCTAAATCTCAGGCATGCTTCTCCCAATCTTCACAAAATTTGACTGTCTCCTGCAGGAGTGGACTACAGACAGACCATCTATGTTTGGTGGTGATCGGGCAAATGGGGGCACTACAGCCAATGTTGTATTATGTCTAAGAGCCACCTTAACAGATTCAGCTGAAATGCCCTTATTCCTCATGAAACCTTCAAAGAATTGTTACCTTTCCCTTCACCTTAGTCCATATTTTTAATTTCCTTTCATTTTTCACCAATTTGCCTTATACAACATTATCAGACTTCATTTACAAATGAGAAAGTCAGAAAGCATTTAATATCATTTCTAAAATGGAGCGCTGACTACACCTTCTGGCCACACCATTTCCATTCCCATTTCATTCAAACAGCTAAATCTCTGGCATGCTTCATCTGATCCTTACAAAATTTGATTCACTTCTGTATGACTGGACTACAGACAAATCTTCCAAGTTTGGTGGCGATCAGTCAATCTGGAGCGGTACAGCCACTTTCCTAGTATGTCTAATACCTACCTTGGCTAATTCAGCTGAAATATCCTTCATAATACTTTAAAGGAATTAACTTTCCCTTCACCTCAGTCCATATTATTAAGCTCCTTTCATTTTTCTGCTATTTGACTTATAGAAAATTATCAGATTTTAATTATAAGCCAGGCAGTATATATTGCAGATTTTTTGCTTTTTTGTATTAAATTGGCCAGTAGGTGGAGATGGTGCTCTATTTATATTGCAGTTTTTTGGATTTTTTTTTATACATTAGCCAGCAGGTGGAGTTCGTCCTGTATTTCATTAATGGCATTAAATTCTTTCAGGGCTTCTCATGTCTAGAAGAATACTTTACAAATGCAGTAAGCCACTGTTGTTTTTTTAATATACAAGACAGCATGTGTTCACTGAGGTACTGTAAAGTAAGCTTAACTTGTATGATCTAGACTTAAAATATTAGTTATGCAGGTGCCTATTTCTACCGTCTACTTAGACCATCTGACACAAAAAACAAATTCTTTTGGGCTGAGGCACTTCAGCAAATGGTTATATATTGTATCTTATATTGTTGTACTAAGGCTGCTTCTGCTAATGGCAGTAGTCAAACTGCCACACCAGGGACTGCATACTACCAATTATCAAATGTAGCGCTAACTCCACCTGCTGGCCTCACTATTTCCATACCGTATTCATTAAGTCTGCTAAACCTCATTCATACTTCATCGAATTCTCACAAAATTTGACTCACTTCTGTAGCACTGGACTATGAATAGACCATCTAACTTTGGTGACATTCGGTTAAACGGGGGCGCTTCTGCCACTGTCAAAATATACTCAGTTAATGCAGCTGAAATTTCTTTATTTTTCATCAAACCTTCAAAGATTATTGACATTTTCATTTCATTTCACTTTTAGAAATGTATCAAAGTTCAGAGATACTTCAGGCTGTGTACAGTGCAACAATTGCAATTTCTTCCAACAGCTAGTCACCACATGTCCCTTCTGTTTCTCATCTACCCTCTTCCCTTTATCGTACCTTAATCAACATATCAAAGTCAATGTTCAAAATGTCAGGTATTATCTTATCATAGAAGCATTTCCTACTTTTTCTGACTATTTAAATGCATTGGCCATCAGTTACAGTCTGTACTTCATTTCAAATTTAGCCACTGTCAAAATATGTCTAAGATCAACCTTGGTTAATGCAGCTGACATCTCCTTATTGTTTATTTAAACATTTAAATATTATTCACCTTTCCCTTCTTCAAAGTCCATATTTTTAATCTGCTTATAAATTCCTGCCGTTTGACTTTTAGAAATCTATCAAACTTCAATGTTACTTCAGCCTGTGTACACTGCAGCAATTGCAATCTTTCTCCAACAGTTAGTCACCACATTTCCCTTCCGTTTCTCATCTACCATTTTCCTTTATCATACCTTGATAAACACTTCCACAATAATGTTTAAATGTTAGCTATCATCTCATAGTAGCATTTCTTATTTTCTGACTATTTAAATGCATTGGCCATCAGTTACAGTCTATATTTCATTTACAATTTAGCCACTGTCATAATATGTCTAACAACAACCTTGGTTAATGCAGCTGACATCTCCTTATTGTTTATTTAAACATTTAAATATTAATCACCTTTCCCTTCATCTAAGTCCATATTTTTAATCTGCTTATAAATTCCTGCCATTTGACTTTTAGAAATCTATCAAACTTCAATGTTACTTCAGCCTGTGTACACTGCAGCAATTGCAATATTTCTCCAACAGCTTGTCACCACATTTCCCTTCTGTTTCTCATCTACCTTTTTCCCTTCATCGTACCTTGATAAACATTTCCAAAGGTAATGTTTAAATGTTAGATATCATCTCATAGTAGCATTTCATATTTTCTACCAATTTAAATGCATTGCTCATCAATTACAGTCTGTACTTCATTTACAAATAATTAGTGAACTTCTAATTTTATGCCATTCACTTCTTTCCTCTTCATTGCTTCTTTCCATTAGCTTTGGACCCGATTGTCACTGCTTGCAGTTATCTTTATTATTATTATTTTTTTCCTGCCGTAAAACTGAATGTACAGCCTAAACCGTAAGAGCTAGACCAACCAAACTTGGTAAGATGATGTCAATTCTTACCCGCTACTCAGATTCTCTGACCCAGTCTTGTCAGCCAGATGGGGGCGCTCTAGCGCCCCCCAACGCGTTTCAGTCCATATCTCCTGTCCTATTAGTCCTACAATTGAAATTCTTTTTTCTGCTGATACAGACAGCCATTCCCTACCAACTTGCCATTTGGACTATGAAGCTCCGCCTACTTAGATTTTTTGCTAATTTGCATAATTTGCAAATCCTACTTTTCCCTTCAAGTCCTAGCTTGTTCTACCAAATCAGACAAATGAGGTGTCAAACGAATCAGAACTCTGAGCTGATCAAGAATCATCAACAAAATTTCGACATTTTTATATCCTACGGCCATTAGCCACGCCCAAACAATGGCCAAATTTCGCCCATTTTGGTCTGACGGCTATAACTTGGCAATTCCTTGGCCTACCTTGACCAAATTTGAAATCCTACCTCGCAACACCATCCTGGGGACACGGTCCAAGGCGGGCCGCATTTCGTCAATAGGGGGTGCTACAACTAAAAACTGGCAGTATCTCCTGACTGCCTTGGCCAATCTAACTGAAATTTGGCAGATATGTACTTGGACGCAGCCTGTGGTCAGTCACATACAATGGCAGTAATTTGTCCTTAAAGAGTGGCCGCCATCGTCCAATCAAAATCAAGCAGCCATTTGACAGGCTTATCAATGACCAATCTAAATCAAATTTGGGTGATACATTTGTGCTCTCACCCTCTGCCTACGCTGTAAAGGACACCTCACTCGGCCAGATGGGGGCGCTACAGTGACAACTTTTGCGTTTCTGCCTATTTCTCGAGAATGGTGAAGCCTACAATCAACATTTACTGCCAGGTCAATTCAGTACGACATGCCAAATCAAACAACATGTAGAACTTGCTTCTGCACCTTAGCATTTTTGCATAATTAATATTGGTCTGAAAACAAGACATTTCGTTAGCCTCCTAGGATTTTCACCAAACCTACACAAATCTGGTATCATTTAAATCAGGAGACAGTCCTTATATATAATTATCCAAAAAAACCTAAACTTTCAATGAGGATCGGCCACCAGCCACACCCAAACCATATCGGTGCCATGGCCAATTCAATCAGACAGCTATATCTTAGGCGTGCCTCAACCAATCATCACCAAACTTAAATATATAATGTAGGACATTACTCGGAAAGGGCCCTCCAAATTTTGTGCCGATCGGTCAAACGGGGGCGCTACAGCAATATAACATGTCTGTATAAACCTGGAAAATCAGTTCAATTTACATTGTTCTTATTTCTGTTCCAGTCACATATTACTGATAAAAATCATTTGTCCTGCAAGTTCTGTGTGTCATTCCAAATCAAGATATATGCAATGCCTAATGATAGTCATTTCCATTCCCTTGTGATATTTAAAAACTTTAAAAATTACATATTGCTATAACTACTACAATATCCAGCTGAAGTACATCATTCTGGTAGTAGATCAATCAGGAGATGGCCTTTATGGATAATTTATAAAAATAACTTGACCTACCTGTATGCTATGGCCACCAGCTACACCTAACCTGCAACATTTAAATGCTCATTTCAATCAAACAGATAAATCTAAGGCATACTTTATCTGATCATCACCAAATTTGACCCACTAATGTACCACTGCACCTCAGACAGACCCTCCAAATTTGGTGCCAATTGGTCAAATGGGGGTGCTACAGCTACTGTCCATATATGTCTAAGACCCACCTTAGCAAATTCAGCTGAAATGTCCTTCTTTCTCATAAATCCTTCAAAGAATTTTTACCTTTCCCTACACCTTAGTCCATATTTTTAAGTTCCTTTCATTTTTCACCAATTTGCCTTATAAAACATTATCAGACTTCATTTACAAATGAGAATGTCAGAAAGCATTTAATATCATTTCTAAAATGGAGCGCTGACTCCACCTGCTGGCCACAACATTTCCATTCCCATTTCATTCAAACAGCTAAATCTCAGGCATGCTTCATCAGATCCTTACAAAATTTGATTCACTTCTGTATGACTGGACTACAGACAGATCTTTCAAGTTTGGTGGCGATCAGTCAATCTGGAGCAGTACAGCCACTGTCCTAGTATGTCTAATACCTACCTTGGCTAATTCAGCTGAAATATCCTTCATAATACTTTCAAGGAATTAACTTTCCCTTCACCTCAGTCCATATTTTTAAGCTCCTTTCATTTTTCTGCTATTTGACTTATAGAAAATTATCAGATTTTATTTATAAGCCAGGCATTATATATTGCAGATTTTTCTCTTTTTTGTATTAAATTGGCCAGTAGGTGGAGATGGTGCTCTATTTATATTGCAATTTTTTGGATTTTTTTTTTATAGACTAGCCAGCAGGTGGAGTTCATCCTCTATTTCATTAATGCCATTCATTTCTTTCAGGGCTTCTCATGTCTTGAAGAATACTTTACAAATGGAGTAAGCCACTGTTGTTTTCAATATACAAGACGGCATGTGTTCACTGAGGTAGTATAAAGTAAGCTTAACTTGTATGATCCAGACTTAAAATATTAGGTATGCAGGTGCCTATTTCTACCGACTACTTAGACCATCTGACACAAACCATACATTGTCTTGGGCTGAGGCACTTCACCAAAGGGTTCTATATTCTATCCTATATTGGTGTACTAAGGCTGCTTCTGCTAATGGCAGTAGTCAAACTGCCACACCAGGGACTGCATGCATACAGCAGGCTAATGTTATACATTATGGCCATTTACTATATAATGTCATTATAGTGTAGTATGTTTTTCCTTAAATGTTGCTCAGGACATTGTAATACTTTTTGTATGTATATTTCCTTTACTGCCTGTTTCACCTACCGTATTTGAAATTTATTCTGACATTTACATGTGTATTTAACATGCTTAAGAATGATGACTGTATTAATGATTATAATATTTATTATTATTCATTAGAGACATAATGGAAAACACATTATACACATTGTAAAATTGCAATTAAATACATCTGTCTTAGCCAAACATTTAGGTTTGTGTCATTGTTTGAGGAGGCTGAAAAAGTACATTGAGACCACAATAGTTGAGCCAGCACAATTGACATAATATTTCGCATATGATGTGCATACCATTCTTACATAAAGTGTATAAAGACCACAAAGTGTGATAGTAGCACTCATATATATATATACTACAAAAGTCCCAACATGGCAATATTCTTTTGAATATACAATTTAGTGTAAGTCAACACAGGCATCACAAACAAAGCTGGACCATTATTTTGACATCAATTTAACCATGGCATCATGACTGTAAATTCCGTAACATATTATGTAGTGCAGAACTGTTACAACACATCATTAATGTTTTGTTATTGCAGAGTAAAACTGAAAATAACTTAATAAATAATACAAAAAAAATTGTGTGACATCACAGCAATAAAGATCCACAAGCAACAGCACATTTTACTCAAAGTACCTTTGCTGTCAGACTATAGTGTGTGGAGATGATTTCTGGTGCATTTCACTTCAGGTATCTGTTTGTAGTTCATACTGTCTGTGTGCAGTCTCTGAGTTCTTTAGAGAACGCTTTGGTTGTCGAAAAAATGGGTGCAGGGAAACTTGATGTGGTGAGTATGGTGTCACTGATATGAAGATAAGGCACTGGAAAAGAGAGTAAAACCAGGAAGCTGCATGTTCATTGTAGCATTTCCTATTTTCTGACTATTTAAATGCATTGGCTATCAGTTACAGTCTGTACTTCATTTCCAATTAAGCCACTGTCCTAATATATTTAAGACCAACCTTGGTTAATGCAGCTGACATCTCCTTATTGTTTATTTAGACATTTAAATATTAATCACCTTTCCCTTCATCTAAGTCCATATTTTTAATCTGCTTATATGTTACTGCCATTTGACTTTTAGAAATCTATCAAACTTCAATGTTACTTCATCCTGTGTACACTGCAGCAATTGCAATATTTCTCAAACAGCTAGTCACCACATTTCCCTTCGGTTTCTCATCTACCCTTTTCCCTTCATCGTACCTTGATAAACATTTCCACGGTAATGTTCAAATGTTAGGTATCATCTCTTAGAAGCATTTCCTATTTTCTGCCAATTTGAATGCATTGCTCATCAATTAAAGTCTGTACTTCATTTCCAATAATTAGTGAACTTCTAATTTTATGCCATTCACTTCATTCCTCTTCATTGCTTCTTTCCATTAGCTTTGGACCCGATTGTCACTGCTTGCAGTTATCTTTATTATTATTATTATTATTATTATTATTTTTTGCGCCCTAAAACTGAATGCACAGCCTAAACCGTAAGTGCTAGACCAACCAAACTTGGTAATATGATGTCAATTCCTACCCGCTACTCAGATTCTCTGACCCAGGCCTGTCAGCCAGATGGGGGCGCTCTAGCGCCCCCCAACGCGTTTCAGTCCATAGCTCCTGTCCTATTAGTCCTATAATTGAAATTATTATTTCTGCTGATACAGACAGCTTTGCTCTACCAACTGGCTATTTGGACTATGAAGCTCCGCCTACTTAGATTTTTTGCTAATTTGCATAATTTGTGAAACTGACTTCTGCCTTCAAGTCCTACAATATTGGACCAAATCAGACAAATGAGGTGTCAAACCGATCAGTCCACTTAGCTGATCAAAATAGATTCAAGAAAGTCTGACATTTGTCTATTTTATGGCCACTAGCCATGCCCAAATCCCACCTAAATTTGGACTATTTCAGTCTGAATGCTATAACTTCTCCATACCTTAGCCTACCTGAACCAAACTTACAATCCAACCTCCCTGCTCTATTATGGGGTCAACATACAATGCGACCCACATTTCGTCAATAGGGGGCGCTACAACTAATAACTGCCAATATCTCCTGACTGCCTTAACCAATCTAATTGAAATTTGGCAGATATGTACTATGTACAAGCCTGAGGTCAGAGAAGTAAAATGGCAGTCATTAGTTGTAAAATCCTGGCCACCATTAGCCAATCAAAATCAAGCAGCCATTTGACCAGCTAAACAATGAGCAATCCAAACCAAATTTGGCTTATACATTTGTATTCTGACCCTGAGCCCACCCTGTAAAGGACATGTCAGTCTGCCATATGGGGGCGCTACAGCACATTTCTGCCTATTTCTCCTGGACTGTTAATTATATAATTGACATTTGCTGCTTATGCTATCCACTAGCTCATGACAAATTTAATGGTATAAAGAACTTCATCATATCTCTTGCCATTTTTGCCTATTTTGTAAAAGTCTTAAAACAGTACTTTTTCTTATCGTCCTAGGATTTTCACCAAACCTACACAAATCTGGTATCATTTAAATCAGGAGACAGTCCATATATAAAATTATTAAAAAAATCATAAACTTTCCATGAGGTACGGCCACCAGCCACACCCAAACCATAGTGGTGCCACACCCATTTCAATCAGACAGCTATATCTCAGGCCTGCCTCAACCAATCATCATCAAACTTAAATATATAATGTAGGATATTACTGGAGAAGGGCCCTCCAAATTTGGTGCCGATCAGTCAAACGGGGGTGCTACAGCAATATAACATCACTGTATAAACTGCTAAATCAGCTCAACTTACATTTATCTCATTTTTGATCCAGTGACATATTACTGGTTAAAATCTTTTGCCCTGCAAGTTCTGTGAGTCATGTCAAATCAAGAAATATGCAATGTCCCATGATAGTCATTTGCATTACCTTGTCATATTTAAAAACTTAATTAATAACATATTACTGTAACTACTGCAATGTCCAGCCTAAGTAGGTCAATCTGGTAGTAGAAAAATCAGGACACTGCCCATATGTATAATTTATAAAGATAACTTCACTTGCCTGTACAGTATAGCCACCAGCCACACTGAACCTACAGCATTTCCATGATCATTTCAATCAAACAGCTAAATCAGAGGCATACTTCATCTGATCATCACCAAATTTGACCCACTAATGTAGCACTGCACCTCAGACAGACCCTGCAAATTTGGTGCCGATCGGTCAAATGGGGGCGCTACAGCTACTGTCCATTTATGTCTAAGACCCACCTTAGCAAATTCAGCTGAAATGTCCTTCTTTCTCATAAAACCTTCAAAGAATTGTTACCTTTCCCTTCACCTTTGTCCATATTTTTCATTTCCTTTCATTTTTCACCTATTTGCCTCATATAACATTATCAGACTTGATTTACACATGAGAAGGCCTAAAAGTATTAAATAGTATTTCTAAAATGGAGCGCTGACTCCACCTGCTGGCCAAACCATTTCCATGCCCATTTCAATCAAACAGTTATATCGCTGGCATGCTTCATCCAATCCTCTCAAAAATTGACCGACTGATTTATCTCTGGCCCACAGACAGACCCTCCACCTTATGTGCTGATTGGTCAAAGGGGGGCGCTACAGCTACTCTCTAAATATGTCTAAGACCAACATAGGCTAATGCAGCTGATATTACCTTATTTCTCGTCAAATATTTAAAGATTAATCACTATTACCTTGATCTCAGTTAATATTTTTAAATTGCTTTAATTTTCCTGCCATTAGACTTTTAGAAATGTATCAAACTTCAGTGATACTTCATGCTCTGTACATTGCAGCAATTGCAATTTCTTTGAACAGCTAGTCACCACATTTCCCTTCTGTTTCTCATCTACCGATTTCCATTTATTATACCTTAATCAATATTTCTACGGTAATGTTCAAATGTCAGGTATCATCTTATAGTAGCATTTCCTACTTTCTGACTATTTAAATGCATTGGCCATCAGTTACAGTCTGTACTTCATTTACAATTTAGCCACTGTCATAATATTTCTAAGACCAACCTTGGTTAATGCAACTGAAATTAGCTTATTTCTCATCAAATATTTAAATATTAATCACCATTACCTTCACCTCAGTCATATATTAATAAATTGGTTTCATTATCCTGCCATTTGACTTTTAGAAATGTATCAAACTTCAGTGATGTACACTGCAGCAATTTCAATTTTTTCCATCAGCTAGTCACCACATTTCCCTTCTGTTTCTTATCTACCATTTTCATACTTTCTGACTAATTCAATGCATTGGTCATCAGTTACAGTCTGCACTTCATTTGCAATTTAGCCATTGTCATAATATGTCTAACAACAACCTTGGTTAATGCAGCTGACATCTCCTTATTGTTTATTTAAACATTTAAATATTAATCACCTTTCCCTTCATCTAAGTCAATATTTTTAATCTGCTTATATATTTCTGCCATTTAAGTTTTAGAAATCTATCAAACTTCAATGTTACTTCATCCTCTGTACACTGCAGCAATTGCAATATTTCTCAAACAGCTAGTCACCACATTTCCCTTCGGTTTCTCATCTACCCTTTTCCCTTCATCGTACCTTGATAAACATTTCCACGGTAATGTTCAAATGTTAGGTATCATCTCATAGAAGCATTTCCTATTTTCTACCAATTTAAATGCATTGCTCATCAATTACAGACTGTACTTCATTTCCAATAATTAGTGAACTTCTAATTTTATGCCATTCACTTCATTCCTCTTCATTGCTTCTTTCCATTAGCTTTGGACCCGATTGTCACTGCTTGCAGTTATTAAGGGTCCAAAGCATGAAATGCTATGGAACCTTATTGTTTTTCTTAGGATTATTATTATTATTATTTTTCTGCCCTAAAACTGAATGCCCAGCCTAAACCGTAAGTCCTAGGCCTACCAAATTTGGTACGATGATTGGAATTCCTACCCACTACTCAGGTTTTCTGACCCGTCCGACTCAGCCAGAGGGGGGCGCCGTAGCGCCCCATGACACGTTTTGGACAATATCTCCTGTCCTGTTTGTCCTACCTTCAAAATTCTTTTTTCTCCTGATACAGACAGCCATGCCCTACCAAAAAGTCAATGGGACCATGAAGCTCCGCCTACTTAGATTTTTTGCTAATTTGCATAATTTGCAAATCATACTTTTTCCTTAAAGTCCTGGCTTGTCCTACCAAATCAGACAAATGAGGTGTCAGACGAATCAGAATTTTCAGCTGATCAAGAATCATCAACAAAATTAGGACATTTTTATATCCTACGGCCATTAGCCACGCCCAAACAATGTCCAAATTTGGCCCATTTTGGTCTGATGGCTATAACTTGGCCGTGCCTTGGCCTACCTTGACCAAATTTGAAATGCTACCTCCCTACACCATTCTGGGGACACGGTCCGAAGCGGGCCGCATTTCGTCAATAGGGGGCGCTACAACTAAAAACTGGCAATATCTCCTGACTGCCTTTGTCAATCTAACTGAAATTTGCCAGATATGTACTAGCACCCAGCCTGTGGTCAGTCACATACAATGGCAGTCATCATTCCTTAAATAGTGGCCGCCATCGGCCAATCAAAATCAAGCAGGCATTTGACAGGCTTATAAATGACCAATCTATACCAAATTTTGGTGGTATATTTGTCCTCTGACCCGCAGCCCACCATGCAAAGGACACCTCACTCGGCCAGATGGGGGCGCTACAGTGACAACTTTTGCATTTCTGCCTATTTCTCGAGAACGGTGAAGCCTACAATCGACATTTATTGCCAGGTCAATTCAGTACGACATGCCAAATCAAACAACATGTAGAACTTGCTTCTGCATCTTTGCGTTTTTGCATAATTCATATTGGTCTGAAAACAAGACATTTCGTTAACCTCCTAGGATTTTCACCAAACCTACACAAATCTGGTATCATTTAAATCAGGAGACAGTCATAATAAATAATTCATAAAAAAATCATAAACTTTCCATGAGGTATAGTCACCAGCCACACACAAACCATACAGGTGCCATGCCCAATTCAATCCGACAGCTATATCTCAGGCCTGCCTCAGCCAATCATCACCAAACTTTAACATATCCTGTAGAATAGTAGTCCGGAAGGGCCCTCCAAATTTGGTGCCGATCGGTCAAATGGGGGCGCTACAACAATATAACATGTCTGTATAAACCTTGAAAAGCAGTTCAACTTACATTTATCTCATTTCTGTTATTGTGACATATTACTGGTTAAAATATTTTGTACTGCCAGTTCTGTGAGCCATGCCATATCAAGACATATGCAATGCCCAATGATAGTCATTTTCATTCCCTTGTGATGTTTAAAAGCTTAATAAATAACATATTACTGTAACTTCTACAATGTCCAGCCCAAGTAGGTCATTCTGGTAGTACATCAATCAGGACATTGCCCTTATGGATAATTCATAAAAATATCTTGACCTACCTGTATGCTATGGCCACCAGCTACACCAAACCTGCACCATATCCATGCTCATTTCAATCAACCATCTAAATCTCAGCCGTGCTTCAGCCAATCCTCATCAAATTTGACAGCCTAATGTAATAAGGGACATCAGACAGACCCTCCAATTTTGGTGCCAATTGGTCAAACGGGGGCGCTACAGCCACTGTCCATATATGTCTAAGACCCACCTTAGGAAATTCAGCTGAAATGTCCTTATTTCTCATAAAACCTTGAAAAAATTGTTACCTATCCCTTCACCTGAGTTCATATTTTTTATTTACTTTCATTTTTCACCGATTTGCCTCATAGAACATTATCAGACTTAATTTACACATAAGAAGGCCTGAAAGTATTAAATGGAATTTCTAAAATGGAGCGCTGACTCCACCTGCTGGCCACACCATTTCCATACACATTTCAATCAAACAGCTATATCTCTGGCATGCTTCATCAAATCCTTACAAAATTTGACTCGCTTCTGTGTCACTGGACTACAGACAGACCTTCCAAGTTTGGTGGCAATCGGTCAAATTGGGGTGCTACAGCCGCTGTTCTAATATGTCTAAGACCAACCTTGGTTAATGCAGCTGAGATCTGCTTATTGTTTATTTAAAAATTAAAATATTAATCACCTTTCCCTTCATCTAAGTCCATATTTTTAATCTGCTTATATTTTCCTGCCATTTGACTTTTACAAATCTTTCAAACTTTGATCTTTCTTCAGGCTGTGTACACTGCAGCAATTACAATTTTATAATACATTGGCCAGCAGGTGCAGTCAGCGCTCCATTTAAATAATGCCTTCAATACTTTTAGCCTTTCTCCTGTCTAAATGTACAACCTAGAATATGATACAGCATGATATTACTCCTGTTACATGTCACACTCCTGCAACTCAGCACTTTGTTTAGAATATGCAACGCAGCCTATGTTTACACAGGCAGTATAAAAAATCAACTCTGTAATATCTAGACTTACCAGACCAGGTATGAAGGTGCCTAAATCTACCAACTAGTCAGGCCATCTGACCAAAACCATGCATTAAGTCAGGCTAAGGCACTCCACCACAGGGTTCTACATTCTGTCCTACATTTTCTGACCTGTTAGACCGATACTAACTAATCTATATCCTGATTTCTACCTACTACTCAGACCATCTGACCAAAACAATGCATTCAGTCAGGTTCAGGCACTACACCACAGGGTTCTACATTCTGTCCTACATTTCCTGACCTGTTAGACCGACACTAAACAATCTACATCATGATTTCTACCTTCTACTCAAACCATCTGACCGAAACAAGTTCTCTTCTGTCTGACATCTGCTGACCTGTAGTTCTGTCTGACTTGTTGGTATCCTCCTCTACGGTTTGCCCTACATCTCCTGTCGCATTAGAGCTATGCTAAATCTGCATCCTGTTATGGCAGTCTAATTCTGTCTGACTTTTTACTACCCTGGCCGCCGGATCTCTGCCCTTATTCCTCTACTGTCCTACCAGTCCGATTGTCCTACGCTTTGGACCCATTCGTAACTGCTTGCAGTTTCTAGTTTATTATTATTAAGGGTCCAAAGCACGTAGTGCTATGGAACCTTATTGTTTTTGTTAGGATTATTATTTTTATTATTTTTCTTCCCTAAAACTGAATGCCCAGCCTAAACCGTAAGTGCTAGGCCTACCAAATTTGGTAGGATGATTGCAATTCCTACCCACTACTCAGATTGTCCGACCCGTCCGACTCAGCCAGAGGGGGGCGCCGTAGCGCCCCCCAACACGTTTTGGACGATATCTCCTGTCCTGTTTGTCCGACCATCGAAATTCTTTTTTCTCCTGATGCAGACAGCCCTGCCCTACCAAAAAGTCAATGGGATCATGAAGCTCCGCCTACTTAGATTTTTTGCTAATTTGCATAATTTGCAAATCCTACTTTTTCCTTAAAGTCCTGGCTTGTCCTACCAAATCAGACAAATGAGGTGTCAGACGAATCAGAATTCTCAGCTGATCAAGAACCATTAACAAAATTGAGACATTTTTATATCATACGGCCATTAGCCACGCCCAAACAATGTCCAAATTTGGCCCATTTTGGTCTGATGGCTATAACTTGGCTGTGCCTTGGCCTACCTAGACCAAATTTGAAATCCTACCTCCCGACACCATTATGGGGACATGTTCCAAGGCGGGCTGCATTTCGTCCATAGGGGGCGCTACAACTAAAAACTGCCAATATCTCCTGACTGCCTTGGCCAATCCAACTGAAATTTGGCAGACATATACTAGGACCTAGCCTGAGGACAGTCACATACAATGCCAGTCATCAATCATAAAAGCTTGGCTGCCATTAGCCAATCAACATCAAGCAGCCATTTGACAGGCTTAACAATGACCAATCAAACCAAAATTTGGCTGCTACATTCATCTTCTGACCCTCTGCAAACCCTGTAAAGGACAACTCACTAGGCCAGATGGGGGCGCTACAGTGGCCCCATTTGCATTTCTGCCTATTTCTACAGAACTATCAAGCCTACAGTTGAAATTGATTGCCAGTCTAATTCAATATGTCAATGCAAATCTAAACACATATGGAACTTGGTTATATATCATTGCATTTTTGCATAATTTATATTTGTCTGAAAACAGGCTTTTTCATTGCCCTCCTATGATTTTTGCCGCACCTACTTAAATCTGCTGTCATTCAAATCAGGAGACAGTCCTTTTAATGATTTAGAGAAAAAATCTTAAGCTTTCAGTAGGGTACGGCCAAAAGCCAAACCATGACCATACTGGTGCCACGTACATTTCAATCAGACAGCTATATCTCAGGCATGCTTCAGCCAATCATTACCAAATTTGTGGTCCTATTGTACGGCTGTATCCCAGAGAGACCCTCCGAATTTTGTGTCAATCGGTCAAACGGGAGCGCTGCGGCCACTGTTTATATATGTCTAAGACCAACCTAGGCTAATTCAGCTAAACTGAGTTACCAGATCAGTTAGGAAGGTGTCTACCGATCTCACCCATCTTACCATCAGCAGCGGGTGGCTCAGTGGGCTAAACTTGTGTGCTTGTAATCAGAGGGTCGCCGGTTTGAACCCAGCTTCGGTGGGTACTTGAGCTAGGTAGCCCGATGTGCACAGCATGCTCTCCGTAAAGCAAGCTGTGGAGATGGAAAGGCGTTTTCCACATGAAGGTCAATGAAGCTTCTATTTTTGTTATTAACCCAGCCATTAAGACAGGCTTATGCACTACTCCGGAGGGTTCGATTATAATTATTTTTCTTCCCTAAAACTGAATGCCCAGCCTAAACCGTAAGTCCTAGGCCGACCAAATTTGGCAATAAGATTCCTATTGCTACCCACTACTTAGCCTCTTCGACCCATCCCAGTCAGTCAGAGGGGGGCGCCGTTGCGCCCCACAACATGTTTTGGTCGATATCTCCTGATCTACTTGTTCTACACTTAAATTTTATTGTCAGTCAAATTCACAATGTCATGCCAAATCCAGGAACATATATAGTCATATCTCATTAGACCTACGCTGAATCTCCATCATGTTATAGCTGACTAATTCTTTCTGACTTTCTACTACCATGGCCGCCGGATCTCTGCCCTTATTCCTCTACTGTCCTACCAGTCCGATCATCCTACGCTTTGGACCCTTTCGTAACTGCTTGCAGTTTCTAGTTATTATTATTATTTTTCGCGCCCTAAAACTGAATGCACAGCCTAAACCGTAAGTGCTAGACCAACCAAATTTGGTAATATGATGTCAATTCCTACCCGCTACTCAGATTCTCTGACCCAGGCCTGTCAGCCAGATGGGGGCGCTCTAGCGCCCCCCAACGCGTTTCAGTCCATAGCTCCTGTCCTATTAGTCCTATAATTGAAATTATTTTTTCTGCTGATACAGACAGCTTTGCTCTACCAACTGGCTATTTGGACTATGAAGCTCCGCCTACTTAGATTTTTTGCTAATTTGCATAATTTGTGAAACTGACTTCTGCCTTCAAGTCCTACAATATTGGACCAAATCAGACAAATGAGGTGTCAAACCGATCAGTCCACTTAGCTGATCAAAATAGATTCAAGAAAGTCTGACATTTGTCTATTTTATGGCCACTAGCCATGCCCAAATCCCACCTAAATTTGGCCTATTTCAGTCTGAATGCTATAACTTCTCCATACCTTAGCCTACCTGAACCAAACTTACAATCCAGCCTCCCTGCTCTATTATGGGGTCAACATACAATGCGGCCCACATTTCGTCAATAGGGGGCGCTACAACTAATAACTGCCAATATTTCCTGACTGCCTTAACCAATCTAATTGAAATTTGGCAGATATGTACTATGTACAAGCCTGAGGTCAGAGAAGTAAAATGGCAGTCATTAGTTGTAAATTCCTGGCCACCATTAGCCAATCAAAATCAAGCAGCCATTTGACCAGCTAAACAATGAGCAATCCAAACCAAATTTCGGTTATACATTTGTATTCTGACCCTGAGCCCACCCTGTAAAGGACATGTCAGTCTGCCATATGGGGGCGCTACAGCACATTTCTGCCTATTTCTCCTGAACTGTTAATTATAAAATTGACAATTGTTGCTTAAGCTATCCACTAGCTCATGACAAATTTAATGGTATAAAGAACTTCATCATATCTCTTGCCATTTTTGCCTATTTTGTAAAAGTCTTAAAACAGTACTTTTTCTTATCCTCCTAGGATTTTCACCAAACCTACACAAATCTGGTATCATTTAAATCAGGAGACAGTCCCTATATAAAATTATTAAAAAAATCATAAACTTTCCATGAGGTATGGCCACCAGCCACACCCAAACCATAGTGGTGCCACACCCATTTCAATCAGACAGCTATATCTCAGGCCTGCCTCAACCAATCATCATCAAACTTAAATATATAATGTAGGATATTACTGGAGAAGGGCCCTCCAAATTTGGTGCCGATCAGTTAAACGGGGGTGCTACAGCAATATAACATCACTGTATAAACTGCAAAATCAGCTCAACTTACATTTATCTCATTTTTGATCCAGTGACATATTACTGGTTAAAATCTTTTGCCCTGCAAGTTCTGTGAGTCATGTCAAATCAAGAAATATGCAATGTCCCATGATAGTCATTTGCATTCCCTTGTCATATTTAAAAACTTAATTAATAATATATTACTGTAACTACTGCAATGTCCAGCCTAAGTAGGTCAATCTGGTAGTAGAAAAATCAGGACACTGCCCATATGTATAATTTATAAAGATAACTTCACTTGCCTGTACAGTATAGCCACCAGCCACACTGAACCTACAGCATTTCCATGATCATTTCAATGAAACAGCTAAATCAGAGGCATACTTCATCTGATCATCACCAAATTTGACCCACTAATGTAGCACTGCACCTCAGACAGACCCTGCAAATTTGGTGCCGATCGGTCAAATGGGGGCGTGACAGCCACTGTCCATATATGTGTAAGACCCACCTTAGCAGATTCAGCTGAAATGTCCTTATTCCTCATGAAATCTTCAAATAGTTGTTACCTTTCCCTTCAGCTGAGTCCATATTTTTAATTTCCTTTAATTTTTCACCAATTTGCCTTATACAACATTATCAGACTTCATTTACAAATGAGAAGGTCAGAAAGCATTTAATATCTTTTCTAAAATGGAGCGCTGACTCCACCTGCTGGCCACAACATTTCCATTCCCATTTCATTCAAACAGCTAAATCTCAGGCATGCTTCATCCGATCCTTCCAAAATTTGATTCACTTCTGTAAGTCTGGACTACAGACAGATCTTCCAAGTTTGGTGGCGATCAGTCAATCTGGAGCAGTACAGCCACTGTCCTAGTATGTCTAATACCTACCTTTGGTAATTCAGCTGAAATATCCTTCATAATAGTTTCAAATAATTAACTTTCCCTTCACCTCAGTCCATATTTTTAAGCTCTTTTCATTTTTATGCTGTTTGATTTATAGAAAATTATCAGATTTTATTTATAAGCCAGGCAGTATATATTGCAGATTTTTCACTTTTTTGTATTAAATTGGCCAGTAGGTGGAGATGGTGCTCTATTTATATTGCAGTTTTTTGGATTTTTTTATACATTAGCCAGCAGGTGTAGTTCGTCCTGTATTTCATTAATAGCATTAAATTCTTTCAGGGCTTCTTATGTCTAGAAGAATACTTTACAAATGCAGTAAGCCACTGTTGTTTTTTTTAATATACAAGACAGCATGTGTTCACTGAGGTACTATAAAGTAAGCTTAACTTGTATGATCTAGACTTAAAATATTAGGTATGCAGGTGCCTATTTCTACCGTCTACTTAGACCATCTGACACAAAAAACAAATTCTTTTGGGCTGAGGCACTTCAGCAAATGGTTATATATTATATCTTATATTGTTGTACTATGGCTGCTTCTGCTAATGGCAGTAGTCAAACTGCCACACCAGGGACTGCATGCTACCAATTATCAAATGTAGCGCTAACTCCACCTGCTGGCCTCACTATTTCCATACCGAATTCATTAAGTCTGCTAAACCTCATTCATACTTCATCGAAATCTCACAAAATTTGACTCACTTCTGTAGCACTGGACTATGAATAGACCATCTAACTTTGGTGACATTCGGTTAAATGGGGGCGCTTCTGCCACTGTCAAAATATATTAATAGTTAATGCAGCTGAAATTTATTTTTCATCAAACCTTCAAAGATTATTGACATTTTCATTTCATTTCACTTTTAGAAATGTATCAAAGTTCAGAGATACTTCAGGCTGTGTACAGTGCAACAATTGCAATTTCTTCCAACAGCTAGTCACCACATGTCCCTTCTGTTTCTCATTTACCATATTCCCTTTATCGTACCTTAATCAACATATCAAAGTCAATGTTCAAAATGTCAGATATTATCTTATCATAGAAGCATTTCCTACTTTCTGACTATTTAAATGCATTGGCCATCAGTTACAGTCCGTACTTCATTTCAAATTTAGCCACTGTCCTAATACTGTATGTCTAAGACCAACCTTGGTTAATGCAGCTGACATCTCCTTATTATTTTTTTAAACATTTAAATATTATTCACCTTTCCTTTCTTCAAAGTCCATATTTTTAATCTGCTTATAGAATCATGCCATTTCACTTTCAGAAATCTATCAAACTTCAATGTTACTTTAGCCTGTGTACACTGCAGCAATTGCAATATTTCTTCAACAGCTAGTCACCACATTTCCCTTCGGTTTCTCATCTACCATTTTCCTTTATCATACCTTGATAAACATTTCCACAATAATGTTTTAATGTTAGCTATCATCTCATAGTAGCATTTCGTATTTTCTGACTATTTAAATGCATTGGCCATCAGTTACAGTCTATAATTCTTTTACAATTTAGCCACTGTCCTAATATGTCTAACAACAACCTTGGTTAATGCAGCTGACATCTCCTTATTGTATATTTAAACATTTAAATATTAATCACCTTTCCCTTCATCTAAGTCCATATTTTTAATCTGCTTATAAAATCCTGCCATTTGACTTTTAGAAATCTATCAAACTTCAATGTTACTTCAGCCTGTGTACACTGCAGCAATTGCAATATTTCTCCAACAGCTAGTCACCACATTTCCCTTCTGTTTCTCATCTACCTTTTTCCCTTTATCGTACCTTGATAAACATTTCCAAATGTAATGTTTAAATGTTAGATATCATCTCATAGTAGCATTTCATATTTTCTACCAATTTAAATGCATTGCTCATCAATTACAGTACAGTCTGTACTTCATTTACAAATAAAAGGTGAACTTCTAATTTTATGCCATTAACTTCTTTCCTCTTCATTGCTTCTTTCCATTAGCTTTGGACCCGATTGTCACTGCTTGCAGTTATCTTTATTATTATTATTATTATTTTTTTCCTGCCCTAAAACTGAATGTACAGCCTAAACCGTAAGAGCTAGACCAACCAAACTTGGTAAGATGATGTCAATTCCTACCCGCTACTCAGATTCTCTGACCCAGTCCTGTCAGCCAGATGGGGGCGCTCTAGCGCCCCTCAACGCGTTTCAGTCCATATCTCCTGTCCTATTAGTCCTACAATTGAATTTATTTTTTCTGCTGATACAGACAGCTTTGCTCTACCAACTTGCCATTTGGACTATGAAGCTCCACCTACTTAGATTTTTTGCTAATTTGCATAATTTGTGAAACTGACTTCTGCCTTCAAGTCCTACACTATTGGACCAAATCAGACAAATGAGGTGTCAAACCGATCAGTCCACTGACCTGATCAAAAGCTGTTCAAGAAAGTCTGACATTTGTCTATTTTATGGCCACTAGCCACGCCCAAATCACACCTAAATTTGGCCTATTTCAGTCTGACTGCTATAACTTCTCCATACCTTTGCCTACCTGAACCAAACTTAGAATCCAACCTCCCTGCTCTATTATGGGGTGACCATACAATGCAGCCCACATTTCGTCCATAGGGGGCGCTACAACTAAAAACTGCTGATATCTCCTGACTGCTTTGACCAATCTAATTGAAATTTGGCAGATATGTACTACATACAAGCCTGAGGTCAGACAAGTATCATGGCAGTCATTAGTTGTAAAATCCTGGCCACCATTAGCCAATCAAAATCAACCAGCCATTTGACTGGCTAAACAATGAGCAATCAAAACCAAATTTGGGTTCTACATTTGTACTCTGACCCTGAACCCACCCTGTAATGGACATGTCAGTCTGCCATATGGGGGCGCTACAGCACATTTCTGCCTATTTCTCCTGAACTGTTAATTATAAAATTGACAATTGTTGTTTACACTATCCACTAGCTCATGACAAATTTAATGGCATAAAGAACTTCATCATATCTCTTGCCATTTTTGCCTATTTTGTAAAAGTCTTAAAACAGTACTTTTTCTTAACCTCCTTGGATTTTCACCAAACCTTCATATTTCTGTGATCATTTTAATCAGGAGACAGTCATTATAAAGAAATATTAAAAAAATCTGAAACTTTCCATGTGGTATGGCCACCAGCCACACCCAAACCATACTGGTGCCACACCCATTTCAATCAGACAGCTATATCTGAGGCGTGCCTCAGCCAATCATCACGAAACTTAAATATATATTGTAGGACATTACTGGGGAAGGGCCCTCCAATTTTCATGCCAATCAGTCAAACAGGGGCACTACAGCAATATAACATGTCTGTATAAACCTGCAAAATCAGTTCAAGTTACATTGTTGTCATTTTTGATAAAGTGACATATTACTCGTTAAAATCTTTTGTCCTGCAAGTTCTGTTAGTCATGCTAAATCAAGATAGTCCATAATAGTCATTTGAATTACCTTGTGATATTTAAAAACTTAATAAATAACATATTACTATAACTACTACAATGTCTAGCCAAAGTAGGTCTTTCTGGTAGTAGATCATTCAGGACACTGCCCTTATGTATAATTTATAAAGATAGCTTCACCTGCCTGTACAGTATGGCCACCAGCCACACTGAACCTACCACATTTCCATGCTCATTTCAATCAAACAGCTAAATATGAGGTATACTTCATATGATCTTCACGAAATTTGACCCACTAATGTACCACTGCACCTCAGACAGACCCTCCAAATTTGGTGCCGATCAGTCAAATGGGGGCGCTACAGCTAATGTGCATATATTTGTAAGACCCACCTTAGCAAATTCAGCTGAAATGTCCTTATTTCTCATCAAATATTCAAAGATTTGTTCCCTTTCCCTTCAACTAGGTCCATATTTTTAATTTTTGTTCATTTTTCACCCATTTGCCTCATAGAACATTATCAGACTTCATTTACACATGAGAAGGCCTAAAAGTTTTAAATAGCATTTCTAAAATGGAGTGTTGACTCCACCTGCTGGCCAAATGATTTCCATGCCCATTTCAATCAAACAGTTATATCTCTGGCATGCTTCATCCAATCCTAACAAAATTTGATTACCTTCTGTATCAGTGGACTACAGACAGACCTTCCAAATTTGGTGCCGATCAGTCAAACGGGGGCGCTACAGCAATATAACATGTCTTTATAAACCTGCAAAATCAGTACAACTTACATTTATCTCATTTCTGTTCCAGTGACATATGACTGGTTGAAATCTTTTGTATTGCAAGTTCTCTTAGTTATGCCAAATCAAGAAATATGCAATGCCTAATGATTGTCATTTGCATTCCCTTGTGACATTTAAAAACTTAATAAATAACATATTGCTATAACTACTACAATGTCCAGCCCAAGAAGGTCATTCTGGTAGTAGATCAATCATGACACGGCCCTTATGGATAATTTATAAAAATAACTTGACCTACCTGTATGCTATGGCCACCAACTACACCAAACCTGCACCATTTCCATGCTCATTTCAATCAAACAGCTAAATCTGAGGCATTCTTCATCCAATCCTCATAAAATTTGACCAGCTAATGTAACCATAGACCACAGACAGACCCTCCAACTTTGGTGCCGATCGGTCAAATGGGGGAGCTACAGCCACTGTCTATACATTTCTAAGACCCACCTTAGCAAATTCAGTTGGAATGTCCTTATTTCTCTTCAAACATTTAAAGAATTGTTTGCTTTCCCTTCAACTAGGTCCATATTTTAATTTCTGTTCATTTTTCACTCATTTGCCTCAGACCATTATCAGAATTCATTTAAACATGAGAAGGCCTAAAAGTATTAAATAGCATTTCTAAAATGGAGCATTGACTTCACCTGCTGGCCACACCATTTCCATTTCCATTTCATTCAAACAGCTAAATCTCAGGCATGCTTCTCCCAATCTTCACAAAATTTGACTGTCTCCTGCAGGAGTGGACTACAGACAGACCATCTATGTTTGGTGGTGATCGGGCAAATGAGGGCACTACAGCCAATGTTGTATTATGTCTAAGAGCCACCTTAACAGATTCAGCTGAAATGTCCTTATTCCTCATGAAACCTTCAAAGAATTGTTACCTTTCCCTTCACCTTAGTCCATATTTTTAATTTCCTTTCATTTTTCACCAATTTGCCTTATACAACATTATCAGACTTCATTTACAAATGAGAAAGTCAGAAAGCATTTAATATCATTTCTAAAATGGAGCACTGACTACACCTTCTGGCCACACCATTTCCATTCCCATTTCATTCAAACAGCTAAATCTCAGGCATGCTTCATCTGATCCTTACAAAATTTGATTCACTTCTGTATGACTGGACTACAGACAAATCTTCCAAGTTTGGTGGCGATCAGTCAATCTGGAGCGGTACAGCCACTTTCCTAGTATGTCTAATACCTACCTTGGCTAATTCAGCTGAAATATCCTTCATAATACTTTAAAGGAATTAACTTTCCCTTCACCTCAGTCCATATTATTAAGCTCCTTTCATTTTTCTGCTATTTGACTTATAGAAAATTATCAGATTTTAAATATAAGCCAGGCAATATATATTGCAGATTTTTTGCTTTTTTGTATTAAATTGGCCAGTAGGTGGAGATGGTGCTCTATTTATATTGCAGTTTTTTGGATTTTTTTTTATACATTAGCCAGCAGGTGGAGTTCGTCCTGTATTTCATTAATGGCATTAAATTCTTTCATGGCTTCTCATGTCTAGAAGAATACTTTACAAATGCAGTAAGCCACTGTTGTTTTTTTAATATACAAGACGGCATGTGTTCACTGAGGTACTGTAAAGTAAGCTTAACTTGTATGATCTAGACTTAAAATATTAGTTATGCAGGTGCCTATTTCTACCGTCTACTGACACAAAAAACAAATTCTTTTGGGCTGAGGCACTTCAGCAAATGGTTATATATTGTATCTTATATTGTTGTACTAAGGCTGCTTCTGCTAATGGCAGTAGTCAAACTGCCACACCAGGGACTGCATACTACCAATAATCAAATGTAGCGCTAACTACACCTGCTGGCCTCACTATTTCCATACCGAATTCATTAAGTCTGCTAAACCTCATTCATACTTCATCGAATTCTCACAAAATTTGACTCACTTCTTTAGCACTGGACTATGAATAGACCATCTAACTTTGGTGACATTCGGTTAAACGGGGGCGCTTCTGCCACTGTCAAAATATACTCATAGTTAATGCAGCTGAAATTTCTTTATTTTTCATCAAACCTTCAAAGATTATTGACATTTTCATTTCATTTCACTTTTAGAAATGTATCAAAGTTCAGAGATACTTCAGGCTGTGTACAGTGCAACAATTGCAATTTCTTCCAACAGCTAGTCACCACATGTCCCTTCTGTTTCTCATCTACCCTCTTCCCTTTATCGTACCTTAATCAACATATCAAAGTCAATGTTCAAAATGTCAGCAATTATCTTATCATAGAAGCATTTCCTACTTTTTCTGACTATTTAAATGCATTGGCCATCAGTTACAGTCTGTACTTCATTTCAAATTTAGCCACTGTCAAAATATGTCTAAGATCAACCTTGGTTAATGCAGCTGACATCTCCTTATTGTTTATTTAAACATTTAAATATTATTCACCTTTCCCTTCTTCAAAGTCCATATTTTTAATCTGCTTATAAATTCCTGCCGTTTGACTTTTAGAAATCTATCAAACTTCAATGTTACTTCAGCCTGTGTACACTGCAGCAATTGCAATCTTTCTCCAACAGCTAGTCACCACATTTCCCTTCCGTTTCTCATCTACCATTTTCCTTTATCATACCTTGATAAACATTTCCACAATAATGTTTAAATGTTAGCTATCATCTCATAGTAGCATTTCGTATTTTCTGACTATTTAAATGCATTGGCCATCAGTTACAGTATATATTTCATTTACAATTTAGCCACTGTCATAATATGTCTAACAACAACCTTAGTTAATGCAGCTGACATCTCCTTATTGTTTATTTAAACATTTAAATATTAATCACCTTTCCCTTCATCTAAATCCATATTTTTAATCTGCTTATAAATTCCTGCCATTTGACTTTTAGAAATCTATCAAACTTCAATGTTACTTCAGCCTGTGTACACTGCAGCAATTGCAATATTTCTCCAACAGCTTGTCACCACATTTCCCTTCTGTTTCTCATCTACCTTTTTCCCTTTATCGTACCTTGATAAACATTTCCAAAGGTAATGTTTAAATGTTAGATATCATCTCATAGTAGCATTTCATATTTTCTACCAATTTAAATGCATTGCTCATCAATTACAGTCTGTACTTCATTTACAAATAATTAGTGAACTTCTAATTTTATGCCATTCACTTCTTTCCTCTTCATTGCTTCTTTCCATTAGCTTTGGACCCGATTGTCACTGCTTGCAGTTATCTTTATTATTATTATTATTTTTTTCCTGCCCTAAAACTGAATGTACAGCCTAAACCGTAAGAGCTAGACCAACCAAACTTGGTAAGATGATGTCAATTCCTACCCGCTACTCAGATTCTCTGACCCAGTCCTGTCAGCCAGATGGGGGCGCTCTAGCGCCCCTCAACGCGTTTCAGTCCATATCTCCTGTCCTATTAGTCCTACAATTGAATTTATTTTTTCTGCTGATACAGACAGCTTTGCTCTACCAACTTGCCATTTGGACTATGAAGCTCCACCTACTTAGATTTTTTGCTAATTTGCATAATTTGTGAAACTGGCTTCTGCCTTCAAGTCCTACACTGTTGGACCAAATCAGACAAATGAGGTGTCAAACCGATCAGTCCACTGACCTGATCAAAAGCTGTTCAAGAAAGTCTGACATTTGTCTATTTTATGGCCACTAGCCACGCCCAAATCACACCTAAATTTGGCCTATTTCAGTCTGACTGCTATAACTTCTCCATACCTTTGCCTACCTGAACCAAACTTAGAATCCAACCTCCCTGCTCTATTATGGGGTGACCATACAATGCAGCCCACATTTCGTCAATAGGGGGCGCTACAACTAAAAACTGCTGATATCTCCTGACTGCTTTGACCAATCTAATTGAAATTTGGCAGATATGTACTACGTACAAGCCTGAGGTCAGACAAGTATCATGGCAGTCATTAGTTGTAAAATCCTGGCCACCATTAGCCAATCAAAATCAACCAGCCATTTGACTGGCTAAACAATGAGCAATCCAAACCAAATTTGGGTTCTACATTTGTACTCTGACCCTGAACCCACCCTGTAATGGACATGTCAGTCTGCCATATGGGGGCGCTACAGCACATTTCTGCCTATTTCTCCTGAACTGTTAATTATAAAATTGACAATTGTTGTTTACGCTATCCACTAGCTCATGACAAATTTAATGGCATAAAGAACTTCATCATATCTCTTGCCATTTTTGCCTATTTTGTAAAAGTCTTAAAACAGTACTTTTTCTTAACCTCCTTGGATTTTCACCAAACCTTCATATTTCTGTGATCATTTTAATCAGGAGACAGTCCTTATAAAGAAATATTAAAAAAATCTGAAACTTTCCATGTGGTATGGCCACCAGCCACACCCACACCATACTGGTGCCACACCCATTTCAATCAGACAGCTATATCTGAGGCGTGCCTCAGCCAATCATCACGAAACTTAAATATATATTGTAGGACATTACTGGGGAAGGGCCCTCCAATTTTCATGCCAATCAGTCAAACAGGGGCACTACAGCAATATAACATGTCTGTATAAACCTGCAAAATCAGTTCAAGTTACATTGTTGTCATTTTTGATAAAGTGACATATTACTCGTTAAAATCTTTTGTCCTGCATGTTCTGTTAGTCATGCTAAATCAAGATAGTCCATAATAGTCATTTGAATTACCTTGTGATATTTAAAAACTTAATAAATAACATATTACTATAACTACTACAATGTCTAGCCAAAGTAGGTCTTTCTGGTAGTAGATCAATCAGGACACTGCCCTTATGTATAATTTATAAAGATAGCTTCACCTGCCTGTACAGTATGGCCACCAGCCACACTGAACCTACCACATTTCCATGCTCATTTCAATCAAACAGCTAAATATGAGGTATACTTCATATGATCTTCACGAAATTTGACCCACTAATGTACCACTGCACCTAAGACAGACCCTCCAAATTTGGTGCCGATCGGTCAAATGGGGGCGCTACAGCTAATGTGCATATATGTGTAAGACCCACCTTAGCAAATTCAGCTGAAATGTCCTTATTTCTCATCAAATATTCAAAGATTTGTTCCCTTTCCCTTCAACTAGGTCCATATTTTTAATTTTTGTTCATTTTTCACCCATTTGCCTCATAGAACATTATCAGACTTCATTTACACATGAGAAGGCCTAAAAGTTTTAAATAGCATTTCTAAAATGGAGTGTTGACTCCACCTGCTGGCCAAATGATTTCCATGCCCATTTCAATCAAACAGTTATATCTCTGGCATGCTTCATCCAATCCTAACAAAATTTGATTCCCTTCTGTATCAGTGGACTACAGACAGACCTTCCAAATTTGGTGCCGATCAGTCAAACGGGGGCGCTACAGCAATATAACATGTCTTTATAAACCTGCAAAATCAGTACAACTTACATTTATCTCATTTCTGTTCCAGTGACATATGACTGGTTGAAATCTTTTGTATTGCAAGTTCTCTTAGTTATGCCAAATCAAGAAATATGCAATGCCTAATGATTGTCATTTGCATTCCCTTGTGACATTTAAAAACTTAATAAATAACATATTGCTATAACTACTACAATGTCCAGCCCAAGAAGGTCATTCTGGTAGTAGATCAATCATGACACGGCCCTTATGGATAATTTATAAAAATAACTTGACCTACCTGTATGCTATGGCCACCAACTACACCAAACCTGCACCATTTCCATGCTCATTTCAATCAAACAGCTAAATCTGAGGCATTCTTCATCCAATCCTCATAAAATTTGACCAGCTAATGTAACCATAGACCACAGACAGACCTTCCAACTTTGGTGCCGATCGGTCAAATGGGGGAGCTACAGCCACTGTCTATATATTTCTAAGACCCACCTTAGCAAATTCAGTTGGAATGTCCTTATTTCTCTTCAAACATTCAAAGAATTGTTTGCTTTCCCTTCAACTAGGTCCATATTTTAATTTCTGTTCATTTTTCACCCATTTGCCTCAGAACATTATCAGAATTAATTTAAACATGAGAAGGCCTAAAAGTATTAAATAGCATTTCTAAAATGGAGCGTTGACTCCACCTGCTGGCCACACCATTTCCATTTCCATTTCATTCAAACAGCTAAATCTCAGGCATGCTTCTCCCAATCTTCACAAAATTTGACTGTCTCCTGCAGGAGTGGACTACAGACAGACCATCTATGTTTGGTGGTGATCGGGCAAATGGGGGCACTACAGCCAATGTTGTATTATGTCTAAGAGCCACCTTAACAGATTCAGCTGAAATGTCCTTATTCCTCATGAAACCTTCAAAGAATTGTTACCTTTCCCTTCACCTTAGTCCATATTTTTTATTTCCTTTCATTTTTCACCAATTTGCCTTATACAACATTATCAGACTTCATTTACAAATGAGAAAGTCAGAAAGCATTTAATATCATTTCTAAAATGGAGCGCTGACTACACCTTCTGGCCACACCATTTCCATTCCCATTTCATTCAAACAGCTAAATCTCAGGCATGCTTCATCTGATCCTTACAAAATTTGATTCACTTCTGTATGACTGGACTACAGACAAATCTTCCAAGTTTGGTGGCGATCAGTCAATCTGGAGCGGTACAGCCACTTTCCTAGTATGTCTAATACCTACCTTGGCTAATTCAGCTGAAATATCCTTCATAATACTTTAAAGGAATTAACTTTCCCTTCACCTCAGTCCATATTATTAAGCTCCTTTCATTTTTCTGCTATTTGACTTATAGAAAATTCAGATTTTAATTATAAGCCAGGCAGTATATATTGCAGATTTTTTGCTTTTTTGTATTAAATTGGCCAGTAGGTGGAGATGGTGCTCTATTTATATTGCAGTTTTTTGGATTTTTTTTTATACATTAGCCAGCAGGTGGAGTTCGTCCTGTATTTCATTAATGGCATTAAATTCTTTCATGGCTTCTCATGTCTAGAAGAATACTTTACAAATGCAGTAAGCCACTGTTGTTTTTTTTTATATACAAGACGGCATGTGTTCACTGAGGTACTGTAAAGTAAGCTTAACTTGTATGATCTAGACTTAAAATATTAGTTATGCAGGTGCCTATTTCTACCGTCTACTTAGACCATCTGACACAAAAAACAAATTCTTTTGGGCTGAGGCACTTCAGCAAATGGTTATATATTGTATCTTATATTGTTGTACTAAGGCTGCTTCTGCTAATGGCAGTAGTCAAACTGCCACACCAGGGACTGCATACTACCAATTATCAAATGTAGCGCTAACTCCACCTGCTGGCCTCACTATTTCCATACCGTATTCATTAAGTCTGCTAAACCTCATTCATACTTCATCGAATTCTCACAAAATTTGACTCACTTCTGTAGCACTGGACTATGAATAGACCATCTAACTTTGGTGACATTCGTTTAAACGGGGGCGCTTCTGCCACTGTCAAAATATACTCATAGTTAATGCAGCTGAAATTTCTTTATTTTTCATCAAACCTTCAAAGATTATTGACATTTTCATTTCATTTCACTTTTAGAAATGTATCAAAGTTCAGAGATACTTCAGGCTGTGTACAGTGCAACAATTGCAATTTCTTCCAACAGCTAGTCACCACATGTCCCTTCTGTTTCTCATCTACCCTCTTCCCTTTATCGTACCTTAATCAACATATCAAAGTCAATGTTCAAAATGTCAGGTATTATCTTATCATAGAAGCATTTCCTACTTTTTCTGACTATTTAAATGCATTGGCCATCAGTTACAGTCTGTACTTCATTTCAAATTTAGCCACTGTCAAAATATGTCTAAGATCAACCTTGGTTAATGCAGCTGACATCTCCTTATTGTTTATTTAAACATTTAAATATTATTCACCTTTCCCTTCTTCAAAGTCCATATTTTTAATCTGCTTATAAATTCCTGCCGTTTGACTTTTAGAAATCTATCAAACTTCAATGTTACTTCAGCCTGTGTACACTGCAGCAATTGCAATCTTTCTCCAACAGCTAGTCACCACATTTCCCTTCCGTTTCTCATCTACCATTTTCCTTTATCATACCTTGATAAACACTTCCACAATAATGTTTAAATGTTAGCTATCATCTCATAGTAGCATTTCTTATTTTCTGACTATTTAAATGCATTGGCCATCAGTTACAGTCTATATTTCATTTACAATTTAGCCACTGTCCTAATATGTCTAACAACAACCTTGGTTAATGCAGCTGACATCTCCTTATTGTTTATTTAAACATTTAAATATTAATCACCTTTCCCTTCATCTAAGTCAATATTTTTAATCTGCTTATATATTTAAGGGTCCAAAGCATGAAATGCTTATGGACCATTATTGTTTTTCTTACGATTATTAAGGGTCCAAAGGACGAAGTCCTTATGGACCATTATTGTTTTTCTTAGGATTTTTCTCTTTTATTATTATTATTATTATTATTATTATTATTATTATTATTATTTTTCGCGCCCTAAAACTGAATGCACAGCCTAAACCGTAAGTGCTAGACCAACCAAACTTGGTAATATGATGTCAATTCCTACCCGCTACTCAGATTCTCCGACCCAGGCCTGTCAGCCAGATGGGGGCGCTCTAGCGCCCCCCAACGCGTTTCAGTCCATAGCTCCTGTCCTATTAGTCCTATAATTGAAATTATTTTTTCTGCTGATACAGACAGCTTTGCTCTACCAACTGGCTATTTAGACTATGAAGCTCCGCCTACTTAGATTTTTTGCTAATTTGCATAATTTGTGAAACTGACTTCTGCCTTCAAGTCCTACAATATTGAACCTAATCAGACAAATGAGGTGTCAAACCGATCAGTCCACTGAGCTGATCAAAATATATTAAAGAAAGTCTGACATTTGTCTATTTTATGGCCACTAGCCATGCCCAAATCCCACCTAAATTTGGCCTATTTCAGTCTGAATGCTATAACTTCTCCATACCTTAGCCTACCTGAACCATACTTACAATCCAACCTCCCTGCTCTATTATGGGGTCAACATACAATGCGGCCCACATTTCGTCAATAGGGGGCGCTACAACTAATAACTGCCAATATCTCCTGACTGCCTTAACCAATCTAATTGAAATTTGGCAGATATGTACTATGTACAAGCCTGAGGTCAGAGAAGTAAAATGGCAGTCATTAGTTGTAAAATCGTGGCCACCATTAGCCAATCAAAATCAAGCAGCCATTTGACCAGCTAAACAATGAGCAATCCAAACCAAATTTTGGTTATACATTTGTATTCTGACCCTGAGCCCACCCTGTAAAGGACATGTCAGTCTGCCATATGGGGGCGCTACAGCCCATTTCTGCCTATTTCTCCTGAACTGTTAATTATAAAATTGACAATTGTTGCTTAAGCTATCCACTAGCTCATGACAAATTTAATGGTATAAAGAACTTCATCATATCTCTTGCCATTTTTGCCTATTTTGTAAAAGTCTTAAAACAGTACTTTTTTCTTATCCTCCTAGGATTTTCACCAAACCAACCCAAATCTGGTATCATTTAAATCAGGAGACAGTCCCTATATAAAATTATTAAAAAAATCATAAACTTTCCATGAGGTATGGCCACCAGCCACACCCAAACCATAGTGGTGCCACACCCATTTCAATCAGACAGCTATATCTCAGGCCTGCCTCAACCAATCATCATCAAACTTAAATATATAATGTAGGATATTACTGGAGAAGGGCCCTCCAAATTTGGTGCCAATCAGTCAAACGGGGGTGCTACAGCAATATAACATCACTGTATAAACTGCAAAATCAGCTCAACTTACATTTATCTAATTTTTGATCCAGTGACATATTACTGGTTAAAATCGTTTACCGGCCAAGTTCCGTGAGTCATGTCAAATCAAGAAATATGCAATGTCCCATGATAGTCATTTGCATTCCCTTGTCATATTTAAAAACTTAATAAATAACATATTACTGTAACTACTGCAATGTCCAGCCTAAGTAGGTCAATCTGGTAGTATAAAAATCAGGACACTGCCCATATGTATAATTTATAAAGATAACTTCACTTGCCTGTACAGTATAGCCACCAGCCACACTGAACCTACAGCATTTCCATGATCATTTCAATCAAACAGCTAAATCAGAGGCATACTTCATCTGATCATCACCAAATTTGACCCACTAATGTAGCACTGCACCTCAGACAGACCCTGCAAATTTGGTGCCGATCGGTCAAATGGGGGCGCTACAGCTACTGTTCATATATGTCTAAGACCCACCTTAGCAAATTCAGCTGAAATGTCCTTCTTTCTCATAAATCCTTCAAAGAATTTTTACCTTTCCCTACACCTTAGTCCATATTTTTTATTCACTTTCATTTTTCACCAATTTGCTTTATACAACATTATCAGACTTCATTTACAAATGAGAAGGTCAGAAAGCATTTAATATCATTTCTAAAATGGAGCGCTGACTCCACCTGCTGGCCACAACATCTCCATTCCCATTTCATTCAAACAGCTAAATCTCAGGCATGCTTCATCCGATCCTTACAAAATTTTATTCACTTCTGTATCAGTGGACTACAGACAGACCTTCCAAGTTTGGTGGTGATCAGTCAAATGGGAGCCATACAACCACTGTCCTAGTATGTCTAATAACTACCTTGGCTAATTCAGCTGAAATATCCTTTATAATACTTTCAAGGAATTAACTTTCCCTTCACCTCAGTCCATATTTTTAAGCTCCTTTCATTTTTCTGCTATTTGACTTATAGAAAATTATCTGATTTTATTTATAAGCCAGGCAGTATATATTGCAGATTTTTGGCTTTTTTGTATTAAATTGGCCAGTAGGTGGAGATGGTGCTCTATTTATATTGCAGTTTTTTGGATTTCTTTTATGGATTAGCCAGCAGGTGTAGTTCGTCCTGTATTTCATTAATGGCATTAAATTATTTCAGGGCGTCTTATGTCTATAAGAATACTTTACAAATGCAGTAAGCCACTGTTGTTTTTTTTAATATACAAGACAGCATGTGTTCACTGAGGTACTATAAAGTAAGCTTAACTTGTATGATCTAGACTTAAAATATTAGGTATGTAGGTGCCTATTTCTACCGTCTACTTAGACCATCTGACACAAAAAACGAATTCTTTTGGGCTGAGGCACTTCAGCAAATGGTTATATATTGTATCTTATATTGTTGTACTAAGGCTGCTTCTGCTAATGGCAGTAGTCAAACTGCCACACCAGGGACTGCATGCTACCAATTATCAAATGTAGCGCTAACTCCACCTGCTGGCCTCACCATTTCCATACCGAATTCATCAAGTCTGCTAAACCTCATTGATACTTCGTCGAATTCTCACAAAATTTGACTCACTTCTGTAGCACTGGACTATGAATAGACCATCTAACTTTGGTGACATTCGGTAAAACGGGGGCGCTTCTGCCACTGTCAAAATATACTAATAGTTAATGCAGCTGAAATTTCTTTATTTTTCATCAAACCTTCAAAGATTATTGACATTTTCATTTCATTTCACTTTTAGAAATGTATCAAAGTTCAGAGTTACTTCAGGCTGTGTACAGTGCAACAATTGCAATTTCTTCCAACAGCTAGTCACCACATGTCCCATCTGTTTCTCATCTACCATATTCCCTTTATCGTACCTTAATCAACATATCAAAGTCAATGTTCAAAATGACAGGTATTATCTTATCATAGAAGCATTTCCTACTTTCTGACTATTTAACTGCATTGGCCATCAGTTACAGTCCGTACTTCATTTCCAATTTAGCCACTGTCTTAATATGTCAAAGACCAACCTTGGTTAATGCAGCTGACATCTCCTTATTGTATATATAAACATTTAAATATTAATCACCTTTCCCTTCATCTAAGTCCATATTTTTAATCTGCTTATACAATCCTGCCATTTGACTTTTAGGAATCTATCAAACTTCAATGTTACTTTAGCCTGTGTACACTGTAGCAATTTCAATATTTCTCTAAAAGCTAGTCACCATATTTCCCTTCTGTCTCTCATTTACCATTTTCCTACTTTCTGACTATTTAAATGCATTGGCCATCAGTTACAGTCTGTACTTCATTTCCAATTTAGCCACTGTCATAATATGTCTAAGATCAACCTAGGTTAATGCAGCTGACATCTGTTTATTGTTTATTTAAACATTTAAATATTAATCACCTTTCCCTTCATCTAAGTCCATATTTTTAATCCGCTTATATTTTCCTGGCATTTGACTTTCAGAAATCTATCAAACTTCAATGTTTATTCAAGATGTGTATGCTGCAGCAATTGCAATTGTTTCAAACAGCTACTCACCACATTTCCCTTCTGTTTCCCATCTATCCTTTTCCCTTTATCAAACATTGATGAACATTTCTACAGTAATGTTTAAATGTTAGGTATCACATTTCATTGTTGCATGTCCTATTTTCTGACTATTTCAATGCATTGGCCATCAGTTACAGTCTGTACTTCATTTCCAATAATTAGTGAACTTCTAATTTTATGCCATTCACTTCATTCCTCTTCATTGCTTCTTTCCATTAGCTTTGGACCCGATTGTCACTGCTTGCAGTTATCTTTATTAAGGGTCCAAAGGACGAAGTCCTTATGGACCATTATTGTTTTTCTTAGGATTATTATTATTATTATTATTATTATTATTATTTTTCTGCCCTAAAACTGAATGCCCAGCCTAAACCGTAAGTCCTAGGCCTACCAAATTTGGTACGATGATTGGAATTCCTACCCACTACTCAGGTTTTCTGACCCGTCCGAATCAGCCAGAGGGGGGCGCCGTAGCGCCCCATAACACGTTTTGGACGATATCTCCTGTCCTGTTTGTCCTACCTTCAAAATTCTTTTTTCTCCTGATACAGACAGCCATGCCCTACCAAAAAGTCAATGGGACCATGAAGCTCCGCCTACTTAGATTTTTTGCTAATTTGCATAATCTGCAAATCATACTTTTTTCTTAAAGTCCTGGCTTGTCCTACCAAATCAGACAAATGAGGTGTCAGACGAATCAGAATTTTCAGCTGATCAAGAATCATCAACAAAATCCAGACATTTTTATATCCTATGGCCATTAGCCACGCCCAAACAATGTCCAAATTTGGCCAATTTTGGTCTGATGGCTATAACTTGGTCGTGCCTTGGCCTACCTTGACCAAATTTGAAATGCTACCTCCCTACACCATTCTGGGGACACGGTCCGAAGCGGGCCGCATTTCGTCAATAGGGGGCGCTACAACTAAAAACTGGCAATATCTCCTGACTGCCTTTGCCAATCTAACTGAAATTTGGCAGATATGTACTAGCACCCAGCCTGTGGTCAGTCACATACAATGACAGTCATCATTCCTTAAATAGTGGCCGCCATCAGCCAATCAAAATCAAGCAGGCATTTGACAGGCTTATAAATGACCAATCTATATCAAATTTTTGTGGTATATTTGTCCTCTGACCCGCAGCCCACCATGCAAAGGACACCTCACTCGGCCAGATGGGGCCGCTACAGTGACAACTTTTGCATTTCTGCCTATTTCTCGAGAAGGGTGAAGTCTACAATCGACATTTATTGCCAGGTCAATTCAGTACGACATGCCAAATCAAACAACATGTAGAACTTGCTTCTGCATCTTTGCGTTTTTGCATAATTCATATTGGTCTGAAAACAAGACATTTCGTTAACCTCCTAGGATTTTCACCAAACCTACACAAATCTGGTATCATTTAAATCAGGAGACAGTCATAATAAATAATTCATAAAAAAATCATAAACTTTGCATGAGGTATAGTCACCAGCCACACACAAATCATACAGGTGCCATGCCCAATTCAATCGGACAGCTATATCTCAGGCCTGCCTCAGCCAATCATCACCAAACTTTAACATATCCTGTAGAATAGTAGTCCGGAAGGGCCCTCCAAATTTGGTGCCGATCGGTCAAACGGGGGCGCTACAACAATATAACATGTCTGTATAAACCTTGAAAAGCAGTTCAACTTACATTTTTCTCATTTCTGTTATTGTGACATATTACTTGTTAAAATATTTTGTACTGCCAGTTCTGTCAGTCATGCCATATCAAGACATATGCAATTCCCAATGATAGTCATTTTCATTCCTTTGTGATGTTTAAAAGCTTAATAAATAACATATTACTGTAACTTCTACAATGTCCAGCCCAAGTAGGTCATTCTGGTAGTACATCAATCAGGACATTGCCCTTATGGATAATTCATAAAAATATCTTGACCTACCTGTATGCTATGGCCACCAGCTACACCAAACATGCACCATATCCATGCTCATTTCAATCAACCATCTAAAACTCAGCCGTGCATCAGCCAATCCTCATCAAATTTGACAGCCTAATGTAGTAAGGGACATCAGACAGACCCTCCAATTTTGGTACCAATTGGTCAAACGGGGGCGCTACAGCCACTGTCCATATATGTCTAAGACCCACCTTAGCAAATTCAGCTGAAATGTCCTTATTTCTCATAAAACCTTGAAAAAATTGTTACCTTTCTCTTCACCTGAGTCCATATTTTTTATTCACTTTCATTTTTCACCAATTTGCCTCATAGAACATTATCAGACTTAATTTACACATAAGAAGGCCTGAAAGTATTAAATGGAATTTCTAAAATGGAGCGCTGACTCCACCTGCTGGCCACACCATTTCCATACACATTTCAATCAAACAGCTATATCTCTGGCATGCTTCATCAAATCCTTACAAAATTTGACTCGCTTCTGTGTCACTGGACTACAGACAGACCTTCCAAGTTTGGTGGCAATCGGTCAAATTGGGGTGCTACAGCCGCTGTTCTAATATGTCTAAGACCAACCTTGGTTAATGCAGCTGAGATCTGCTTATTGTTTATTTAAAAATTAAAATATTAATCACCTTTCCCTTCATCTAAGTCCATATTTTTAATCTGCTTATATTTTCCTGCCATTTGACTTTTACAAATCTTTCAAACTTTGATCTTTCTTCAGGCTGTGTACACTGCAGCAATTTCAATTTTATAATACATTGGCCAGCAGGTGGAGTCAGCGCTCTATTTAAATAATGCCTTCAATACTTTTAGCCTTTCTCCTGTCTAAATGTACAACCTATAATATGATACAGCATGATATTACTGCTGTTACATGTCACACTCCTGCAACTCAGCACTTTGTTAAGAATATGCAACGCAGCCTATGTTTACACAGGCAGTATAAAAAATCAACTCTGTAATATCTAGACTTACCAGACCAGGTATGAAGGTGCCTAAATCTACCAACTAGTCAGGCCATCTGACCAAAACCATGCATTAAGTCAGGCTAAGGCACTCCACCACAGGGTTCTACATTCTGTCCTACATTTTCTGACCTGTTAGACCGATACTAACTAATCTATATCCTGATTTCTACCTACTACTCAGACCATCTGACCAAAACAATGCATTCAGTCAGGTTCAGGCACTACACCACAGGGTTCTACATTCTGTCCTACATTTCCTGACCTGTTAGACCGACACTAAACAATCTACATCATGATTTCTACCTTCTACTCAAACCATCTGACCGAAACAAGTTCTCTTCTGTCTGACATCTGCTGACCTGTAGTTCTGTCTGACTTGTTGGTATCCTCCTCTACGGTTTGCCCTACATCTCCTGTCGCATTAGAGCTATGCTAAATCTGCATCCTGTTATGGCAGTCTAATTCTGTCTGACTTTTTACTACCCTGGCCGCCGGATCTCTGCCCTTATTACACTACTGTCCTACCAGTCCGATTGTCCTACGCTTTGGACCCATTCGTAACTGCTTGCAGTTTCTAGTTATTATTATTATTATTATTATTATTATTTTTCTGCCCTAAAACTGAATGCCCAGCCTAAACCGTAAGTCCAAGGCCTACCAAATTTGGTAGGATGATTGGAATTCCTACCCACTACTCAGCATGTCCGACGCGTCCGACTCAGCCAGAGGGGGGCGCCGTAGCGCCCCCCAACACGTTTTGGACGATATCTCCTGTCCAGTTTGTCCTACCTTCGAAATTCTTTTTTCTCCTGATACAGACAGCCATGCCCTACCAAAAAGTCAATGGGACCATGAAGCTCCGCCTACTTAGATTTTTTGCTAATTTGCATAATTTGCAAATCCTACTTTTTCCTTCAAGTCCTGGCTTGTCCTACCAAATCAGACAAATGAGGTGTCAGACGAATCAGAATTCTCAGCTGATCAAGAATCATTAAGAAAATTCAGACATTTTTATATCCTACGGCCATTAGCCACGCCCAAACAATGTCCAAATTTGGCCCGTTTTGGTCTGACGGCTATTACTTGGCCGTGCCTTGGCCTACCTTGACCAAATTTGAAATGCTACCTCCATACACCATTCTGGGGACACGGTCCGAGGCGGGCCGCATTTCGCCCATAGGGGGCGCTACAACTAAAAACTGGCAATATCTCCTGACTGCCTTGGCCAATCTGACTGAAATTTGGTAGATATGTGCTTGGACCCAGCCTGAGGTCAGCCACATACAATGGCAGTCATTAGTCCTTAGATTGTGGCCGCCATCGGCCAATCAAGATCAAGCAGCCATTTGACAGTCTTATCAATGACCAATCTAGACCAAATTTTGGTGGTATATTTGTCCTCCGACCCCCAGCCCAACATGCAAAGGACACCTCACTCGGCCACATGGGGGCGCTACAGTGACAACTTTTGCGTTTCTGCCTATTTCTCGAGAACGGTGAAGCCTACAATCGACATTTATTGCCAGGTCAATTCAGTACGACATGCCAAATCAAACAACATGTAGAACTTGCTTATGCATCTTTGTGTTTTTGCATAATTGTTATTGTTCTGAAAACAAGACATTTCATTAACCTCCTAGGATTTTCACCAAACCTACCCAAATCTGATATCATTTAAATCAGGAGACAGTCATAATAAATAATTCATAAAAAAATCATAAACTTTCCATGAGGTATAGTCACCAGCCACACACAAACCATACAGGTGCCATGCCCAATTCAATCAGACAGCTATATCTCAGGCCTGCCTCAGCCAATCATCACCAAACTTTAATATATCCTGTATAATAGTAGTCCGGAAGGGCCCTCCAAATTTGGTGCCGATCAATCAAACGGGGGCGCTACAACAATATAACATGTCTGTATAAACCTTGAAAATCAGTTCAACTTACATTTATCTCATTTCTGTTCTAGTGACATATTACTGGTTAAAATATTTTGTACTGCCAGTTCTGTGAGTCATGCCAAATCAAGACACATGCAATGCCGAATGATAGTAATTTTCATTCCCTTGTGATGTTTAAAAACTTAATAAATAACATATTACTGTAACTTCAACAATGTCCAGCCCAAGTAGGTCATTCTGGTAGTACATCAATCAGGACATTGCCCTTATGGATAATTCATAAAAATATCTTGACGTGTATGCTATGGCCACCAGCTACAACAAACCTGCACCATATCCATGCTGATTTCAATCAACCATCTAAATCTCAGGCGTGCTTCAGCCAATCCTCATAAAATTTGACGGCCTAATGTAGTAAGGGACCTCAGACAGACCCTCCAATTTTGGTGCCAATCGGTCAAACGGGGGCGCTACAGCCACTGTCCATATATGTCTAAGACCCACCTTAGCAAATTGAGCTGAAATGTCCTTATTTCTCATAAAACCTTGAAATAATTGGTACCTTTCCCTTCACCTCAGTCCATATTTTTTTATTAACTTTCATTTTTCACCGATTTAACTAATACATCATTATCAGACTTAATTTACACATAATAAGGCCTGAAAGTATTCAATACAATTTCTAAAATGGAGCGCTGACTCCACCTGCTGGCCACACTATTTCCATGCCCATTTCATTCAAATAGCTATATCTCTGGCATGCTTCATCCAATCCTCACAAAATTTGACGCACATCTGTGTTACTAGACTTCAGAAAGACCTTCCAAGTTTGGTGGCAATCGGTCAAACGGGGGCACTACAGCCACTGTCATAATATGTCTAAGACCACCCTTGGTTAATGCAGCTGAAATCTGCTTATTGTTTATTTAAAAATTAAAATATTAATCACCTTTCCCTTCATCTAAGTCCATATATTTAATCTGCTTATATTTTCCTGCCATTTGACTTTTACAAATCTTTCAAACTTCAATCTTTCTTCAGGCTGTGTACACTGCAGCAATTACAATTTTATAATAAATTGGCCAGCAGGTGGAGTCAGCGCTCCATTTCAATAATGCCTTCAATACTTTTAGCCTTTCTCCTGTCTAAATGTATAACCTAGAATATGATACAGCATGATATTCCTGCTGGTACATGTCACACTATGCAACTCAGCACTTTGTTAAGAATATGCAACACAGCCTATGTTTACACAGGCAGTATAAAAAAGCAACTCTGTAATATCTAGACTTACCAGACCAGGTATGAAGGTCCCTAAATCTACCAACTAGTCAGGCCATCTGACCAAAACCATGCATTCAGTCAGGCTAAGGCACTACACCACAGGGTTCTACATTCTGTCCTACATTTGCTGACCTGTTAGTCCGATACTAACTAATCTATATCATGATTTCTACCTACTACTCAGACCATCTGACCAAAACAATGCATTCAGTCAGGTTCAGGCACTACACCACAGGGTTCTACATTATGTCCTACATTTCCTGACCTGTTAGACCGACACTAAACAATCTGCATCCTGATTTCTACCTTCTACTAAAACCATCTGACCTAAACAAGTTCTGTTCTGTCTGACATCTGCTGACCTGTAGTTCTGTCTGACTTGTTAGTACCCTCCTCTACGGTTTGCCCTACATCTCCTGTCGCATTAGAGCTACGCTAAATCTTCATCCTGTTATGGCAGTCTAATTTTGTCTGACTTTCTACTACCCTGGCCGCTGGTTCTCTGCCGTTATTCCTCTACTGTCCTACCAGTCCGATCGTCCTACGCTTTGGACCCTTTCGTAACTGCTTGCAGTTTCTAGTTATTTTTATTTTTATTATTTTTCTTCCCTAAAACTGAATGCCCAGCCTAAACCGTAAGTCCTAGGCTGACCAAACTTGGTACGATGATTGGTATTCCTACCCACTACTCAGGTTGTCCGACCCGTCCGACTCAGCCAGAGGGGGGCGCCGTAGCGCCCCCCAACACGTTTCGGTCGATAACTCCTGTCCTGTTTGTCCTACAATCGAAATTCTTTTTTCTGCTGATTCAGACGGCCATGCCATACCAAAAAGTCATTGGGACCATGAAGCTCCGCCTACTTAGATTTTTTGCTAATTTGCATATTTTGCAAATACTACTTATCTCTTAAAGTCATAGCTTGTCCTACCAAATCAGACAAATGAGGTGTCAAACTAATCAGAACTGTGAGCTCATCAAGAATTTCTAAAAAAATTTAGACATTTATGTATTTTATGGCCATTAGCCACGCCCAAAGAATTCCCAAATTTGGCCCATTTTGGTCTAACAGCTATAACTTGGCCTTGCCTTGGCCTACCTCTACCAAATTTGAAATTCTACCTCCGGACATCATTCTGGGGACAAGGTCCAAGGGGGGCCGCATTTCATCCATAGGGGGCGCTACAACTAAAAACTGCCAATATCTCCTGACTGCCTCGGCCAATCCAACTGAAATTTGGCAGGTATGTACTAGGACACAGCCTGAGGTCAGTCATGTACAATGGCAGTCATTAGTCCTTAAAGAGTGACCGCCATCGGCCAATCAAAATCAAGCAGCTATTTGACAGGCTTAACGATGAGCAATCTAAATCAAATTTTGGTGGTATATTTGTCCTCTGACCCTCAGCCCTCCCTGTAAAGGACACCTCACTAGGCCAGATGGGGGCGCGATAGCGCCCCCCTCAACATTTCTGCCTATTTCTCCAGAACTGCCAAGCCTACAGTTGAAATTTATTGCCATTCCAATTCCAATGTCCTGACGAATCCAAATGCATATAGAACTTGCTTCTCCATCTTTGCGTTCTTGCATGATTTATAGTTGTTTGAAAACAGGTTATTTTGTAAACGTCCTAGGATTTCTGCCCACCATACATAAATCTGTTGTCATTCTAATCAGGAGACAGTCCTTTTAAAGATGTATGGAAAAAACATAAACTTTTGGTAAGGTACGGCCACCAGGCACACCCTGACTGTACTGCTGCCTTTCCCATTTCAATCAGACAGCTATATCTTAGGGATGCTTCAGCCAATCATTACCATATTTCTCTCATTCATGTAGGGCTGTACCGCAGAGATACCCTCCAAATTTCGTGTCGATCGGTCAAATGGGTGTGCTACTTCCACTGTCTATATGTGTCTAAGACTCACCTATTCTCATTGAGCTAAAATGAGTTACCAGATCAGGTTAGGAAGGTGTCTACCGATCTCACCTGTTTTAACCACAGCAATGGGTGGCTCAGTGGGCTAAACTTGTATGCTTGTAATCAGAGGGTCGCAGGTTCGAACCCAGCTTCGGTGGGTACTCGAGCTAGGCAGCCCGATGTGCACAGCATATCCTCTGCGAAGTGAGCTGGGGAGACGTAAAGGCGTTTTCCCCACGAGGATCAACGAAGCTTCTATTATTGTTAATTCAGACGTGCTCAGGCACTACTCCAGAGGGTTGAACAATAATTATTTTTCTTCCCTAAAACTGAATGCCCAGCCTAAACCGTAAGTCCTAGACTGACCAAATTTGGCAACAAGAATCCTATTCCTACCCACTACTCATGCCCACTGACCCGTCCCAGTCAGGCAGATGGGGGCGCTACAGCACCTCGATTTGCATTTCTGCCTATATCTGCAGACCTGTCAAGCCTACAGTTGAAATTTATTGCCAGTCCAATTCACTATGTCATGACAAATCCAACTGCATATAGAACTTGGTTGTCCATCTTTGCCTTTTTGCATGATTTATAGTTGTTTTGAAAACAGGTTATTTTGTTAACCTCCTAGGATTTTCGCCCAACATACATAAATCTGGTGTCATTTAAACCAGGAGACAGTCCTTTTAAAGATTTAGAGAAAAAACTTAAACTTTCGGTAAGATACAGCCACCAGCCACACCCTGACTGTACTGTTGTCTTGCCCATTTCAATCAGACAGCTATATCTCAGGGATGCTTCAGCCAATCATTACAAAATTTGGCTCACTGATGTAGGACTGTACCCCAGAGAGACCCTCCAAATTTCGTGTCGATCGGTCAATTAGGAGCGCTACGCCACTGTCAATATACATCTAAGACCCTCCTAGGCTCATTGAGGTAAAATGAGTTACCAGATCAGGTAAGAAGTTGTCTACCGATCTCACCTGTTTTAACAACAGCAACGGGTGGCTCAGTGGGCTAAACTTGTATGCTTGTAATCAGAGGGTCGCAGGTTCGAACCCAGCTTCGGTGGGTACTCGAGCTAGGCAGCCCAATGTGCACAGCATACCCTCCGTGAAGTGAGCTGAGGAGACGTGAAGGCGCTTTCCCCACGCTGGTCAATGAAGCTTATATTATTGTTAATTAAGACCTGCTCAGGCACTACTCCAGAGGGTTGAACAATAATTATTTTTCTTCCCTAAAACTGAATGCCCAGCCTAAACCGTAAGTCCTAGACTGACCAAATTTGGCAACAAGACTCCTATTCCTACCCACTACTTAGTCCCACTGACCCGTCCCAGTCAGTCAGATGGGGGCGCTACAGCACCCCGATTTGCATTTCTGCCTATATCTCCAGATCTGTCAAGCCTACAGTTGAAATTTATTGCCAGTCCAATTCACTATGTCCTGACGAATCAAACTGCATATAGATCTTGGTTCTACATCTTTGCCTTCTTGCATGATTTACAGATGTTTTGAAAACAGGTTTTTTTGTTAACCTCCTAGGATTTTCGACTAACATCCATAAATCTGGTGTCATTCAAATCAGGAGACAGTCCTTTTAAAGATTTACAGAAAAATCTTAAACTTTCGGTAAGATACAGCCACCAGCCACACCCTGACTGTACTGGTGTCTTGTCCATTTCAATCAGACTGCTATATCTTAGGGATGCTTCAGCCAATCATTACAACAGTTGGCTCACTGATGTAGGACTGTACCACAGAGAGACCGTCCAAATTTCGTGTCAATCGGTCAATCAGGAGCGCTACGCCACTGTCTATATACATCTAAGACCCACCTAGGCTCATTGAGGTAAAATCAGTTTCCAGATCAGGTAGGAAGGTGTCTACTGATCCCACCCATTTTACTCACAGAAGCGGGTGGCTCAGTGGGCTAAACTTGTATGCTTGTAATCAGAGGGTCGCAGGTTCGAACCCAGCTTTGGTAGGTACTCGAGCTAGGCAGCCCGATGTGCACAGCATACCCTCCGTGAAGTGAGCTGGGGAGACATAAAGGTGTTTTCCCCCATGAGGATCAATGAAGCTTATATTATTGTTAATTTAGATGTGCTAAGGCACTACTTCAGAGGGTTGAACAATAATTATTTTTCTTCCCTAAAACTGAATGCCCAGCCTATACCGTAAGTCCTAGACTGACCAAATTTGGCATCAAGATTCCTATTCCTACCCACTACTCAGTCCCACTGACCCGTCCCAGTCAGTCAGATGGGGGCGCTACAGCACCCCGATTTGCATTTCTGCCTATATCTCCAGACCTGTCAAGCCTACAGTTGATATTTATTGCGACTACAATTAACTATGTCATGACTAATCTAACAACATATATAACTTGGTTCTCCCTCTTTCTGTTTTTACATAAATTATATTTGTCTGAAAACAGCTTTTCTTGTTAACCTCCTTTGATTTTCAACAAACCTACATACATCTGTTGTCCTTCAAATCAGAAGATAGTCCTTTTAAAGATTTAGAGAAAAAAATGAAACTTTTGGTAAGGTATGGCCACCAGCCACACCCTGACTCTACTGGTGCCACGTCCATTTCAATCAGACAGCTATATATCATGCACTCTTCAGCCAATCATTTCCAAATATCTATCTCGGATGAAAGGCTGTACCGCAGAGAGACCTTCCAATTTTCGTGTCAATAGGTCAAACGGGAGCGCTATAGCCACTGTCCATATATGTCTAAAACTCACCTAGTCTAATTCAGCTATAATGAGTTACCAGATCAGGTAGGAAGTTGTCTACTGATCTCACTCATCTTACCCACAGGAGCGGATGGCTCAGTGTGCTAATCCTGTGTGCCTGTAATCAGAGGGTCGCCGGTTCGAACCCAGCTTAGGTTGCTATTTCAGCTAGGTATCCTGATGTGCACAGTGTACTCTCTGATGTTGACTGGCCTGTTACACCTGCACAAAAAGCATCTACATCCTAATGTCTGCCAACTACTGAGACCGTCCAGCTCTGTCCTACATCGCCTATCCTGTTATGGCAGTCTAATTCTGTCTGACTTTCTACTACCCTGGCCACCAGTTCTCTGCCGTTATTCCTCTACTGTCCTACCAGTCCGATCGTCCTCCGCTTTGGACCCTTTCGTAACTGCTTGTTATTATTATTATTTTTTTCCTGCCGTAAAACTGAATGTACAGCCTAAACCGTAAGAGCTAGACCAACCAAACTTGGTAATATGATGTCAATTCTTACCCGCTACTCAGATTCTCTGACCCAGGCCCGTCAGCCAGATGGGGGCGCTCTAGCGCCCCCCAACGCGTTTCAGTCCATATCTCCTGTCCTATTAGTCCTACAATTGAATTTTTTTTTTCTGCTGATACAGACAGCCATGCCCTACCAACTTGCCATTTGGACTACGAAGCTCCGCCTACTTAGATTTTTTGCTAATTTGCATAATTTGCAAATCCTACTTTTCCCTTCAAGTCCTAGCTTGTTCTACCAAATCAGACAAATGAGGTGTCAAACGAATCAGAACTCTGAGCTGATCAAGAATCATCAACAAAATTCAGACATTTTTATATCCTACGGCCATTAGCCACGCCCAAACAATGGCCAAATTTCGCCCATTTTGGTCTGACGACTATAACTTGGCTATTCCTTGGCCTACCTTGACCAAATTTGAAATGCTACCTCGCAACACCATCCTGGGGACACGGTCCAAGGCGGGCCGCATTTCGTCAATAGGGGGCGCTACCACTAAAAACTGGCAGTATCTCCTGACTGCCTTGGCCAATCTAACTGAAATTTGGCAGATATGTACTAGGACGCAGCCTGTGGTCAGTCACATACAATGGCAGTAATTCGTCCTTAAAGAGTGGCCGCCATCGTCCAATCAAAATCAAGCAGCCATTTGACAGGCTTATCAATGACCAATCTAAATCAAATTTGGGTGATACATTTGTGCTCTCACCCTCTGCCTACCCTGTAAAGGACACCTCACTCGGCCAGATGGGGGCGCTACAGTGACAACTTTTGCGTTTCTGCCTATTTCTTGAGAATGGTGAAGCCTACAATCAACATTTACTGCCAGGTCAATTCAGTACGACATGCCAAATCAAACAACATGTAGAACTTGCTTCTGCACCTTAGCATTTTTGCATAATTCATATTGGTCTGAAAACAAGACATTTCGTTAGCCTCCTAGGATTTTCACCAAACCTACACAAATCTGGTATCATTTAAATCAGGAGACAGTCCTTATATATAATTATCCAAAAAAACCTAAACTTTCAATGAGGATCGGCCACCAGCCACACCCAAACCATATTGGTGCCATGGCCAATTCAATCAGACAGCTATATCTTAGGCGTGCCTCAACCAATCATCACCAAACTTAAATATATAATGTAGGACATTACTCGGAAAGGGCCCTCCAAATTTTGTGCCGATCGGTCAAACGGGGGCGCTACAGCAATATAATATGTCTGTATAAACCTGGAAAATCAGTTCAACTTACATTGTTCTTATTTCTGTTCCAGTCACATATTACTTATAAAAATCTTTTGTCTTGCAAGTTCTGTGTGTCATTACAAATCAAGATATATGCAATGCCTAATGATAGTCATTTCCATTCCCTTGTGATATTTAAAAACTTAAAAAATTACATATTGCTATAACTACTACGATATCCAGCCGAAGTACGTCATTCTGGTAGTAGATCAATCAGGACATGGCCTTTATGGATAATTTATAAAAATAACTTGACCTACCTGTATGCTATGGCCACCAGCTACACCTAACCTGCAACATTTAAATGCTCATTTCAATCAAACAGCTAAATCTAAGGCATACTTTATCTGATCATCACCAAATTTGACCAACTAATGTACCACTTCACCTAAGACAGACCCTGCAAATTTGGTGCCGATCGGTCAAATGGGGGCGCTACAGCTACTGTCCATATATGTCTAAGACCCACCTTAGCAAATTCACCTGAAATGTCCTTATTCCTCATGAAACCTTCAAAGAATTGTTATCTTTCCCTACACCTTAGTCCATATTTTTAAGTTCCTTTCATTTTTCAACAATTTACCTTATACAACATTATCAGACTTCATTTCAAATGAGAAGGTCTGAAAGCATTTAATACCATTTCTAAAATGGAGCGCTTACTCCACCTGCTGGCCACACCATTTCCATTCCCATTTCATTCAAACAGCTAAATCTCAGGCATGCTTCATCTGATCCTTACAAAATTTGATTCACTTCGGTATCACTGGACTTCAGACAGACCTTCCAAGTTTGGTGGCGATCAGTCAAACGGGAGTGGTTCAGCTATTGTCCTAGTATGTCTAATACCTACCTTGGCTAATTCAGCTGAAATATCCTTCATAATACTTTCAAGGAATTAACTTTCCCTTCACCTCAGTCCATATTTTTTAGCTCCTTTCATTTTTCTGCTATTTGACTTATAGAAAATTATCAGATGTTATTTATAAGCCAGGCAGTATATATTGCAGATTTTTCACTTTTTTGTATTAAATTGGCCAGTAGGTGGAGATGGTGCTCTATTTATATTGCAGTTTTTTGGATTTTTTTTTATACATTAGCCAGCAGGTGGTGTTCGTGCTTTATTTCATTAATGGCATTAAATTCTTTCAGGGCTTCTTATGTCTAGAAGAATACTTTACAAATGCAGTAAGCCACTGTTGTTTTCTTTAATATACAAGACAGCATGTGTTCACTGAGGTACTATAAAGTAAGCTTAACTTGTATGATCTACACTTAAAATATTAGGTATGCAGGTGCCTATTTCTACCAACTACTTAGACCATCTGACACAAACCATACATTGTCTTGGGCTGAGGCACTTCACCAAAGGGTTCTATACTATATCCTATATTGGTGTACTAAGGCTGCTTCTGCTAATGGCAGTAGTCAAACTGCCACACCAGGGACTGCATGCTACCATTTATCAAATGTAGTGCTAACTGCACCTGCTGGCCACACTATTTCCATACCGAATTTATTTAGTCTGCTAAATCTCATTCATACTTCATCTAATTCTCATAAAATTTGACTGACTTCTATAGCACTGGACTACGAATAGACCATCAAACTTTGGTGACATTCGGTTAAACGGGGGCGCTACTGCCACTGTCGAAATATGTCTAAAACTGAGTTAATGTAGCTGAAATTTCTTTATTTTTCATCAAACCTTCAAAGATTAATCACATATTCATTCACTTTCATTTTCCTGCCATTTCACTTTTAGAAATGTATCAAAGTTCAGTGATACTTCAGGCTGTGTACACTGCAGCAATTGCAATTTCTTTGAAAAGCTAGTCACCAAATTTCCCTTCTGTTTCTCATCTACCATCTTCCCTTTATCGTACCTTAATCAACATTTCTACGGTAATGTTAAAATGTCAAGTATCATCTTATCATAGTAGCATTTCCTACATTATGACTATTTAAATGCATTGGCCATCAGTTATAATCTGTACTTCATTTCAAATTTAGCCACTGTCATAATATGTCTAAGATCAACCTTAGTTAATGCAGCTGAAATTAATTCATTTGTCATCAAATATTTAAATATTAATCAACTTTCCCTTCATCTCAGTCCATATTATAAAATTGCTTTCATTTTCCTGCCATTTGACTTTTAGAAATCTATCAAACTTCAGTGATGTACACTACAGCAATTTCAATTTTTCCCAAAAGCTAGTTACCACATGTCCGTTCTTTCTCATCTACCATGTTCCTTATTTCTGACGATTTCTATGCATTGGCCATCAGTTACAGTCTATACTTCATTTACAATTTAGCCACTGTCCTAATATGTCTAACAACCTTGGTTAATGCAGCTGACATCTCCTTATTTTTTATTTAAACATTTAAATATTAATCACCTTTCCCTTCATCTAAGTCCATATTTTTTATCTGCTTATATATTACTGCCATTTCACTTTTAGAAATCTATCAAACTTCAATATTACTTCATCCTGTGTACACTGCAGCAATTGCAATATTTCTCAAACAGCTAGTCACCACATTTCTCTTCGGTTTCTCATCTACCATTTTCCCTTCATCGTACCTTGATAAACATTTCCACGGTAATGTTTAAATGTTAGGTATCATCTCATAGAAGCATTTCCTATTTTCTGCCAATTTAAATGCATTGCTAATCAATTACAGTCTGTACTTCATTTACAATAATTAGTGAACTTCAAATTTTATGCCAGTCACTTCATTACTATTCATTGCTTCTGCCCATTTGCTTTGGACCCGATTGTCACTGCTTGCAGTTATCTTTATTATTATTATTATTATTATTATTATTTTTTTTTTTTTCCTGCCCTAAAACTGAATGTACAGCCTAAACCGTAAGAGCTAGACCAACCAAACTTGGTACGATGATGTCAATTCCTACCCGCTACTCAGATTCTCTGACCCAGTCCTGTCAGCCAGATGGGGGCGCTCTAGCGCCCCTCAACGCGTTTCAGTCCATATCTCCTGTCCTATTAGTCCTACAATTGAATTTATTTTTTCTGCTGATACAGACAGCTTTGCTCTACCAACTTGCCATTTGGACTATGAAGCTCCACCTACTTAGATTTTTTGCTAATTTGCATAATTTGTGAAACTGGCTTCTGCCTTCAAGTCCTACACTGTTGGACCAAATCAGACAAATGAGGTGTCAAACCGATCAGTCCACTGACCTGATCAAAAGCTGTTCAAGAAAGTCTGACATTTGTCTATTTTATGGCCACTAGCCACGCCCAAATCACACCTAAATTTGGCCTATTTCAGTCTGACTGCTATAACTTCTCCATACCTTTGCCTACCTGAACCAAACTTAGAATCCAACTTCCCTGCTCTATTATGGGGTGACCATACAATGCAGCCCACATTTCGTCAATAGGGGGCGCTACAACTAAAAACTGCTGATATCTCCTGACTGCTTTGACCAATCTAATTGAAATTTGGCAGATATGTACTACGTACAAGCCTGAGGTCAGACAAGTATCATGGCAGTCATTAGTTGTAAAATCCTGGCCACCATTAGCCAATCAAAATCAACCAGCCATTTGACTGGCTAAACAATGAGCAATCCAAACCAAATTTGGGTTCTACATTTGTACTCTGACCCTGAACCCACCCTGTAATGGACATGTCAGTCTGCCATATGGGGGCGCTACAGCACATTTCTGCCTATTTCTCCTGAACTGTTAATTATAAAATTGACAATTGTTGTTTACGCTATCCACTAGCTCTTGACAAATTTAATGGCATAAAGAACTTCATCATATCTCTTGCCATTTTTGCCTATTTTGTAAAAGTCTTAAAACAGTACTTTTTCTTAACCTCCTTGGATTTTCACCAAACCTTCATATTTCTGTGATCATTTTAATCAGGAGACAGTCCTTATAAAGAAATATTAAAAAAATCTGAAACTTTCCATGTGGTATGGCCACCAGCCACACCCACACCATACTGGTGCCACACCCATTTCAATCAGACAGCTATATCTGAGGCGTGCCTCAGCCAATCATCACGAAACTTAAATATATATTGTAGGACATTACTGGGGAAGGGCCCTCCAATTTTCATGCCAATCAGTCAAACAGGGGCACTACAGCAATATAACATGTCTGTATAAACCTGCAAAATCAGTTCAAGTTACATTGTTGTCATTTTTGATAAAGTGACATATTACTCGTTAAAATCTTTTGTCCTGCATGTTCTGTTAGTCATGCTAAATCAAGATAGTCCATAATAGTCATTTGAATTACCTTGTGATATTTAAAAACTTAATAAATAACATATTACTATAACTACTACAATGTCTAGCCAAAGTAGGTCTTTCTGGTAGTAGATCAATCAGGACACTGCCCTTATGTATAATTTATAAAGATAGCTTCACCTGCCTGTACAGTATGGCCACCAGCCACACTGAACCTACCACATTTCCATGCTCATTTCAATCAAACAGCTAAATATGAGGTATACTTCATATGATCTTCACGAAATTTGACCCACTAATGTACCACTGCACCTCAGACAGACCCTCCAAATTTGGTGCCGATCAGTCAAATGGGGGCGCTACAGCTAATGTGCATATATGTGTAAGACCCACCTTAGCAAATTCAGCTGAAATGTCCTTATTTCTCATCAAATATTCAAAGATTTGTTCCCTTTCCCTTCAACTAGGTCCATATTTTTAATTTTTGTTCATTTTTCACCCATTTGCCTCATAGAACATTATCAGACTTCATTTACACATGAGAAGGCCTAAAAGTTTTAAATAGCATTTCTAAAATGGAGTGTTGACTCCACCTGCTGGCCAAATTATTTCCATGCCCATTTCAATCAAACAGTTATATCTCTGGCATGCTTCATCCAATCCTAACAAAATTTGATTCCCTTCTGTATCAGTGGACTACAGACAGACCTTCCAAATTTGGTGCCGATCAGTCAAACGGGGGCGCTACAGCAATATAACATGTCTTTATAAACCTGCAAAATCAGTACAACTTACATTTATCTCATTTCTGTTCCAGTGACATATGACTGGTTGAAATCTTTTGTATTGCAAGTTCTCTTAGTTATGCCAAATCAAGAAATATGCAATGCCTAATGATTGTCATTTGCATTCCCTTGTGACATTTAAAAACTTAATAAATAACATATTGCTATAACTACTACAATGTCCAGCCCAAGAAGGTCATTCTGGTAGTAGATCAATCATGACACGGCCCTTATGGATAATTTATAAAAATAACTTGACCTACCTGTATGCTATGGCCACCAACTACACCAAACCTGCACCATTTCCATGCTCATTTCAATCAAACAGCTAAATCTGAGGCATTCTTCATCGAATCCTCATAAAATTTGACCAGCTAATGTAACCATAGACCACAGACAGACCCTCCAACTTTGGTGCCGATCGGTCAAATGGGGGAGCTACAGCCACTGTCTATATATTTCTAAGACCCACCTTAGCAAATTCAGTTGGAATGTCCTTATTTCTCTTCAAACAATCAAAGAATTGTTTGCTTTCCCTTCAACTAGGTCCATATTTTAATTTCTGTTCATTTTTCACCCATTTGCCTCAGAACATTATCAGAATTCATTTAAACATGAGAAGGCCTAAAAGTATTAAATAGCATTTCTAAAATGGAGCGTTGACTCCACCTTCTGGCCACACCATTTCCATTTCCATTTCATTCAAACAGCTAAATCTCAGGCATGCTTCTCCCAATCTTCACAAAATTTGACTGTCTCCTGCAGGAGTGGACTACAGACAGACCATCTATGTTTGGTGGTGATCGGGCAAATGGGGGCACTACAGCCAATGTTGTATTATGTCTAAGAGCCACCTTAACAGATTCAGCTGAAATGTCTTTATTCATCATGAAACCTTCAAAGAATTGTTACCTTTCCCTTCACCTTAGTCCATATTTTTAATTTCCTTTCATTTTTCACCAATTTGCCTTATACAACATTATCAGACTTCATTTACAAATGAGAAAGTCAGAAAGCATTTAATATCATTTCTAAAATGGAGCGCTGACTACACCTTCTGGCCACACCATTTCCATTCCCATTTCATTCAAACAGCTAAATCTCAGGCATGCTTCATCTGATCCTTACAAAATTTGATTCACTTCTGTATGACTGGACTACAGACAAATCTTCCAAGTTTGGTGGCGATCAGTCAAACGGGGGCGCTACAGCAATATAACATCACTGTATAAACTGCAAAATCAGCTAAACTTACATTGTTCTTATTTCTGTTTCAGTCACATATTACTGATAAAAATCATTTGTCCTGCAAATTCTGTGTGTCATTCCAAATCAAGATATATGCAATGCCTAATGATCGTCATTTCCATTCCCTTGTGATATTTAAAAACTTAAAAAGTTACATATTGCTATAACTACTAAAATATCAAGCCGAAGTACGTCATTCTGGTAGTAGATCAATCAGGACATGGCCTTTATGGATAATTTATATAAATAGCTTGACCTACCTGTATGCTATGGCCACCAACTACACCAAACCTGCACCATTTCCATGCTCATTTCAATCAAACAGCTAAATCTGAGGCAGACTTTGTCTGATCATCACCAAATTTGACCCACTAATGTAGCACTGGACCTCAAACAGACCTTCCAAATTTGGTGCTGATCGGTCAAATGGGGGCGTGACAGCCACTGTCCATATATGTGTAAGACCCACCTTAGCAAATTCAGCTGAAATGTCCTTATTCCTCATGAAACCTTCAAATAATTGTTACCTTTCCCTTCAGCTGAGTCCATAGTTTTAATTTCCTTTCATTTTTCACCAATTTGCCTTATACAACATTATCAGACTTCATTTACAAATGAGAAGGTCAGAAAGCATTTAATATCATTTCTAAAATGGAGCGCTGACTCCACCTGCTGGCCACACCATTTCCATTCCCATTTCATTCAAACAGCTAAATCTCAGGCATGCTTCATCCGATCCTTACAAAATTTGATTCACTTCTGTATCAGTGGACTACAGACAGACCTTCCAAGTTTGGTGGCGATCAGTCAAATGGGAGCCATACAACCACTGTCCTAGTATGTCTAATAACTACCTTGGCTAATTCAGCTGAAATATCCTTCATAATACTTTCAAGGAATTAACTTTCCCTTCACCTAAGTCCATATTTTTAAGCTCCTTTCATTTTTCTGCTATTTGACTTATAGAAAATTATCAGATTTCATTTATAAGCCAGCCAGTATATATTGCAGATTTTTTGCTTTTTTGTATTAAATTGGCCAGTAGGTGGAGATGGTGCTCTATTTATATTGCACTTTTTTGGATTTTTTTTATAGATTCGCCAGCAGGTGCAGTTCGTCCTCTATTTCATTAATGCCATTAAATTCTTTTAGGGCTTCTTATGTCTAGAAGAATACTTTACAAATGCAGTAAGCCACTGTTGTTTTAAATATACAAGACAGCATGTGTTCACTGAGGTACTATAAAGTAAGCTTAACTTGTATGATCTAGACTTAAAATATTAGTTATGCAGGTGCCTATTTCTACCATCTACTTGGACCATCTGACACAAACCACACATTCTTTTGGGCTGAGGCACTTCACCAAATGGTTCTATATTATATTTTATATTGTTGTACTAAGGCTGCTTCTGCTAATGGCAGTAGTCAAACTGCCACACCAGGGACTGCATGCTACCATTTATCAAATGTAGTGCTAACTGCACCTGCTGGCCACAATATTTCAATACCGAATTCATTTACTATGCTAAATCTCATTAATACTTCATTAAATTCTCATAAAATTTGACTGACTTCTATAGCACTGGACTACGAATAGACCATCAAACTTTGGTGACATTCGGTTAAACAGGTGCGCTACTGCCACTGTCAAAATATGTCTAAAACTAATAGTTAATGCAGCTGAAATTTCTTTATTTTTCATCAAACCTTCAAAGATTAAACACATATTAATTTACTTTCATTTTCCTGCCATTTCACATTTAGCAATGTATGAAAGTTCAGTGATACTTCAGGCTGTGTACACTGCAGCAATTGCAATTTCTTTGAACAGTTAGTCACCACATCTCCCTTATGTTTCTCATCTACCGTATTCCCTTTATCGTACCTTAATCAACATTTCTACGGTAATGTTAAAATGTCAAGTATCATCTTATCATAGTAGCATTTCCTACATTTTGACTATTTAAATGCATTGGCCATCAGTTAAAATCTGTACTTCATTTACAATTTAGCCACTGTCATAATATGTCTAACATCAACCTTGGTTAATGCAGCTGACATCTCCTTATTGTTTATTTAAACATTTAAGTATTAATCACTTTTCCCTTCATCTAAGTCCATATTTTTAATCTGCTTATAGAATTGTACCATTTGACTTTTAGAAATCTATCAAACTTCAATGTTACTTTAGCCTGTGTACACTGCAGCAATTTCAATATTTCTCCAACAGCTAATCACCACATTTCCCTTCTGATTCTTATCTACCATTTTCCCTTTATTGGACCTTAATCAACATTTCTACGGTGATGTTAAAATGTCAGGTATCATCTTATCATAGTACCATTTCTTACTTTCTGACTATTTAAATGCATTGGCCATCAGTTACAGTCTGTACTTCATTTGCAATTTAGCCACTGTCGTAATATGTCTAAGACCAACCTTGGTTAATGCTGCTGACATCTCCTTATTGTTTATTTAAATATTTAAATATTAATCACCTTTCCCTTCATCTAAGTCAATATTTTTAATCTGCTTATATAATCCTGCCATTTGACTTTTAGAAATCTATCAAACTTCAATGTTACTTTAGCCTGTGTACACTGCAGCAATTTCAATATTTCTCCAACAGCTAGTCACCACATTTCCCTTCTGTTTCTCATCTACCTTTCTCCCTTTATCGTACCTTGAGAAACATTTCCAAGGTAATGTTTAAATGTTAGATATCATCTCATAGTAGCATTTCATATTTTCTGCCAATTTAAATGCATTGTTCATCAATTACAGTCTGTACTTCATTTCAAATAATTAGTGAACTTCTAATTTTATGCCATTCACTTCTTTCCTCTTCATTGCTTCTTTCCATTAGCTTTGGACCCGATTGTCACTGCTTGCAGTTATCTTTATTATTAAGGGTCCAAAGCACGTAGTGCTATGGAACCTTATTGTTTTTGTTAGGATTATTATTTTTATTATTTTTCTTCCCTAAAACTGAATGCCCAGCCTAAACCGTAAGTGCTAGGCCTACCAAATTTGGTAGGATGATTGCAATTCCTACCCACTACTCAGGTTGTCCGACCCGTCCGACTCAGCCAGAGGGGGGCGCCGTAGCGCCCCCCAACACGTTTTGGACGATATCTCCTGTCCTGTTTGTCCGACCATCGAAATTCTTTTTTCTCCTGATGCAGACAGCCCTGCCCTACCAAAAAGTCAATGGGACCATGAAGCTCCGCCTACTTAGATTTTTTGCTAATTTGCATAATTTGCAAATCCTACTTTTTCCTTAAAGTCCTGGCTTGTCCTACCAAATCAGACAAATGAGGTGTCAGACGAATCAGAATTCTCAGCTGATCAAGAACCATTAACAAAATTGAGACATTTTTATATCATACGGCCATTAGCCACGCCCAAACAATGTCCAAATTTGGCCCATTTTGGTCTGATGGCTATAACTTGGCTGTGCCTTGGCCTACCTAGACCAAATTTGAAATCCTACCTCCCGACACCATTCTGGGGACATGTTCCAAGGCGGGCTGCATTTCGTCCATAGGGGGCGCTACAACTAAAAACTGCCAATATCTCCTGACTGCCTTGGCCAATCCAACTGAAATTTGGCAGACATATACTAGGACCTAGCCTGAGGACAGTCACATACAATGCCAGTCATCAATCATAAAAGCTTGGCTGCCATTAGCCAATCAACATCAAGCAGCCATTTGACAGGCTTAACAATGACCAATCAAACCAAAATTTGGCTGCTACATTCATCTTCTGACCCTCTGCAAACCCTGTAAAGGACAACTCACTAGGCCAGATGGGGGCGCTACAGTGGCCCCATTTGCATTTCTGCCTATTTCTACAGAACTATCAAGCCTACAGTTGAAATTGATTGCCAGTCTAATTCAATATGTCAATGCAAATCTAAACACATATGGAACTTGGTTATATATCATTGCATTTTTGCATAATTTATATTTGTCTGAAAACAGGCTTTTTCATTGCCCTCCTATGATTTTTGCCGCACCTACTTAAATCTGCTGTCATTCAAATCAGGAGACAGTCCTTTTAATGATTTAGAGAAAAAATCTTAAGCTTTCAGTAGGGTACGGCCAAAAGCCAAACCATGACCATACTGGTGCCACGTACATTTCAATCAGACAGCTATATCTCAGGCATGCTTCAGCCATTCATTACCAAATTTCTCTCACTAATGCAGTGCTATACCAACGAGCGACCCTCCAAATTTTGTGTCGATCAGTCAAACGGGAGCGCTACGGCCACTGTTTATATGTTACTAAGACCAACCTAGGCCAATTCAGCTATACTGAGTTACCAGATCAGTTATGAAAATGTCTACTGATTTCACCCATCTTACCATCAGAAGCGGGTGGCTCAGTGGGCTAAACCTGTGTGCTTGTAATCAGAGGGTCACCGGTTCGAACCCAGCTTCGGTTGGTACTTGAGCTAGGCAGCCCGATGTGCACAGCATGCTCTCTGTAAAGCAAGCTGGGGAGACATATAGGCATTTTCCCCATGATGGTCAATGAAGCTTCTATTTTTGTTATTAAACCAGCCATTCAGACGGGCTTAGGCACTCCTCCGGAGGGTTCGATTATAATTATTTTTCTTCCCTAACACTGAATGCCCAGCCTAAACCGTAAGTCCTAGGCCGTCCAAATTTGGCAGTAAGATTGCTATCCACTACTGAGCCTCTCTGACCCATCCCAGTCAGTCAGAGGGGGGCACCGTTAAGCCCCACAACACATTTTGGTCGATATCTCCTGTACTACTTGTCCTACACTTAAATTTTATTGGCAGTCAAATTTACTATGTCGTACCAAATCCAGGAACATATATAGTCATATTGCATTAGACCTATGCCAAAATTTCCATCATGTTATGGCTGACTAATTCTGTCTGACTTTCTACTACCCTGGCTGCCAGATCTATGCCCTTATTCCTCTACTGTCCTACCAGTCCGATTGTCCTACGCTTTGGACCCTTTAGTAACTGCTTGCAGTTTCTAGTTATTATTATTATTTTTCGCGCCCTAAAACTGAATGCACAGCCTAAACCGTAAGTGCTAGACCAACCAAATTTGGTAATATGATGTCAATTCCTACCCGCTACTCAGATTCTCCGACCCAGGCCTGTCAGCCAGATGGGGGCGCTCTAGCGCCCCCCAACGCGTTTCAGTCCATATCTCCTGTCCTATTAGTCCTATAATTGAAATTATTTTTTCTGCTGATACAGACAGCTTTGCTCTACCAACTGGCTATTTGGACTATGAAGCTCCGCCTACTTAGATTTTTTGCTAATTTGCATAATTTGTGAAACTGACTTCTGCCTTCAAGTCCTACAATATTGAACCAAATCAGACAAATGAGGTGTCAAACCGATCAGTCCACTGAGCTGATCAAAATATATTAAAGAAAGTCTGACATTTGTCTATTTTATGGCCACTAGCCATGCCCAAATCCCACCTAAATTTGGCCTATTTCAGTCTGAATGCTATAACTTCTCCATACCTTAGCCTACCTGAACCAAACTTACAATCCAACCTCCCTGCTCTATTATGGGGTCACCATACAATGCGGCCCACATTTCGTCAATAGGGGGCGCTACAACTAATAACTGCCAATATCTCCTGACTGCCTTAACCAATCTAATTGAAATTTGACAGATATGTACTATGTACAAGCCTGAGGTCAGAGAAGTAAAATGGCAGTCATTAGTTGCAAAATCCTGGCCACCATTAGCCAATCAAAATCAAGCAGCCATTTGACCAGCTAAACAATGAGCAATCCAAACCAAATTTGGGTTATACATTTGTATTCTGACCCTGAGCCCACCCTGTAAAGGACATGTCAGTCTGCCATATGGGGGCGCTACAGCACATTTCTGCCTATTTCTCCTGAACTGTTAATTATAAAATTGACAATTGTTGCTTAAGCTATCCACTAGCTCATGACAAATTTAATGGTATAAAGAACTTCATCATATCTCTTGCCATTTTTGCCTATTTTGTAAAAGTCTTAAAACAGTACTTTTTTCTTATCCTCCTAGGATTTTCACCAAACTTACACAAATCTGGTATCATTTAAATTAGGAGACAGTCCCTATATAAAATTATTAAAAAAATCATAAACTTTCCATGAGGTATGGCCACCAGCCACACCCAAACCATAGTGGTGCCACACCCATTTCAATCAGACAGCTATATCTCAGGCCTGCCTCAACCAATCATCATCAAACTTAAATATATAATGTAGGATATTACTGGAGAAGGGCCCTCCAAATTTGGTGCCGATCAGTCAAACGGGGGTGCTACAGCAATATAACATCACTGTATAAACTGCAAAATCAGCTCAACTTACATTTATCTCATTTTTGATCCAGTGACATATTACTGGTTAAAATCTTTTGCCCTGCAAGTTCTGTGAGTCATGTCAAATCAAGAAATATGCAATGTCCCATGATAGTCATTTGCATTCCCTTGTCATATTTAAAAACTTAATTAATAACATATTACTGTAACTACTGCAATGTCCAGCCTAAGTAGGTCAATCTGGTAGTAGAAAAATCAGGACACTGCCCATATGTATAATTTATAAAGATAACTTCACTTGCCTGTACAGTATAGCCACAAGCCACACTGAACCTACAGCATTTCCATGATCATTTCAATCAAACAGCTAAATCAGAGGCATTCTTCTTCTGATCATCACCAAATTTGACCCACTAATGTAGCACTGCACCTCAGACAGACCCTGCAAATTTGGTGCCGATCGGTCAAATGGGGGCGCTACAGCTACTGTCCATATATGTGTAAGACCCACCTTAGCAGATTCAGCTGAAATGTCCTTATTCCTCATGAAACCTTCAAATAATTGTTACCTTTCCCTTCAGCTCAGTCCATATTTTTAATTTCCTTTCATTTTTCACCAATTTGCCTCATACAACATTATCAGACTTCATTTACAAATGAGAAGGTCAGAAAGCATTTAATATCATTTCTAAAATGGAGCGCTGACTCCACCTGCTGGCCACACCATTTCCATTCCCATTTCATTCAAACAGCTAAATCTCAGGCATGCTTCATCTGATCCTTACAAAATTTGATTCACTTCTGTATGACTGGACTACAGACAAATCATCCAAGTTTGGTGGCGATCAGTCAATCTGGAGCAGTACAGCCACTGTCCTAGTATGTCTAATACCTACCTTGGCTAATTCAGCTGAAATATCCTTCATAATACTTTCAAGTAATTAACTTTCCCTTCACCTCAGTCCATATTTTTAAGCTCCTTTCATTTTTATGCTATTTGACTTATAGAAAATTATCAGATTTTATTTATAAGCCAGGCAGTATATATTGCAGATTTTTGGCTTTTTTGTATTAAATTGGCCAGTAGGTGGAGATGGTGCTCTATTTATATTGCAGTTTTTTGGATTTTTTTTATGGATTAGCCAGCAGGTGTAGTTCGTCCTGTATTTCATTAATGGCATTAAATTATTTCAGGGCTTCTTATGTCTAGAAGAATACTTTACAAATGTAGTAAGCCACGGTTGCTTTTTTTAATATACAAGACAGCATGTGTTCACTGAGGTACTATAAAGTAAGCTTAACTTGTATGATCTAGACTTAAAATATTAGGTATGCAGGTGCCTATTTCTACCGTCTACTTAGACCATCTGACACAAAAAACAAATTCTTTTGGGCTGAGGCACTTCAGCAAATGGTTATATATTGTATCTTATATTGTTGTACTAAGGCTGCTTCTGCTAATGGCAGTAGTCAAACTGCCACACCAGGGACTGCATGCTACTAATTATCAAATGTATCGCTAACTCCACCTGCTGGCCTCACTATTTCCATACCGAATTCATTAAGTCTGCTAAACCTCATTCATACTTCATCGAATTCTCACAAAATTTGACTCACTTCTGTAGCACTGGACTATGAATAGACCATCTAACTTTGGTGACATTCGGTTAAACGGGGGCGCTTCTGCCACTGTCAAAATATACTAATAGTTAATGCAGCTGAAATTTCTTTATTTTTCATCAAACCTTCAAAGATTATTGACATTTTCATTTCATTTCTCTTTTAGAAATGTATCAAAGTTCAGAGATACTTCAGGCTGTGTACAGTGCAACAATTGCAATTTCTTCCAACAGCTAGTCACCACATGTCCCTTCTGTTTCTCATCTACCCTCTTCCCTTTATCGTACCTTAATCAACATATCAAAATCAATGTTGAAAATGTCAGCAATTATCTTATCATAGAAGCATTTCCTACTTTCTGACTATTTAAATGCATTGGCCATCAGTTACAGTCTGTACTTCATTTACAATTTAGCCACTGTCATAATATTTCTAAGACCAACCTTGGTTAATGCAACTGAAATTAGCTTATTTCTCATCAAATATTTAAATATTAATCACCATTACCTTCACCTCAGTCAATATTAATAAAATGGTTTCATTATCCTGCCATTTGACTTTTAGAAATGTATCAAACTTCAGTGATGTACACTGCAGCAATTTCAATTTTTTCCATCAGCTAGTCACCACATTTCCCTTCTGTTTCTTATCTACCATTTTCATACTTTCTGACTAATTCAATGCATTGGTCATCAGTTACAGTCTGCACTTCATTTGCAATTTAGCCACTGTCATAATATGTCTAACAACAACCTTGGTTAATGCAGCTGACATCTCCTTATTGTTTATTTAAACATTTAAATATTAATCACCTTTCCCTTCATCTAAGTCAATATTTTTAATCTGCTTATATATTTCTGCCATTTAAGTTTTAGAAATCTATCAAACTTCAATGTTACTTCATCCTCTGTACACTGCAGCAATTGCAATATTTCTCAAACAGCTAGTCACCACATTTCCCTTCGGTTTCTCATCTACCCTTTTCCCTTCATCGTACCTTCATAAACATTTCCACGGTAATGTTCAAATGTTAGGTATCATCTCATAGAAGCATTTCCTATTTTCTACCAATTTAAATGCATTGCTCATCAATTACAGACTGTACTTCATTTCCAATAATTAGTGAACTTCTAATTTTATGCCATTCACTTCATTCCTCTTCATTGCTTCTTTCCATTAGCTTTGGACCCGATTGTCACTGCTTGCAGTTATCTTTATTATTATTAAGGGTCCAAAGCATGAAATGCTATGGAACCTTATTGTTTTTCTTAGGATTATTATTAAGGGTCCAAAGGACGAAGTCCTTATGGACCATTATTGTTTTTCTTAGGATTTTTCTCTTTTATTATTATTATTATTATTATTATTATTATTTTTCGCGCCCTAAAACTGAATGCACAGCCTAAACCGTAAGTGCTAGACCAACCAAACTTGGTAATATGATGTCAATTCCTACCCGCTACTCAGATTCTCTGACCCAGGCCTGTCAGCCAGATGGGGGCGCTCTAGCGCCCCCCAACGCGTTTCAGTCCATAGCTCCTGTCCTATTAGTCCTATAATTGAAATTATTTTTTCTGCTGATACAGACAGCTTTGCTCTACCAACTGGCTATTTGGACTATGAAGCTCCACCTACTTAGATTTTTTGCTAATTTGCATAATTTGTGAAACTGACTTCTGCCTTCAAGTCCTACAATATTGGACCAAATCAGACAAATGAGGTGTCAAACCGATCAGTCCACTTAGCTGATCAAAATAGATTCAAGAAAGTCTGACATTTGTCTATTTTATGGCCACTAGCCATGCCCAAATCCCACCTAAATTTGGCCTATTTCAGTCTGAATGCTATAACTTCTCCATACCTTTGCCTACCTGAACCAAACTTACAATCCAACCTCCCTGCTCTATTATGGGGTCAACATACAATGCGGCCCACATTTCGTCAATAGGGGGCGCTACAACTAATAACTGCCAATATCTCCTGACTGCCTTAGGCAATCTAATTGAAATTTGGCAGATATGTACTATGTACAAGCCTGAGGTCAGAGAAGTAAAATGGCAGTCATTAGTTGTAAAATCCTGGCCACCATTAGCCAATCAAAATCAAGCAGCCATTTGACCAGCTAAACAATGAGCAATGCAAACCAAATTTGGCTTATACATTTGTATTCTGACCCTGAGCCCACCCTGTAAAGGACATGTCAGTCTGCCATATGGGGGCGCTACAGCACATTTCTGCCTATTTCTCCTGGACTGTTAATTATAAAATTGACAATTGTTGCTTAAGCTATCCACTAGCTCATGACAAATTTAATGGTATAAAGAACTTCATCATATCTCTTGCCATTTTTGCCTATTTTGTAAAAGTCTTAAAACAGTACTTTTTCTTATCCTCCTAGGATTTTCACCAAACCTACACAAATCTGGTATCATTTAAATCAGGAGACAGTCCCTATATAAAATTATTTAAAAAATCATAAACTTTCCATGAGGTATGGCCACCAGCCACACCCAAACCATAGTGGTGCCACACCCATTTCAATCAGACAGCTATATCTCAGGCCTGCCTCAACCAATCATCATCAAACTTAAATATATAATGTAGGATATTACTGGAGAAGGGCCCTCCAAATTTGGTGCCGATCAGTCAAACAGGGGTGCTACAGCAATATAACATCACTGTATAAACTGCAAAATCAGCTCAACTTACATTTATCTCATTTTTGATCCAGTGACATATTACTGGTTAAAATCTTTTGCCCTGCAAGTTCTGTGAGTCATGTCAAATCAAGAAATATGCAATGTCCCATGATAGTCATTTGCATTCCCTTGTCATATTTAAAAACTTAATTAATAACATATTACTGTAACTACTGCAATGTCCAGCCTAAGTAGGTCAATCTGGTAGTAGAAAAATCAGGACACTGCCCATATGTATAATTTATAAAGATAACTTCACTTGCCTGTACAGTATAGCCACCAGCCACACTGAACCTACAGCATTTCCATGATCATTTCAATGAAACAGCTAAATCAGAGGCATACTTCATCTGATCATCACCAAATTTGACCCACTAATGTAGCACTGCACCTCAGACAGACCCTGCAAATTTGGTGCCGATCGGTCAAATGGGGGCGTGACAGCCACTGTCCATATATGTGTAAGACCCACCTTAGCAGATTCAGCTGAAATGTCCTTATTCCTCATGAAATCTTCAAATAGTTGTTACCTTTCCCTTCAGCTGAGTCCATATTTTTAATTTCCTTTAATTTTTCACCAATTTGCCTTATACAACATTATCAGACTTCATTTACAAATGAGAAGGTCAGAAAGCATTTAATATCTTTTCTAAAATGGAGCGCTGACTCCACCTGCTGGCCACAACATTTCCATTCCCATTTCATTCAAACAGCTAAATCTCAGGCATGCTTCATCCGATCCTTCCAAAATTTGATTCACTTCTGTAAGTCTGGACTATGAATAGACCATATAACTTTGGTGACATTCGGTTAAACGGGGGCGCTTCTGCCACTGTCAAAATATACTCATAGTTAATGCAGCTGAAATTTCTTTATTTTTCATCAAACCTTCAAAGATTATTGACATTTTCATTTCATTTCACTTTTAGAAATGTATCAAAGTTCAGAGATACTTCAGGCTGTGTACAGTGCAACAATTGCAATTTCTTCCAACAGCTAGTCACCACATGTCCCTTCTGTTTCTCATCTACCATATTCCCTTTATCGTACCTTAATCAACATATCAAAATCAATGTTCAAAATGTCAGGTATTATCTTATCATAGAAGCATTTCCTACTTTCTGACTATTTAAATGCATTGGCCATCAGTTACAGTCCGTACTTCATTTCAAATTTAGCCACTGTCATATGTCTAAGACCAACCTTGGTTAATGCAGCTGACATCTCCATATTGTTTTTTTAAACATTTAAATATTATTCACCTTTCCCTTCTTCAAAGTCCATATTTTTAATCTGCTTATTGAATCATGCCATTTCACTTTTAGAAATCTGTCAAACTTCAATGTTACTTTAGCCTGTGTACACTGCAGCAATTGCAATATTTCTCCAACAGCTAGTCACCACATTTCCCTTCCGTTTCTCATCTACCATTTTCCTTTATCATACCTTGATAAACATTTCCACAATAATGTTTAGATGTTAGCTATCATCTCATAGTAGCATTTCGTATTTTCTGACTATTTAAATGCATTGGCCATCAGTTACAGTCTATACTTCTTTTACAATTTAGCCACTGTCCTAATATGTCTAACAACAACCTTGGTTAATGCAGCTGACATCTCCTTATTGTTTATTTAAACATTTAAATATTAATCACCTTTCCCTTCATCTAAGTCCATATTTTTAATCTGCTTATAAATTCCTGCCATTTGACTTTTAGAAATCTATCAAACTTCAATGTTACTTCAGCCTGTGTACACTGCAGCAATTGCAATATTTCTCCAACAGCTAGTCACCACATTTCCCTTCTGTTTCTCATCTACCTTTTTCCCTTTATCGTACCTTGATAAACATTTCCAAGGTAATGTTTAAATGTTAGATATCATCTCAGTAGCATTTCATATTTTCTGCCAATTTAAATTCATTGCTCATCAATTACAATCTGTACTTCATTTCAAATAATTAGTGAACTTCTAATTTTATGCCATTCACTTCTTTCCTCTTCATTGCTTCTTTCCATTACAACAACAACAACAAATTTATTTTTGTATAGCGCATTATCACAACATTACATTGTCCCAAAGCGCTTTACAGCATCCCCACCCAAAGCCCCCAGTGAGTAAGCCATAGGCGACAGTGGCAAGGAAAAACTCCCTAGAAGGAAGAAACCTTGGGAGGGACCAGACTCAAAGGGGGAGCCCATCCTCCAGGGGCCGGCAGGGAGAGTCAAATACAGTGTAGTCTGAAACACAAACGCAGAGTAGGGGGGAGATGACAAGCCGGTGCCAACACTTCCTCCAATCGCCAGGCAGCCAGAAGGCAGGGAGCGGGTCGTACAAGGAAGATGACACTGGCAGAACGGCGAGCTGGATGCACGGTCGTCATTGGCAGTGGCGACGTCACATGTTGCAGGGTGTGCTGGACATCTTGATAGATTGAAGGCTCCAGGTAGCACCACCCAGGAGAAGGTGGTGGAAATAAATGCAATTAGTCAAAGTAAGGGAGACTATAGGCAGTGCTAAAAGTTAGATGAGTGCAATATGAAGTGCAATGCTCCGGCAGATATGGCTATGGCAGCATAAGTAGGAGGGAGAGGCAGGTGGGAATGCAGGCATGGGGAGTCCCTGAAATGTCAGCACTCCAATCCCACAAGCAATTGTGAAGCTAGAGTGACAGCACTGTCAATTCAGTTTATCCAAAGCCAATGGCACCGATCCCCACCCAGCTCTACACCTCACACTATAGGTTTAACTGGGAGTGAGAAGCTAGCTAGAACTAGTGTCCCTATAAGCTAAACTAAAAAGGTGTGTTTTTAGTCTAGACTTGAACATTGAAAGTGAGCCTGAAACCCGCACATCCGGTGGAAGACCGTTCCACAGCTGAGGAGCTCTATAGGAGAAAGCTCTGCAGCCTGCCGTAGATCTTTCTACCCTAGGTACTAACAGATATCCCGCACCTTGAGATCGAAGCAAGCGTGGGGGATTGTATGTGGTCAGCAGATTATTAAGGTAGTCTGGTGCAAGGCCATTCAGTGCTTTATAGGTTAACAGCAGTATTTTATAGTCAATCCGAGACTTAACTGGTAACCAATGAAGGGAGGATAAGACTGGTGTGATGTGATCAAATTTTTTAGTGTTTGTGAGAACCCTGGCTGCTGCATTTTGTACCAGCTGAAGTTTATTTAAGAATTAGCTTTGGACCCGATTGTCACTGCTTGCAGTTATCTTTATTAAGGGTCCAAAGGACGAAGTCCTTATGGACCATTATTGTTTTTCTTAGGATTATTATTATTATTAAGGGTCCAAAGCACGTAGTGCTATGGAACCTTATTGTTTTTGTTAAGATTATTATTATTATTATTATTATTATTATTATTATTATTTTTCTTCCCTAAAACTGAATGCCCAGCCTAAACCGTAAGTCCTAGGCCGACCAAATTTGGTAGGATGATTGGAATTCCTACCCACTACTCAGGTTGTCCGACCCGTCCGACTCAGCCAATGGGGGGCGCCGTAGCGCCCCCCAACATGTTTCCGTCGATATCTCCTGTCCTGTTTGTCCTACAACCGAAATTCTTTTTTCTGCTGATACAGACAGCCATGCCCTACCAAAAAGTCAATGGGACCATGAAGCTCCGCCTACTTAGATTTTTTGCTAATTTGCATATTTTGCAAATCATACTTTTTTCTTACAGTCCTAGCTTGTCCTACCAAATCAGACAAATGAGGTGTCAAACGAATCAGAACTCTGAGCTGATCAAGAATCATCCACAAATTTCAGACATTTCTATGTCCTACGGCCATTAGCCTAGCCCAAACAATATCTAAATTTGACACATTGTGGTCTGACTACTATAACTTGGCCGTGCCTTGGCCTACCTTGCCCAAATTTGAAATCCTACCTCCCTACACCATTTTGGGGGCACGGTGCAAGGCGGGCCGCATTTCGTCCATAGGGGGCGCTACAACTAAAAACTGCCAATATCTTCTGACTGCCTCGGCCAATCCAACTGAAATTTGGAAGGTATGTACTAGGACGCAGCCTGAGGTCAGTCACATACAATGGCAGTCATGAGTCCTGAAACAGTGGCCGCCATCGGCCAATCAAAATCAAGCAGCAATTTGACTGGCTTAATGATGACCAATCTAAATCAAATTTAGCTGGTACATTTGTCCTCTGACCCTCAGCCTACCCTGTAAACAGTGGCTATGGCCACTGTTTTTATATTACTAAGACCAACCTAGGCCAATTCAGCTCAAATGAGTTACCAGATCAGGTAGGAAGGTGTCTACCGATCTCACCTGCTTTAACCACAGCAACGGGTGGCTCAGTGGGCTAAACTTGTATGCTTGTAATCAGAGGGTCGCAGGTTCGAACCCAGCTTTGGTGGGTACTCGAGCTAGGCAGCCCGATGTGCACAGCATACCCTCCGTGAAGTGAGCTGGGGAGACGTGAAGGCGTTTTCCCCACGATGATCAATGAAGCTTATATTATTCTTAAGTTAGACATGCTCAGGCACTACTTCAGAGGGTTGAACAATAATTATTTTTCTTCCCTAAAACTGAATGCCCAGCCTAAACCGTAAGTCCTAGACTGACCAAATTTGGCAACAAGATTCCTATTCCTACCCACTACTCAGTCCCACTGACCCATCCCAGTCAGTCAGATGGGGGCGCTACAGCACCCCGATTTGCATTTCTGCCTATATCTACAGACCTGTCAAGCCTACAGTTGAAATTTATTGCCAGTCCAATTCACTATGTCCTGACAAATCAAACTGCATATAGATCTTGGTTCTACATCTTTGCCTTCTTGCATGATTTACAGATGTTTTGAAAACAGGTTTTTTTGTTAACCTCCTAGGATTTTCGCCTAACATCCATAAATCTGATGTCATTCAAATCAGGAGACAGTCCTTTTAAAGATTTACAGAAAAAACTTAAACTTTCGGTAAGATACAGCCACCAGCCACACCCTGACTGTACAGATGTCTTGCCCATTTCAATCAGACAGCTATATCTCAGGAATTCTTCAGCCAATCATTACAAAATTTGGCTCACTGATGTAGGACTGTACCACAGAGAGACCCTCCAAATTTCGTGTCGATCGGTCAATCAGGAGCGCTACGCCACTGTCTATATACATCTAAGACCCACCTAGGCTCATTGAGGTAAAATGAGTTACCAGATCAGGTAGGAAGGTGTCTACTGATCCCACCCATTTTACTCACAGCAGCGGGTGGCTCAGTGGGCTAAACTTGTATGCTTGTAATCGGAGGGTCGCAGGTTCGAACCCAGCTTCGGTGGGTACTCGAGCTAGGCAGCCCGACGTGCACAGCATACCCTCCGTGTAGTGAGCTGTGAGACTTAAAGGCATTTTCCCCACGAGGATCAATGAAGCTTCTATTATTGTTAATTAAGACGTGCTCAGGCACTACTACAGAGGGTTGAACAATAATTATTTTTCTTCCCTAAAACTGAATGCCCAGCCTAAACCGTAAGTCCTAGTCTGACCAAATTTGGCAACCAGATTCCTATTCCTACCCACTACTCAGTCTCACTGACCCGTCCCAGTCAGTCAGATGGGGGCGCTACAGCTCCCTGATTTGCATTTCTGCCTATATCTCCAGACCTGTCAAGCCTACAGTTGAAAGTTATTGCCAGGCCAATTGAATATGTCCTGACGAATTTCAACTGCATATAGAACTTGGTTCTACATCTTTGCCTTTTTGCATGATTTATAGTTGTTTGAAAATAGGTTATTTTGTTAAACTCGTAGGCTTTTTGCCCAACATACATAAATCTGTTGTCATTCAAACCAGGAGACAGTCCTTTTAAAGATTTAGAGAAAAAACTTAAACTTTCGGTAAGGTACAGCCACCAGCCACACCCTGACTGTACTGGTGCCTCACCCATTTCAATCAGACAGATACATCTCAGGGCTGCTTCAGCGAATCATTACCAAATTTGGCTCACTGATGTAGGACTGTACCGCAGAGATACCATACAAATTTTGTGTCGATCGGTCAAACGGGACTGCTACGGCCACTGTCTATATACGTCTAAGACCAAACTAGGCTTATTCAGCTAAAATGAGTTACCACATCAGGTAGAATGGTACCAACCAATCTCAGCCATTTAATCCACAGCAACGGGTGGCTCAGTGTGCTAATCCTGTGTGCCTGTAATCAGAGGGTCGCTGGTTCGAACCCAGCTTAGGTTGGTATTTCAGCTAGGTATCCTGATGTGCACAGTGTACTCTTTGATGTTGACTGGCCTGTTACACCTGCACTAAAAGCAGCTCCATCTTAATGTCTGCCTACTACTGAGACCGTCCTACATCTCCTATCCTGTTATGGCAGTCTAATTCTGTCTGACTTTCTACTACCTTTGCCGCCGGTTCTCTGCCGTTATTCCTCTACTGTCCTACCAGTCCGATTGTCCTACGCTTTGGACCCTTTCGTAACTGCCTGCAGTTTCTAGTTATTATTATTATTATTTTTCTGCCCTAAAACTGAATGCCCAGCCTAAGCCGTAAGTCCTAGGCCTACCAAATTTGGTAGGATGATTGGAATTCCTACCCACTACTCAGCGTGTCCGACGCATCCGACTCAGCCAGAGGGGGGCGCCGTAGCGCCCCCCAACACGTTTTGGACGATATCTCCTGTCCAGTTTGTCCTACCTTCGAAATTCTTTTTTCTCCTGATACAGACAGCCATGCCCTACCAAAAAGTCAATGGGACCATGAAGCTCCGCCTACTTAGATTTTTTGCTAATTTGCATAATTTGCAAATCCTACTTTTTCCTTCAAGTCCTGGCTTGTCCTACCAAATCAGACAAATGAGGTGTCAGACGAATCAGAATTCTCAGCTGATCAAGAATCATTAAGAAAATTCAGACATTTTTATATCCTACGGCCATTAGCCACGCCCTAACAATGTCCAAATTTGGCCCGTTTTGGTCTGACGGCTGTAACTTGGCCGTGGCTTGGCCTACCTTGACCAAATTTGAAATGCTACCTCCCTACACCATTCTGGGGACACGGTCCGAGGCGGGCCGCATTTCGCCCATAGGGGGCGCTACAATTAAAAACTGGCAATATCTCCTGACTGCCTTTGCCAATCTTACTGAAATTTGGCAGATATGTTCTAGGGCCCAGCCTTACATCAGCCACATACAATGGCAGTCATTATTCCTTAAAGAGTGGCCGCCATCAGCCAATCAAAATCAAGCAGCCATTTGACAGGCTTATCAATGACCAATCTAGACCAAATTTTGGTGCTATATTTGTCCTCCGACCCGCAGCCCACCATGCAAAGGACACCTCACTCGGCCACATGGGGGCGCTACAGTGCCCTAATTTACATTTCTGCCTATATCTTCAGAACTGTCATGCCTACAGTTGAAATTTTTTGCCATTCTAATCCACTATGTCATGCCAAATCAAACAACATATAGAGCTATTATATGCATCTTCGCATTATTGCACAATTTTGTATTTTTCTAAAAACAGGCTTTTTCATTATCCTCCTATGATTTTCGGCCAATCTACATAAGTCTGTTGTCATTCTAATCAGGAGACAGTCCTTTTAAAGACTTAGAGAAAAACATAAACTTTCGGTAAGGTATGGCCACCAGGGACACCCTGACTGTGCTGGTGCCTCGCCTATTTCAATCAGACAGCTATATCTCAGGCATGCTTCGGCTAATCATTACCAAATTTCTCTCTCTGATGTAGGGCTGTACCACAGAGACACGTTCCAAATTTCATGTCAATCGGTCTGACGGGAGCGCTACGGCCACTGTTTATATATGTCTAAGACCAACCTATGCTAATTCAGCTAAAATGAGTTACCAGGTCAGGTAGGAAGCAGTCTACCGATTTCCCTCATCTTACCAAATGCAGCATGTGGCACAGTGGGCTAAGCCTGCGTGCTTGTGATCAGAGAGTTGCCGGTTCAAACCCAGTTTCGGTGGCTACTTGACCTACCTGTATGCTACAGCCACCAGCTACATCCAACCTGCACCATTTCCATGCTCATTTCAATCAACCATCTAAATCTCAGCCGTGCTTCAGCCAATCCTCATCAAATTTGATGGCCTAATGTAGTAAGGGACCTCAGACAGACCCTCCAATTTTGGTGCCGATCGGTCAAACGGGGGCGTTACAACAATTTAACATGTCTGTATAAACCTTGAAAATCAGTTCAACTTACATTTATCTCATTTCTGTTATAGTGACATATTACTGGTTAAAATATTTTGTACTGCCAGTTCTATGAGTCATGCCAAATCAATACATATGCAATGCCGAATGATAGTCATTTTCATTCACTTGTGATGTTTAAAAACTTAATAAATAACATATTACTGTAACTTCTACAATGTCCAGCCCAAGTAGGTCATTCTGGTAGTAAATCAATCAGGACATTGCCCTTATGGATAATTCATAAAAATATCTTGACCTGTATGCTATGGCCACCAGCTACAACAAACCTGCACCATATCCATGCTCATTTCAATCAACCATCTAAATCTCAGCCATGCTTCAGCCAATCCTCATCAAATTTGACGGCCTAATGTAGTAAGGGACCTCAGACAGACCCTCCAATTTTGGTGCCAATCGGTCAAACGGGGGCGCTACAGCCACTGTCCATATATGTCTAAGACCCACCTTAGCAAATTCAGCTGAAATGTCCTTATTTCTCATAATATGCAACACAGCCTATGTTTACACAGGCAGTATAAAAAATCAACTCTGTAATATCTAGACTTACCAGACCAGTTATTAAGGTGCCTAAATCTACCAACTAGTCAGACCATCTGACCAAAACAATGCATTCAGTCAGGCTAAGGCACTGCACCACAGGGTTCTACATTATGTCCTACATTTCCAGACCTGTTAGACCGACACTCAACAATCTCCATCCTGATTTCTACCTTCTACTGAAACCATCTGACCTAAACAAGTTCTGTTCTGTCTGACATCTGCTGACCTGTAGTTCAGTCTGACTTGTTAGTGCCCTCCTCTCCGGTTTGCCCTACATCTCCTGTCGCATTAGAGCTATGCTAAATCTACATCCTGTTATGGCAGTCTAATTCTGTCTGACTTTCTACTACCCTGGCCGCCGGATCTCTGCCCTTATTCCTCTACTGTCCTACCAGTCCGATCGTCCTACGCTTTGGACCCTTTCGTAACTGCTTGCAGTTTCTAGTTATTATTAAGGGTCCAAAGGACGAAGTCCTTATGGACCATTATTGTTTTTCTTAGGATTATTATTATTATTATTATTATTATTATTATTTTTCTGCCCTAAAACTGAATGCCCAGCCTAAACCGTAAGTCCTAGGCCTACCAAATTTGGTAGGATGATTGGAATTCCTACCCACTACTCAGCATGTCCGACGCGTCCGACTCAGCCAGAGGGGGGCGCCGTAGGGCCCCCCAACACGTTTTGGACGATATCTCCTGTCCAGTTTGTCCTACCTTCGAAATTCTTTTTTCTCCTGATACAGACAGCCATGCCCTACCAAAAAGTCAATGGGACCATGAAGCTCCGCCTACTTAGATTTTTTGCTAATTTGCATAATTTGCAAATCCTACTTTTTCCTTCAAGTCCTGGCTTGTCCTACCAAATCAGACAAATGAGGTGTCAGACGAATCAGAATTCTCAGCTGATCAAGAATCATTAAGAAAATTCAGACATTTTTATATCCTACGGCCATTAGCCACGCCCAAACAATGTCCAAATTTGGCCCGTTTTGGTCTGACGGCTATAACTTGGCCGTGCCTTGGCCTACCTTGACCAAATTTGAAATGCTACCTCCCTACACCATTCTGGGGACACGGTCCGAGGCGGGCCGCATTTCGTCAATAGGGGGCGCTACAACTAAAAACTGGCAATATCTCCTGACTGCCTTTGCCAATCTAACTGAAATTTGGTAGATATGTACTAGGAAGCAGCCTGTGGTCAGTCACCTACAATGGCAGTAATTATTCCTTAAAGAGTGGCCGCCATCAGCCAATCAAAATCAAGCAGGCATTTCACAGGCTTCTCAATGACCAATCTAAATCAAATTTGGGTGATACATTTGTGCTCTGACCCTCTGCCTAAACTGTAAAGGACACCTCACTCGGCCAGATGGGGGCGCAACAGTGACAACTTTTGCATTTCTGCCTATTTCTCGAGAACGGTGAAGCCTACAATCGACATTTCTTGCCAGGTCAATTAAGTACGACATGCCAAATCAAACAACATGTAGAACTTGCTTCTGCATCTTTGCGTTTTTGCATAATTCATATTGGTCTGAAAACAAGACATTTCGTTAACCTCCTAGGATTTTCACCAAACCTACACAAATCTGGTATCATTTAAATCAGGAGACAGTCATAATAAATAATTCATAAAAAAATCATAAACTTTCCATGAGGTATAGTCACCAGCCACACACAAACCATACAGGTGCCATGCCCAATTCAATCAGACAGCTATATCTCAGGCCTGCCTCAGCCAATCATCACCAAACTTTAATATATCCTGTAGAATAGTAGTCCGGAAGGGCCCTCCAAATTTGGTGCCGATCGGTCAAACGGGGGCGCTACAACAACATAACATGTCTGTATAAACCTTGAAAATCAGTTCAACTTACATTTATCTCATTTCTGTTCTAGTGACATGTTACTGGTTAAAATATTTTGTACTGCCAGTTCTGTGAGTCATGCCAAATCAAGACATATGCAATGCCCAATGATAGTCATTTTCATTCCCTTGTGATGTTTAAAAACTTAATAAATAACATATTACTGTAACTTCTACAATGTTCAGCCCAAGTAGGTCATTCTGGTAGTACATCAATCAGGACATTGCCATTATGGATAATTCATAAAAATATCTTAACCTGTACGCTATGGCCACCAGCTACAACAAACCTGCACCATATCCATGCTCATTTCAATCAACCATCTAAAGCTCAGCTGTGCTTCAGCCAATCCTCATCAAATTTGACGGCCTAATGTAGTAAGGGACCTCAGACAGACCCTCCAATTTTGGTTCCAATCGGTCAAATGGGGGCGCTACAGCCACTGTCCATATATTTCTAAGACCCACCTTAGCAAATTCAGCTGAAATGTCCTTATTTCTCATAAAACCTTGAAAGAATTGTTACCTTTCCCTTCACCTGAGTCCATATTTCTTATTCACTTTCATTTTTCACCGATTTGCCTCATAGAACATTATCAGACTTAATTTACACATAAGAAGGCCTGAAAGTATTGAATACAATTTCTAAAATGGAGCGCTGACTCCACCTGCTGGCCACACTGTTTCCATGCCCATTTTATTAAAATAGCTATATCTCTGGCATGCTTCATCCAATCCTCACAAAATTTGACGCACATCTGTGTTACTAGACTTCAGAAAGACCTTCCAAGTTTGGTGGCAATCGGTCAAACGGGGGCACTACAGCCACTGTCCTAATATGTCTAAGACCAACCTTGGTTAATGCAGCTGAAATCTGCTTATCGTTTATTTAAAAATTAAAAAATTAATCACCTTTCCCTTCATCTAAGTCCATATTTTTAATCTGCTTATATTTTCCTGCCATTTGACTTTTACAAATCTTTCAAACTTCAATCTTTCTTCAGGCTGTGTACACTGCAGCAATTACAATTTTATAATAAATTGGCCAGCAGGTGGAGTCAGCGCTCCATTTCAATAATGCCTTCAATACTTTTAGCCTTTCTCCTGTCTAAATGTATAACCTAGAATATGATACAGCATGATATTACTGCTGTTACATGTCACAATACGCAACTCAGCACTTTGTTAAGAATATGCAACACAGCCTATGTTTACACAGGCAGTATAAAAAAGAAAACTGTAATATCTAGACTTACCAGACCAGGTATGAAGGTCCCTAAATCTACCAACTAGTCAGGCCATCTGACCCAAACCATGCATTCAGTCAGGCTAAGGCACTCCACCACAGGGTTCTACATTCTGTCCTACATTTGCTGACCTGTTAGACCGATACTAACTAATCTATATCCTGATTTCTACCTACTACTGAGACCATCTGACCAAAACAATGCATTCAGTCAGGTTCAGGCACTACACCACAGGGTTCTACATTCTGTCCTACATTTCCTGACCTGTTAGACCGACACTCAACAATCTACATCATGATTTCTACCTTCTACTCAAACCATCTGACCTAAACAAGTTCTGTTCTGTCTGACATCTGCTGACCTGTAGTTCTGTCTGACTTTTTAGTATCCTCCTCTACGGTTTGCCCTACATCTCCTGTCACATTAGAGCTACGCTAAATCTCCATCCTGTTATGGCAGTCTAATTGTTGCCCGGTCAATTAAGTACGACATGCCAAATCAAACAACATGTAGAACTTGCTTCTGCATCTTTGCGTTTTTGCATAATTCATATTGGTCTGAAAACAAGACATTTCGTTAACCTCCTAGGATTTTCACCAAACCTACACAAATCTGGTATCATTTAAATCAGGAGACAGTCATAATAAATAATTCATAAAAAAATCATAAACTTTCCATGAGGTATAGTCACCAGCCACACACAAACCATACAGGTGCCATGCCCAATTCAATCAGACAGCTATATCTCAGGCCTGCCTCAGCCAATCATCACCAAACTTTAATATATCCTGTAGAATAGTAGTCCGGAAGGGCCCTCCAAATTTGGTGCCGATCGGTCAAACGGGGGCGCTACAACAATATAACATGTCTGTATAAACCTTGAAAATCAGTTCAACTTACATTTATCTCATTTCTGTTCTAGTGACATATTACTGGTTAAAATATTTTGTACTGCCAGTTCTGTGAGTCATGCCAAATCAAGACATATGCAATGCCCAATGATAGTCATTTTCATTCCCTTGTGATGTTTAATAACTTAATAAATAACATATTACTGTAACTTCTACAATATCCAGCCCAAGTAGGTCATTCTGGTAGTACATCAATCAGGACATTGCCCTTATGGATAATTCATAAAAATATCTTGACCTGTATGCTATGGCCACCAGCTACAACAAACCTGCACCATATCCATGCTCATTTCAATCAACCATCTAAATCTCAGCCGTGCTTCAGCCAATCCTCATCAAATTTGACGGCCTAATGTAGTAAGGGACCTCAGACAGACCCTCCAATATTGGTGCCAATCGGTCAAACAGGGGCGCTACAGCCACTGTCCATATATGTCTAAGACCCACCTTAGCAAATTCAGCTGAAATGTCCTTATTTCTCATAAAACCTTGAAAGAATTGTTACCTTTCCCTTCACCTGAGTCCATATTTTTTATTCACTTTCATTTTTCACCAATTTGCCTCATAGAACATTATCAGACTTAATTTACACATAAGAAGGCCTGAAAGTATTGAATACAATTTCTAAAATGGAGCGCTGACTCCACCTGCTGGCCACACTGTTTCCATGCCTATTTCATTCAAATAGCTATATCTCTGGCATGCTTCATCCAATCCTCACAAAATTTGATGCACGGCTGTGTTACTAGACTGCCTCAGCCAAGCTGCAAAAGACCTTCCAAGTTTGGTGGCAATCAGTCAAACGGGGGCACTACAGCCACTGTCATAATATGTCTAAGACCAACCTTGGTTAATGCAGCTGAAATCTGCTTATTGTTTATTTAAAAATTAAAATATTAATCACCTTTCCCTTCATCTAAGTCCATATTTTTAATCTGCTTATATTCTCCTGCCATTTGACTTTTACAAATCTTTCAAACTTTAATCTTTCTTCAGGCTGTGTACACTACAGCAATTACAATTTTATAATAAATTGGCCAGCAGGTGGAGTCAGCGCTCCATTTCAATAATGCCTTCAATACTTTTAGCCTTTCTCCTGTCTAAATATACATCCTAGAATAGCATACAGCATGATATTACTGCTGTTACATGTCACACTCCCGCAACTCAGCACTTTGTTAAGAATATGCAACACAGCCTATGTTTACACAGGCAGTATAAAAAAGCAACTATGTAATATCTACACTTACCAGACCAGGTATGAAGGTCCCTAAATCTACCAACTAGTCAGGCCATCTGACCCAAAACATGTATTAAGTCAGGCTAAGGCACTCCACCACAGGGTTCTACATTCTGTCCTGCATTTGCTGACCTGTTAGACCGATACTAACTAGTCTATATCCTGATTTCTACCTACTACTCAGACTATCTCACCAAAACATTGCATTCAGTCAGGTTCAGGCACTACACCACAGGGTCCTACATTCTGTCCTACATTTCCTGACCTGTTAGACGGACACTCAACAATCTCCATCCTGATTTCTACCTTCTACTCAAACCATCTGTTGTCCTACCTGTCCTACCTGTCCTACTTGTCATACCCTTTGGACCCTTCAGTAACTGCCTGCAGTTTCTAGTTATTATTATTTTTTTCCTGCCGTAAAACTGAATGTACAGCCTAAACCGTAAGAGCTAGACCAACCAAACTTGGTGATATGATGTCAATTCCTACCCGCTACTCAGATTCTCCGACCCAGGCCTGTCAGCCAGATGGGGGCGCTCTAGCGCCCCCCAACGCGTTTCAGTCCATATCTCCTGTCCTATTAGTCCTACAATTGAAATTATTTTTTCTGCTGATACAGACGGCATTGCTCTACCAACTTGCCATTTGGACTATGAAGCTCCGCCTACTTAGATTTTTTGCTAATTTGCATAATTTGCAAAACTGACCTCTGCCTTCAAGTCCTACCCCGTCTGTCCCAATCAGACAAATGAGGTGTCAAACCAATCAGTTCTCTGAGCTGATCAAGACTTACAAAAATAATCATGAAATTTCTGTATCATACGGTCTTCAGCCACGGCCAAACTTTGTATAAATTTGGCCAGTTTCAGTCTGATTGCTATAACTTGGCTCTGCTTTAACCAATCTTAACCAAATTTGAAATTCTTCCTTCCAGCGCCATTCTGGGGACTAGATATAAGACTGGCCCCATTTCATCAATAGGGGGCGCTACAACTAAAAACTGCCAATATCTCCTGACTGCATTGACCAATCTAATTGAAATTTGGCAGATATGTAGTACGTCCATGCCTGAGGTCAGACAAGTATCATGGCAGTCATTAGTTGTAAAATCCTGGCCACCATTAGCCAATCAAAATCAAGCAGCCATTTGACCAGCTAAACAATGAGCAATCCAAACCAAATTTAGGTTGTACAATTGTCCTCTGACCTTGAGCCCACCCTGTAAAGGACACCTCAGTCTGCCATATGGGGGCGCTACAGCACATTTCTGACTATTTCTCAACAATTGTCAAGCACACAGTTGAGATTTATTGCCAGGCCAATTCAGTATGATATGCTACATCAAATGACATGTAGAACTTGGTTATACATCTATGCCTTTTTTAATGATTTATATAGGTCTGAAAACAGGGCTTTTTCTTAGCCTCGTAGGATCTTCACCAAACCTACACAAATCTGGTATCATTTAAATCAGGAGACAGTCAATATATAAAATTATTAAAAAAAATCATAAACTTTCCATGAGGTACGGCCACCAGCCACACCCAAACCATACTGGTGCCACACCCATTTCAATCAGACAACTATATCTTAGGCGTGCCTCAACCAATCATCACCAAACTTAAATATATAATGTAGGACATTACTGTGGAAGGGCCCTCCAAATTTTGTGCCGATCGGTCAAATGGGGGCGCTACAGCAATATAACATCACTGTATAAACTGCAAAATCAGCTAAACTTACATTTTTCTTATTTCTGTTTCAGTCACATATTACTGATAAAAATCTTTTGTCCTTCAAGTTCTGTGTGTCATTGCAAATCAAGATATATGCAATGCCTAATGATAGTCATTTCCATTACCTTGTAATATTTAAAAACTTAATAAATTACATATTGCTATAACTACTGCAATGTCCAGCCCAAGTAGGTCATTCTGGTAGTAGATCAATCAGGACACTGCCCTTATGTCTAATTTATAAGGATAACTTCACCTGCCTGTACAGTATGGCCACCAGCCACACTGAACCTACAGCATTTCCATGCTCATTTCAATCAAACAGCTAAATATGAGGTATACTTCATATGATCTTCATGAAATTTGACCCACTAATGTACCAGTGCACCTCAGACAGACCCTCCAAATTTGGTGCCAATCAATCAAATGGGGGTGCTACAGCTAATGTGCATATATGTCTAAGACCCACCTTAGCAAATTCAGCTGTAATGTCCTTATTTCTCATCAAATATTCAAAGATGTGTTCCCTTTCCCTTCAACTAGGTCCATATTTTTAATTCTTGTTCATTTTTCACCCATTTGCCTCATAGAACATTATCAGACTTCATTTACACATGAGAAGGCCTAAAAGTTTTAAATAGCATTTCTAAAATGGAGCGTTGACTCCACCTGCTGGCCAAATGATTTCCATGCCCATTTCAAGCAAACAGTTATATCTCTGGCATGCTTCATCCAATCCTTACAATATTTGATTCACTTCTGTATCAGTGGACTACAGACAGACCTTCCAAGTTTGGTGGCGATCAGTCAAACGGGAGCGGTACAGCCACTGTCCTAGTATGTCTAATACCTACCTTGGCTAATTCAGCTGAAATATCCTTCATAATACTTTCAAACAAATTGTTAACTTTCCCTTCACCTCAGTCCATATTTTTAAGCTCCTTTCATTTTTCTGCTATTTGACGTATAGAAAATTAACAGATTTTATTTATAAGCCAGGCAGTATATTGCAGATTTTTCTCTTTTTAGTATTAAATTGGCCAGTAGGTGGAGATCATGCTCTATTTATATTGCACTTTTTTGGAATTTTTTTTTATAGATTTGCCAGCAGGTGGAGTTCATTCTCTAGTTCACTAATGCCATTCAATTGTTCCAGGGCTTCTCATGTCTAGAAGAATACTTTACAAAATGGAGTAAGCCGCTGTTGTTTTGAATATACAAGACAGCATGTGTTCACTGAGGTAGTATAAAGTAAACTTAACTTGTATGATCTAGACTTAAAATATTAGGTATGCAGGTGCCTATTTGTACCAACTATTTAGACCATCTGACACAAACCACACATTCTTTTGGGCTGAGGCACTTCACCAAAGGGTTCTATATTGTATCCTATATTGGTGTACTAAGGCTGCTTCTGCTAATGGAAGTAGTCAAACTGCCACACCAGGGACTGCATGCATACAGCAGGCTAATATTGTACATTATGGCCATTTACTATAGAATGTCATTATAGTGTAGTGTGGTTTTTGTTAAATGTTGCTCATGACATTGTAATACTTTTTCTATGTGTATTTCCTTTACTGCCTGTTTCACCTACCATAATTTGAAATTTATTCTGACATTTACATGTGTATTTAAGATGCTTAAGAATGATGACTGTATTAATGATTATAATATTTATTGTTATTCATTAGAGACATAATGGAAAACACATTATACACATTGTAAAATTGCAATTAACTACATTTGTCTTAGCCAAACATTTAGGTTTGTGTTATTGTTTTTGAGGACGCTGAAAAAGTACATTGAGGCCACAATAGTTGAGCCAGCACAATTGACATAATATTTCGCATATGATGTGCATACCATTCTTACATAAACAGTGTATAAAGACCACAAAGTGTGATAGTAGCACTCATATATATATACTACAAAACTGCCAACATGGCAATATTATTTTGAATATACAATTTAGTGTAAGTCAACACAGGCATCACAAACAAAGCTGGATTGTTATTTTGACATCAATTTAACCATGGCATCATGACTGTGAATTACATAACATATTATGTAGTACAGAACTGTTACAACACATCATTAATATTTTGTTATTGCAGAGTAAAAGTGAAAATAACTCAATAAATACTACAAAAAAAATTGTGACACATCACAGCAGGGGCGCCACCAGAAATCTTGGGCCCAATGAAAGATTACAGTTTTGGCCCCCCCCCCTTTTTGCGAAAAGGTAAAGCCCCTAACAGGGCCCCATGTCAGTGCTGGGCCCCTAGAATTGTTCTAACCTTTCCCCCCCTGGCGGCGCCCCTGCATCATAGCAATAAACATCCACAAGTAACAGCACATTTTACTCAAAGTACCTTTGCTGTCAGACTATAGTGTGTGGAGATGATTTCTGGTGCATTTCACTTCAGGCATCTGTGTGTGGTTCATACTGTCTGTGTCCAGTCTCTGAGTCCTTTAGAGAACGCTTTGCTTGTCGACAAAATGGGCGCAGGGAAACTTGATGTGGTGAGTACGGTGTCACTGATATGAAGATAAGGCACTGGAAGAGAGAGTAAAACCAGAAAGTTGCATGTCAGCCAATCAGACACTTGCAGTTGTAAAGTAAAACTACTTCACAGACAAAATAATCTTTCAAAGAGGTAAACTCACCAGGCCAGACCATCTGATTGTTCCAATGTACCAGGCAGTGTGATGTGTTAACGAAACTTGATGTGGTGGGCATGGGGTCAGTGTCATCAACAGCAGGCGCTGGAAAAGATTAAAAGATTAAAAGCATAAATTGACATGTAAGTTAGACAAACACTGATAGAGTAAAACTAGAACTACACCAAAGAGGAAGAAACCTCTGAAGAAGGCAAACTCACAAGGTCAGCGCCTGCTCCTCTGATCATGTAGCATTCAGTGTGATGTGTCACACTCCCAATGTACAGCTGTATGACAAAGGATGCAGTATAGCAGAGCTTGGACAGACAGATGTGCCTTAGCTTGATCATCAGGGAAGCACATGGCAGTTGTGCCTTAGTGACCTGAGGTTATACATAGGAGAAGGCAGGTTAAAATCTGGAATATAACAATGTAGTACCGATTTCTGACAATACTTAGTTAACCAATTTATAAGCTCATACACTGCAAACTGGTATGTTTTAACTAACATGCCCATGTTAAGTGAGAAAACTGTCACTCACGCACCTTTGCTTTGCCCACGCAGTCATGGCACATCCACTATGTCTAGATAAACATCTCACACTCACTGCTCAGCTTTCCCACTTAGGTATTAGGTCATCCACATGTATGACTGTTTAGTGTTACTTCATTTTAGCTGTTTGAAGAAACACACAAAACATAAACATTACTCCAAAAATTGCATCATATACATAATACCATTATATACAGTCAGTGTACATATGTCCAACATTTCCTTTTAGAGTGTGAAACTACACTGTAGAACACTATACAGACACATGTCAGTATATGGTCTTACCTTAGCCCATAGATGTCTCTGTCTCTTCGCCCTCTCATCATTCTTTTTGATCAAAGCCTTGCTCTGTGAAATTCTGTGTCTTTTTAGCATGTTTTGCAGTACAAGACATTAGTTTGGCACTGTGTACATCTGATGGTACTTCTTCATTTCCTTACATTTAATTCATTGTAATTATATATTATACGTTATATAAACAACTACACATTTACATTTTCCAAGTGTGTGGTGCTGTGTAAAGAGGTTCAGTGCACTGTACTGGCCCAGAACACAACATTTCTATATAGGCAACAATGCATTTCATGAATAGTCAATTATATCACAGGACATCTAAAATTGTTTATGTTTTTGTGGAAAATTCATACCATCAACAAGTTTGGCATACTGCTGTTGTGAGGCAGTTGACAGAGCACATTACCTCCCTTTTCCAAGCCCATGTCGCGTCCTCTGTGCTAATCTTCCCCTAGCCCCCACACTCACCCCCAGTGCCAGGTGCCCCATCCTCCCTTGCTTCTTGCCCAGCCCCAGCCCTTGTCCTAGGCCCCCTGTCCCAGAAGGTGAAGCCCAACACCGCTCCCTTAAGATTAGCCTATGCTTAATGGTAGCTAACATGTTATATATAAAACTACACATTTACATTTTTGAAAGGCGTGGTGCTTTGTAAAGAGGTTCAGTGCACTGTACTGGCCCACAACACAGAATTTCTATGTATGCAAGAAAATTTTTTATGAATAGTCAATTATATTGCAGGATATTTAAAAAAAATAATTTTTAATTCATAACATTTAAAAAATTTCGTATACTGCTGTTGTGAGGTACTTGACAGAGCACATTACCTCCCTTTTCAAAGCTCACATTTCTTGCTCTGTCCTAATCTTCCCCTAGCCCCCACACCAACCCCCAGTGCCAGGTGGCCCATCCTAGCCCCCTTATGCCTAGCCCTAGTGACCGTCCCGTAACCTTAGTCCTATGTCTAGTGGTAACCCAATCAGCCCACCTCAGACTACTCCCCAGCAACAGGCTGCCATGTCCAGCCTTAGTCCCCCCTGCCCCTGCCCCAGTGCCAGGTCTCTGAAGCCCAGCCACAGCCCCCTACAGCATGGTGCCAGCTGCAGGCCTAGCAACAGCCACCTCAAGGTCGACCCCAACCCCCAAAGCCCAAAATCAGCCTCAGGCTAAATGCCAAGCCCTGAAACACCAGCTCCACTGCTAACCTCTGAGGCCCAGTTGCAGCCTTCTGAAGGCCAGCCACAGTCCTAGCCCCCCACAGCCTACTGGCAACCCTAGTGGTAGCTACTGATGGCCAGCCCCAGGCCTAACCCCTAAAGCTTGGCACCAGGCCAAGCCTCCCTGCCAACCCCCCCCTAAGGACAGCCACAGCCCCAGTCGCAGTGCCAGCCTCCTGAGGCTGATGTACCCCAGAAAACTATCACTGCAGCACAAAACTTATGTTTCTTACTGATAATATCTTTCATACAGTTTCTTACAGATAATGTAGCACCACACATTCATGATGGCTGAAATACGTTGGCATTGCTGAAACAAAAATTCTGTTAGTCAAAATGTCTTTCACATACACATGATCAATCAAAGTGCCTTTCCCAGTGGTTGCTTCTTTCACAAGTTGAGCATACCCATGTTCTTTCATAAAATTAGCAATTGTATTTACTGCCAAATGATTTACTCTATGACAAAATTTTTTGTTTTTTATACAGTTTCTTATAGATAATGTCTTTTATACAGTTTCTTACAGATAATGTAGCACTACACATTCATGATGGCTGAAATACGTCGGCATTACTGAAACAGAGATGCTGTTAGCCACAATGTCTTTCACATACACATGATCAATCAAAGTGCCTTTCCCAGTGGTTGCTTCTTTCACAAGTTGAGCATACCCATGTTCTTCCATAAAATTAGCAATTGTACTTACTGCCAGAAGATTTTCATTGAAGTCGCCCATGATGATTTTCCCACCTTCCACACTGTCCAACCAAGTGATCAACTGCATCAGGTTCTTCTGAAAGATTGTCAGATTATACAAGGGTGGTCTGTATAGTACCAAGACTGTTGTTCTTAGTAGGCCCACATTGAACTGCAGACACTCAATGTTGACACACTGCACATCAGTCACAGTACAGTTGGTATGTTCTTTATAATACAAACCCACACCACCATGTTGTTGCTTCTTCAGTTCAGCAAAGAAAGCATCACTACTATCATATGCCTGATGTCTGGACTTCCCATGGTATGAAAATGCAGGCAGCTGTACATCTTGTGTGTCTTCCTCCAAATTTAACCATGTCTCTGTCAAGCAGATGATATCAGCTTCCATATACCTTCTGTCTTGCTTTAGGTCATCCAGGTGACATGTAAGTCCTTCAACATTGTGTAGGAGAATTTTGCATGATGATGGCACTTCCATGACAGGCTCAATAAACACAGGCATGCTTTGCATTGCAGTCTCAATGTCTTGTTTTGCATATATAGCGGTCTCCTTAAAGTCTTCTATTATGAGGCCTTGCAGAGAAGTCACACGGCTTAATGCTACATATGCCTGTCCAGCTGCAAATATCTTCTTTAGTGATACAACAGCCTTATCCACTGTCAGACCTTGTACCTTGTGTACTGTACAAGCCCAAGCTAATTTCAATGGAAACTGCCGTCGTGTTCCACCACTGTTTGTCACTCTCTCTTCCTCTGGTTTGATTCGTGTAGCTTTGTCCAACCCTGCTTTTAGGCATGGCTTCTTTCCCCTGAGTGACTTTCCAGCTGCTTCATTGTCAAATGTGATGTATATCTCTGATGGAAAATCATCATCAGTATCAAAGCAGATGTCACTGACTGTACCAAATGCACCATTTACCAGGCCATCTGAAACATCGATGTTTTTCAGCAGCATTACTCGTGCATTGACACCTATATGTAGTGATTCTAGGAGACATGTCTTCTGAACATTGGCATGATGTCCATGTTTCCTTTCCAATCTGCCAGTTGCAGCAACCCTTTCAAAATCCTGAGCATGAATGATGACATGGTCTGAGCACATCTTCCGCAGTGTATGGTAGTTATGCTGATCAACTTCATCATTGGTTGCATAAATATGAAGAGCAGTACTGTCTTGTCCTTCGCCTGTCACACATTGTTTCAGCATAGCGATGTCTTCCACCAGCATTGCATCACCCCTTTTGCGTTTCCTTAGTCGATTCAGCAACTGTGCAAACTCCATGTCTTTCTGCCTCATAATTTCAGTCAGCTCCACCATAGCAAAATGATTCTGCCATAGATTCACACCTTTACCCTCAGTATACAAAGCTTTCCCTTTCACAGGACAAAGTTGGTAGAAATCTCCAACAGCAATGATTGAAACATTTCCAAAAGCAGAATAATCTCCAATTTGTTTGATTTGTCTTAATCTGCCATGAATATATGCAAGCAGCTTGTGGTCAACCATTGAAATTTCATCTATAATCAATATCTGCAGGTTTCCCAGTTCAGCTCTCAATGAATTTATTTTTTCATCTCCAAGTGGTTCATATGGCAACTTTACATCTGTTGCAATATGGAAACAGGTGTGTATCGTTGCAGCTTTTATGTTGTAAGCACTAACTCCAGTTGGAGCAGTCAGTAACACATGAGTCTCCTCTGGATTATGTGACAACTGACGCAAGATATGAGCTGCCTCATACTGTATTGCTTTGATCAAGACTGACTTGCCCACACCTCCAGGTCCAGATATGAATACATGAAATGGTTCTGGGTTTTCACCACGTGCCTTCTGTAAACACCAGTTTCGTATTTTGTAAAAGATCTCAGATTGCTTGTTATTCAGTGAGCGAAGTAAAGCCAACGCTTCCTGCCTGGACATACCACAAGGATTGTCATGCAACATATAGCGACTCGGTCTTGGTAACAAATCTGGGATCTCATCACGTTGTTCTCTCATTTCTGGTGTAATGTTGGATTTGCTGGCAAGACACTCTAACCGTTCACGTTCAGTCTCCGGACAAATCTCTGCCCAAGCATCTTCCATTGCACCATGCAGCTGTAGGTCTTCCTGAGCTTTGTCTATTGCACGTGATTCCTTTTCAAAACTTGACATGTTTGACTCCACAACCAGTTTCACTGAATCCAATTCATCATCAAGAAACTTGACACAACCAGTCTCATAGAATTCCTGGTAACTGCCAAAAGTAGAAGGTTTTAACTGTGCATCGAAATAATGTGGCAGAAAAAGTTGCAAAATGCTGTGGTAATATTTTTCTGGGTCCTTTGTGGGTGAAAAGCGAGCATACCGAACAACAGCTGCATCTGTGCGTGTCCTTTTTTTCACAAATCCTAATTTTCTGTCCAACTGCACACTACCAGGGCATGAGCTTTGAGACTTAGATAGTATTCTGTACTCAGATGCAAATCTCGCCAGGCACATTCCTGCAAACACTTCTGTTTCTGGTCTGGCTTTATATCTATCAGTGATACTGTTCATCCAAATTCCTTGTTCATCCTCATTCTCACACTCAGCTTTCTTCCGTATGACGTTCAATGGAAGGCTCATTTTTACCACATTTTCTCCAGTTGGGATAAACTGCACCTTTCGTGATCCCTCTTTCAACCTCATGTTAGTCAGACGATAAACACTTTCTTGAGCTGAAACTTCACGATTGTGTAGGAAAACACTGCCAAGTTGCCGAAGAGCTTCTTTTGCATCACGGTTACCTTGCTGGGAGGCCTCTTTCTGAGCATTTGCCAGTAGCAGTCCCATCTCTCTCTCAGCTTTGGAAATGTAGGAAATGATGTACACAATACATGAATATGCGTCAACCACAAACTGAATGTCCATGTTTGCATTCCAACAGCGTAAAAGGTCTCTGTTATATTGGTTCACCCACACTTCACATGGTCTCCTCTTAAGAACAATGGTAGTTTTCTTTGTGATTCTTGAGTACGCAGCTTCAAATATTTCCTGACTGATACCAATTGTACTAAATAAGGAATCAACAGAGTCATAGTTGGCCTCAGGGTTTAGTACAGCATCCTTCACTTTTTTCATTATAGCATCTGCTACCTCTTTTTTCAGGGGCTGTCCGTCTGTCTCACCATCTCCAAGTTTGCATGATGACACAAATGTTCTGTTGCTTGGAGGACGTGGGAAATTGAATCTACAAGTTTTCCCTTTTTTCTTGCATGTTTTTGAGTGCCTCTTACTATGTTGCTGTACACTACATACAATTTCATGCATTTCATCGTTACCCTCTGGCATTTCACATGTCACATAGTGATCAATGAAAGCTGATACTTCATCTTCATCATCTTTGCCAACCTTAGGTGCATCTTCCACCCAAAACAAACAGTGAGTGTGAGGTGATCCCCGTTGCTGAAATTCTATTCTGTAGAAATAGTCAACTATTTTGCCAATGGGTTGTGCTTCTGACATGATGACATCTTTCAGGAAGCAGTGGAATCGATAATCAAACATTCTGGCAGCTGTCACAGGATTGTTTTTCAAGAGTGCACATCTTTCTGACCAGTCGAGCTCAGCACTTGATGCATCTATACCATCTTGTTTGAAGATTGCTGTCATCAGTTCTGTCCAGCGTAAATCAGCAGAAGAAAAGGAGCAAAACCATGTGGGAATACCAAGCTGTCTTACCATTGCAAAGAGATCTTTCTGAACACTTTGCCAAAAAACAGGGGTGCCTCTGATTGGTCTTAGAAATTTATAACCTTCATCAAAATTGAACATCTTTTGTAGAGCCTCCTTATTTGTCAAAGTTTCTGATGTAACAGTAGACTTATCCCGTGCATCATATCCTTTTCTCACAGCAATGGACACATTTGACACAACCTGCTGAAGCTCAGACAAATACTGCCCATAAAATATATAGTCTAAGTTTTTTCCAAAACGTCCATCTGCATTAAGAATTCTTGTATTTAAATACCTACACAGTGTCAGTTTTTCCTTCCTTCTGTCATGAAAAGTGCCTGTTCCTTTTGGGAAAAGGACTGGAAAACATTTAGCTTCATTTGACTCATCAGTTAGAAGCCTCACTGGATTGTTTCCTTCTGCAGGTGCCATAGACATGATTCCATCAAAGTGCTGATCCAAGATCTCTTGTGCTATGTCTACAGGTTGAAGACACGTATCCATATACATGCCATGTTGTTGTCTATCATGCAGAGTTTCATCCATTTCCTCATCCTCCATGATATTTTCATTACGCTCTTCATCTGCATGTATGTCACTTACATCACTAGGTACTTCTTCAGTTTTCTGCAGGGGATTGATCCAGTCATTGTTGAACTGCACATTGCTGTAAAATTTGTTATTCTCTGTAAGATACACCAAAGCCTTCTTGATTTTTTCTGGATGCACAAATTCATATTTGTAATGCCCTTTGTAAGTTAACTTCCGCTTCAGCTTCACACGAATCATAAGGTCATCATTGTTCACTCTTGGTAAAGATTCAGCTACATTCGAAATGCTTGACGGGACACAAGTCACAGGACCATGAACACCATTTTGTCCACCTTTTGGCAAAGACACAATTCTCATAAAAGGAATATGAATACCAATCAGATGTTGTTCCAGAGAATTTAGACACTGCAACTCAGGAGGAACTGGGTCTACAGCTAGACTGTTTCCAACACTCTCTGCTGGCATTTTCCCATCAAGAATCTTTCTATGACATGTGTGACAAATCCACAATGAACTAGTAGGGCCCATCAGACTGCTACAATTGTCAGAACAAGTATCTATACATTTGTGCAAGTATGTTTCAGTGATGCACTGCAATGCCAGTAATGCAACTGCCTGTGATTTTCTTAAGTATTGATCTTTTCTGCATATCACAACTTGGTGCTTAAATAACATTCGATGACATACTGAGCAAATGTATACAGGTCCTGTATTTATTTTGTCTCTAAACTGTTCAATCACATACTGAATATCTTTCCGTTTATCCTTCTCCTTAGTCCTTTTCTCAATATTTTTGTTTTTTACTGTATTAGCAAAATTGCTATTTGTTTTGTATCTATCAACACTTGACTGCTGCACACGTTGCCTGTGTTCAACGTCTGTGGCATATTTCTTGACACTTGACTGCTGCACACGTTGCCTGTGTTCAATGTCTGTGGCATATTTCTTGACACTTGACTGCTGCACACGTTGCCTGTGTTCAATGTCTGTGGCATATTTCTTGACACTTGACTGCTGCACACGTTGCCTGTGTTCAATGTCTGTGGCATATTTCTTGACACTTGACTGCTGCACACGTTGCCTGAGTTCAATGTCTGTGGCATATTTCTTGAGACTTGACTTCTGCACACGTTGCCTGTGTTTAATGTCTGTGGCATATTTCTTGATACTTGACTGCTGCACGCGTTGCCTGTGTTCAATGTCTGTGGCATATTTCTTGACACTTGACTGCTGCACACATTGCCTGTGTTCAATGTCTGTGGCATATTTCGTGACACTTGACTGCTGCACACGTTGTCTATGTTCAGTGTCTGTAGCATATTTACTTACACTTGACTGCTGTACACATTTGCGGTACTCCATATCTGTGGCATACTTACTGATACCTGATCGTTTAACATGGTCTCGGTAGTCGTCATCATCATGGTAGCGCTTCATCTTTCTGGCAAGTTGTTCCTCCCTGTATACATCACTTATGTCATACCGTCTTTTTTCTTGTTCCAGTTTTCGTCGACTTGATGCCATTTCAGATGGTGTATTGTCAATTTCAGAGCATCGTGTGGCACAACCCTCAGTATCACGCCCTTTTACACAAGTTACAGCCTCATAATGTGACTCATTACAATGTTTCAGGTATATACCTCTCTGATCAGAACCAATACATGTGGAGTATTTCAACCATTTGTTATTGGAGTATGTGAAAATATGCACACCAAGCAGATTAGCAGCAGCTTGAATCTCTATCTCAGATGCCCAAGTACCAACATATTTCATCCGTGATGCAGTGACATACTCAGTGACAGAAGAGTGACCTTCCCTAAGACAAGCAACATACCTGGATTGATTTTTTAGTATGTCACCAACAACAGCACGTCTAATTTTCCTGTGTTCTTTCTCATTTCCAGTAATAGCAAAAGCCAGAGATCTGAAAAAGCAGTTACCATCACCAGTAATAGGCACCATTCTGCAAGGGTCACCCATTGGAAACTGTGCAGCCATGTTTACATGACCATGATCAATGTACACCACACCAAGCTTACAGGAAAGGCTTCTTTGCTGCTGTGTTGTCAAAGGACTGAACAAAAACTGCTCACTGCATAGCTCACTGATAAATACTACATCACCTTCATTGCTCACATGCATATTAACCTCAGGTTCTGCATCATCTGTCACATTTGGCCTTACCACACCATATTGGCTCTCTGACATGCTGGCAAACTGCTGGACTCTGGTCACTGAGAAGTTACCGTCTGGATGGTCTGACATGCTGGTAGGCTGGTTGAGACTGGTGACTGAGGAGTTACCATCTGGATGCTGGTGCAGGATGCTTCGACTGGTCACACTCACAGCTGTAATCTCAAACTGTTCCCCTGTTGCATCTAAAGACAGTCCTAGGGTATTTACATGGTCTAGCAAAGAATCTATGTTAGAGTGGTACACCAATATACTTCTGCCTGATGCGTCGCTTGCTCCATCTCCTCGTCGGGAATGGGAGTCGATCACCACATACCATGACCCTTGCTTAATGATGGCACATGTATTTACTTTAAGAGTAAAAAGACACGCATCATACAGTGAGAATACTCTTCTTACCGCTTGATCAGCTGACATGAGAATGTTGCACATATCTCCATATTCACTCACACCAAACAAGCCAACAAACATGTCATCATGGTAGTTTATTTCAAATTTATCACCATTAAATGTGTACTCAGTTGGTAGATCTCTCACAAACAGATACCCAGAAGCATCTCCAATTCTCCCAGCGTCTCTGATGGTGGTGTAGAGGTCATCTCCATTCAGCAGCACTTGATCAATGTCTGTGACTGACCAGGTTAAAACATTCTTTACCTTACACGTCACTATAGCAATCAAACTATTAGCAACACATTGCTTGTTACTGTTGACTCCAAATCGTGGGTGTCCTTGATGGAAGGAGCCTCTCACAGTACGTGCCTGAGGAAAATGAGTAGGTGCACAGACAGTTACAGGGTTCATATGCTGCTGTTGAGCCAGGGTACTTTTTTGTTCAGACATTAGCAAGGGTTTTGCCAAGGGTTTTGCCAATGTTTTTGCCAAACGGCAACGCTTCGGACAACGTTTTGGACAATGCTTCGGACAACGCTTTGGACAATTGTTTGGAACAGAGTTTGACACTTCAAGTGCTGAGTTAGATGGTCTCATGGATGGTTTTTTAGATGGTCGTTTAGATGGTTGTATAGCTGCAGCCTTTCTTTTAGGAGGTGGCTGCACAACCTCGTCAGTCAAAGCCTTGTCTTTATAAAAAGAAGGCATATACAACTCGTCATCAGTCCTACAAATGGCACCCAGGGTGGGAACCTGGTGGTCATGGCTCGTCGGGAAAGTCACAGTCTGGATCTTTTTGGTATTCCAGTAGGGGGGAAAAGAAATAACCCCGTCAGTCATAGCCATGACAGAGTCAGGCCGCGGCTGTACGGCCTGCTCAGGTTGTTGGTCGTGGCTCGTCGGGAAAGTCACAGTCGTGATCTTTTTGGTATTCCGGTAGGGGGGAAAAGACGTAACCCCGTCATCGGTCATAGCCACATCAAAACTATCAGCAGCTCGCCGCCGGTCCATCAGCCTCTTCTTCGCTGCTGCTGAACGCTTGGACGCCTTGGTGCGAGGCATCTGCAAATGAACAAGGGGGGGGGGGAACAACACAAGGCACACCTGCTTACAACCTTACTTTGCACTGACATCTCAATTATACGTCCTAATAGCTAGGGATGTACACTTGTAATTTAAAATCACAGGTTCAAATCCCCAACAAGCAAGGTACCACTGAGTTACCATCAGCAAAGTACAACCTCAAACAACTGCTCGAATGATGCATCTGTCAAGTTGTTCCTCCTTGGATGGAACGTCATAGCGTCTTCTCTTCTGCCAGTTTCCAACAGTGTTCCATACAGGTTACATGTCGAAGACATTTTATGCTCGTGCAGTGTGTGTGGTGACTCAGTAATTATCAGATATCACAAAACTAATTTTGATTGATATGTATTAAAACAATTACAATGCTGTTCTGTGAGAACTATGTACACTGACACATCTCAGCTACTAAGAATCAGTGATGAAGCTAAATTAATATTGAAGTGTATGGACAGTAAACCACAATTTACACACTAAACATTTTATGAACTGCTCGAATGATGCATCTGTCAAGTTGTTCCTCCTTGGATGGAACGTCATAGCGTCTTCTCTTCTGCCAGTTTCCAACAGTGTTCCATACAGGTTACATGTCGAAGACATTTTATGCTCGTGCAGTGTGTGTGGTGACTCAGTAATTATCAGATATCACAAAACTAATTTTGATTGATATGCATTAAAACAATTACAATGCTGTTCTGTGAGAACTATGTACACTGACACATCTCAGCTACTAAGAATCAGTGATGAAGCTAAATTAATATTGAAGTGTATGGACAGTAAACCACAATTTACACACTAAACATTTTATGAACTGCTCGAATGATGCATCTGTCAAGTTGTTCCTCCTTGGATGGAACTTCATAGCGTCTTCTCTTCTGCCAGTTTCCAACAGTGTTCCATATGGGTTACATGTAGAAAACATTTTATGGTTGTGCAGTGTGTGGTGACTCAGTAATTATCAGTTATCACAAAACTAAGTTTAATTGATATGCATTACTTAAAGCAATTACAATGCTGTTTTTCTGTGAGAACTATGTACACTGACACATCTCAGCTACTTAGAATCAGTGATGCAGGTAAATCAATATTGAAGTGTCTGGACAGTAAACCACAATTTACACACTAAACATTTTATGAAGCATTACAATCCTTATCCTACAATCAATCTCTAACATGACTTTCATTGTTAAAATGACACACTTACCTGTGAAGTCACACTGCAAAACAATATTACATAAGCTTCACCTCAACACGAACAGATGGGTTTCTCACATGTATTTCAATTTTTCCTGTCACTACAATGCGATTTATTACAAATGCTACAAATTACTAATCTCACAGACACAAATATACCTTAAAATCAATATCATGGCCATTTACCATATTGGGGAAAAAGCACCTCTGCCACTATATATTCAATGTGCTGTTGTATAAACAAGTCTTAATTTTAATATTTTAAATTAAATTTAAGGAAGCACTTTTTTTTTTACACAGCATGTACCTACAGTACAGAAAAGTCTTCGTACTAGTGTAGCGCAAACTAAAACCCTAGGTTCCTTTAAAACAGACCTAGATAAGATTACCAACTATAACATATTAAGCAATAACAATCACCTATAAAATACTATGCTTCTCTTCCTACAGAGAATGCATTTACAGCATACTGCTGAAATATGGAATAGTCTTCCAGGTAGTAAATTGTAACCCAAAACCCTGGGTTACCTTAAATCAGATAGATAAGATTTTAACAACTAACATATTAAGCTTCTATTTCTATAGCAAACTGATGTAGTGGCAATGCTCACTTCTCGAAGTGCACAAAGCATACCGTTTATCACTTTCTCCTTGGAAATGTCTTTCTCCAGCAGAAATCTGTAGAGAAAAGTGACAGATGACTTTCATAGCATCAACATTTCTCAATAGTCAGTCTTTATTTAAAACACCATGTACACTTGAAACCTCCTCCACGGTCATTCTCAAACAACTGGTGGTAGACAGCAGCTTCAAAATATTCACCTTTGATCCCTCTGTCGACAGACCTCTTCAAAGTCTATAAAGACAAGATGTATGACTTAACTGACGTGTATACATTTCATTACTATACGAAACATGGATACCACAAACATTTTTTACTGTAGCATTCCAAGCAATCCTTTAACATTAAGTTTCTTTCATAACGGCTTACATTACTAGTAAAATACATATTACATTTTTACTGTAAAATATACGTAGTAAATTCACATCGACTGAGGGGAATGACAAAAGTGCACCATACAAACATCGCTGCGATGTAATGCAGCCTCACATACATTTGTTTCACACCGGTCTGTATCTGTTTTCGTACTGTTACAGTTCCTAAACACGCAGGCATGGCTCCTTGCCGGTTAATTCTGTCCGTATTTACCGTGAACTGCTGCAGTAGTAACTAAGCAGTTATTGCCTTACTTTACAAGTCTACAACTACGACGTAAACACTACGGAAGTTTAGCATGCAACTTACGGTAAAACCGTAATGTACTGCTGCCGAATCCTTATCGGATGAATTGCAAAATATGTTACTTTACAATATATGGCTACATAGATGGCGAGAGAGTGAAGCGCCTTCAGACAATTTAATGTTGTGAACTAAATAAAAGTATATTTTATTGTAAATTGATTACCGGATAGTGATCCCACTCAAGATTTCAATATTAAGATTCTTTGTCACATACATAGATATAACCAGTACAACATGCAGTGAAATGAACCCTGACCGATCTAAAGACTGCAAAAAGAGAAAGAGTAAAAAATACAAAATACATTTGTATTCCGTACATGTGCGCATGCTCAGCAAAAACAAGACATCTAAAATGGCCGACACGGAAACAGCTTTGTGGCGCATTTAATTATTAAATTTATTTAATAAATTATATATATGTTTTTAAAAACCTTGACACAAAATAAACCACCCACAGTGAGAAAACAGCAAAGCGTCAAGCGAATAAAAACATAGCATTACACATATGTAATTACGTCTACCATAATTATAAATGTTAAAACACAAAAGTACGACATGCCACAGACACACAGCGTTTAAAACATACTTTGCGCTTCTGAACCAAACTTAATTTGACCACTTACACGTGATTTACTGTTGCCACATCCTTATCTGCTGCATTACAAAATATATTACTTCAAAACATAACCGTGTAAGGACGGGGATAATGTAACGCGCAAATGTACATGCTAATCAAAAACAAGATACCTAAAATGGCCGCCACAGAAAGAGCTTTCTGTGACGCAGTTAACACCGATGGAACAAACGATTACGCTGCTGAAACACTATTGCCTAACATCAAACTAAAAATGTTTTAAAAAAACCTTAACACAAAATAAACCAGCTACAATTGGAAAACAGCAAAGCGTCAACAAGCGAATAAAAACATAGCATTACACATATGCAATTACGTCTACCGTAATTATAAATGCTAAAACACAAAAGTACGACATGCCACAGACACACAGCGTTTAAAACATACTTTGCGCTTCTAAACCAAGATTAATTTTGACCACTTACACGTGTTCTACTGCTGCCAAATCCTTATCTGCTGCATTCCAAAATATACCACTTTAAAACGTAAGCGTATAAGAACGGGGATAATGTAAAGCGCAAATGTAAAAGATACCTAAAATGGCTGCCACAGAAACAGGTCTGTCGCGCATTTCACACTACCTAAACGAACGCTTACCCTGCTCAAACACTATTGCCTAACACCGAACAAAAATATGTTTTAAAAAAACTGAGGACCACTAAATAAATCACCTATAATTAAAAAAGCAAAGCGTCAACAAACTAATAAAAGCATTACATATATGTAGCGACTTACCTCTTGCAAATCCAGAAATAAAATGCACAGGACAAGCCTTGCTTCAGGTGGGAGTGGTCACTTACGTCAGCCAATCAAAACAAGTCCCTGTCTCTCTGTTAATCTAGCTCAGGGAAACCAATAAACGAAATGGCTGCCACTAAAACGCCCCTTCACGACTACTCTAAATTGATGCTTAATTACCTTACCACTTTACGTAAGTGTAAGGTTTACCACACATTACACCTTACACTTCTAAGCACTTTATATTTTTATCTTTTACATGAGTTACTTTTACCTGCCTAGGTTGTGGTTTATACGTTGTTTTTCATGCCAAGTCTTGTGCTGTGTGATTTCAACGTTTAATTCAACTGTGATGTGGACTTGTCACTGTATACAGTAAAAGGGGGTCCAGCCTGCTACTAGCAAGGTGGCCATTGAGTGTATAGAGTCATATGTGCAATTTTTTTTCTATCTTGTTCATAGTTATACTTAAACTGTTTTATACTTTTTAATCTATACTTTTAATCTGTATTAAAAACTAAATAACTAATTTAAAATTTCGGTAAGTTAAATATTTTTGTTGCAATTTAAAATCATTCAATATCTGTTGTACGATGTTATATTTTAAATATTATGCAGGTTCTGTATAATTGCATCATAATTTGCATCATCCAATTACACATTCAGAGAGTGAAGACAAAAACACTGCACAACAATTACTTTTACTGTACAATTACTGTAACAACCTGATGTTTTCTTGCCACATGTTGTTTAAGATTCTTCTTATTTAGGCTCATTCTACAGTGAGGACATTCAACAGTTACTTGCTTTCTATGGACAGCTTGTTGGCATGGTATGAGTGCTTGATCAGGTTGCCCTGGTGGATGGCCGGCGGGAGACTCTGTTGGATGTCCAGAGGGAGGTACCGGTGGGTGGCCGGCAGGAGGCTCTGTTGGGTGGCCGGCGGGAGGCTCTGTTGGGTGGCCAGCGGGAGGCTCAGCAACAATGGAATGGTGACGGCAATGATGCTTTTGCAGATCACCTTTGTTTACATATACAGCTGTACACAGACAGCAGTGAAAATGTGTAGTCCTCCCACGGCATCCAAGGGTGCAGCTATATATGATATAATCTAAAACAGATTAAAAGCATCATGTTAATAGATGTTCATTGGCCATTATGAATGAACTGAAAAACATAACAAGACCAACCACTCACCACCATACTCAACCGCCCTTGTCCTATGGGAAGCAATGTGGACTGCAACAGAATTATACTCCTTTGGATTGTACTTGTCCAAAGTGCAAAATGGGCAAGAAAACAGATTTGAATTTTCACAAATTCTTTGAGGTTGAGGCACCGGATGGTCCTTAACCTGAACAGTGACATGCTGCAAAGACAAAATATGCAGTGTTTAATGATAATATTCTTAATTATTAACTTAATTAGCTTAATTATTTTAACAAAATTAATCTAATAATGTTCAGAATTTCATACATTATTATTAAAAATGTTTATATATAAAAAAGGTTATAATTAACTGAATTAACTTTATAATATTTTAGATATCTTATTAATTCAAGCATTTTATGTGATCTATTGGTTAAGATGACACCTATAATGGTTTAATGCGTATTTTTTTAGAAGACCAACACGCAGACAGCAATTTTCAGTAACATAATATCTGTTGCTGCATTTGCTGAACCTGGGAAATGGAAACTACATCATTCATGACCTACTGGTCCTGGGATCATGTACAGATTGTACTGTGTAGATTATGGTGCTCTGTTTTTTAAAAGGAAACAATAAGTGAGAGACATTAGTGTCTTTCACTCAGTCAGGCTCTTCTTTATCCCAGGAAAAAAATCAATATTTGACACATTACAGATTCCAATTAATATAGCAGGATTCTATTTACTTGCACACTTCAAAACATATCCGCAATTCAGATTCTTATTTCAGTCGGATCAATTTAACCTATCAAACATTTGTTACAGAAGATACATATGCATAAATACGTAAAAAAAAAATGCTTGTTGAAAACAAAAATGCAGGGATTACATAAAAATTACACAGAATCTTAGCCTAGTGAATATCCCTACACATATACAGCAACGAGAATAAATGATTAAATACTTAAATTAATCGTTTTCCTAAACAATCTTTGAAGATCCTCTATCCTTCATGAGATTTAAAATATAAATAAATAAAACATATCATCAGGGTAGAGATATGGAACACACATACGTAAGCAAACAAAATGAATAATGGCGAGTCGGCCATTTAGAAACGCGAATTGCGAGGCGCCATTTTAATGAAATATTATCAGAAATAATTATAAGCATATAATCAAAAACAATACGTATAATATATAAATAGACATTTACTTACCCGGGTCATGTACTGCATCCGATCCGCCGCCATTGTTTCTGAACGCTGTTTCTGCACGCCTCCAGAAAGTCCCGTCACAGAGCCAATCAGATACTTACCTTGAAATCCGCCCAGTTGTTGTTATAGCCAATCAGAACAACGCTTTGAAACCGCCCACTCCACTTGAAATCCACCCAGTGATTGTTTTAGCCAATCAGAACAACGCTTTGGAACCGCCCACTGTAATACACTTCCAGTGCTTGAAATCCGCCCACTCGCGTCAGTGTTCTGCAGAGACAAGTACTTGGATTTTTCGTAGGCTTTAGGGATTCTAGTGCTAGCACTAGAATTCCTGAAAAAATGAGACTCTCCTCACGAGGAGCCCCCCCCCTTACTGCCCATACAAGCTGCCCGCCCCCTCTCCAGCACCATTAACACCTTTTGTTTTGCAAATTAATCACAGTCACTCAGTCAAACTCACCCCCCAGCCTGAAGTCACTTTTTCAGCTCAGGTCTGCACTAAAAAGTTTATCTAGCGGTGTGTTGTAAGGAATCGAATACATGTGCTTTCATAGAGCATAATTTGAAATATAGTGGAACCCCCAAATGTACTAGGTTAACCGTGCTGTCAATTACACAAATATGTGATATAACAAATACATATACTTGATGTATGTTCTTCTCACAACTATTTGTGTAAATTTATGATCAAATAAATTTTAGGTTTTGCAGACAATCTTATACATGTGAAAAAGTTGCATCATTGAGTCATGAGTGCAAGCTGCCAGAAATTTGGACACAGAATGTATACATTTGAAGAATCAGATGGTATAAACATAAAGAGCATATGTCTGTGTGTAGCAGGCAGAGACAGAGAGTCAGTGTCATTCAAGTGGAAGATACACATTTATTATATAAAATAAACAGATACACAAAAGGTACAAAACCATTTCGTGTGAACTGTTTCCGTGGAAAGTGCACTGTGGCATTGTTTTTATTTTTTTTTATAACAAAAGGTTGAACTTTACACATTACATCGTATAATATTTTTGGCACCCCTCAAGTAAGCAATATTTCATTTTTACTGCGTGACACATTTGTAATGCATATACCGCGGTAATATCATGCCAGTGTCCTTTTACCGATGTACGTAAATCAGTTTAACTTTTAGCTATAACTTTTACAACTGAATAAGGTCACACAGATTGTTGCAGACATCAACTGTATGTACTGTATTTATTATATCAAATACAACTGCTTGATTGTGATACGGAAATATACATACGCGAAGGTTTTCTTTATTGTGCCGTAATATATTTCGACTGCAATCTGTTTCTGAGTAATTAGCCCTTTTCTGTGCTCCAAACATGTAACGTGTGAACTGTTTCCGTGAGAAGTTTACTTTGACATCTCATAATCCCATACATGATTGCACATACGTCCGGAGTAATTTATAGTCTTTTGCGTGCTCATAAACTACACAATCTTTTTCGCACGTAGCGATGTCAGTGTGTATACTTGCAAAGTGCATTGTGTCATCTCATAACAGATGGACATAGTAATCAGTAGTTTTTTTTGTGCTCATAACTACGCAATGTTTCACATATAACGTACGAAGCAGAGCATGTGAGCGGAGCGGAGCGGGGAAAATTTCCGCTCCTGGCTCACGAGGCTGTTGGCTCCGCGCACTCCTCTGCTCTAATTCGCACTAAGCTGCTCCGCTCAACACTGCTCCTCGCTCCACTAAAATGTCCTCCCGCTCCAGTCAAATCGCTCCACGCTCGATCCAATTTAAAACAGGAACAAATAATCTGCATGCCTAACAAATGTCACCTTAAACCGAAGCCTTATGTCATAAAGAAATATGAGCAACGGCAACATTGCCAGTCAGAACAGAAAATATTTATTTTTAAGCAACCTACCGCCAACAACGGACAGGTTTGGAAATGGCATTCCACACAAAAATAGGCTTAAAAATAAAGGAATCAGTGGGTTTAATAGCCTAAAGAATATACAAAAACGTTTTAAATTGCTCAATTTTTTTCTGTTGATGCAGCACGTCTCTAAAATAAAATGTAAAATAAAACGTGAAATAAAAAAAAAATCTTATTAGACCTACTTTGAATGACAAAACGAATTTATTTGATTACCAATATTTACTTTATATGCTTTTATACTTTAATTTACTTTATAGACTTGATATGCTACAACCATATAAAACTTGCACGCGTTTTGCTCTGGCTTCCGCTTGTTCGCATAGCACACTCATGTTTCTGAGAAAAGTGATTCCAAAGTGAATCTTTACTCACTGAAACAGTTTCACCACATTGTTGTTCTTGCTGTACATTCTTGTCATCTATACGTTTGATAAGAATAGTACACTTGTATGATTTATCAGTTTCCTTTCTGAAATACTTTGCGAATTCCATCTCGGCCAATTTGTGTAACAGTCTTGATAATTGTACAGATAAATTCTGGGTAGATTTGGGCACGCCTCAGAATTGTAGTGTGAGCGGTATCTGAGCGAAATTGGAGCGAGACAAAGCGACCACTCCAGCCTTAATTAGAAAACCCGCTCCGCGCTCTGACCAAATTCTGCCCGCTCCGCTCCTCGCTCACGCTCCGCTCCGCTCACATGCTCTGGTACGAAGTATCCCTGCAAGGTGCACTGTGCCATTTTTTAACAGGCTAAATGTGTGTTTTAGCACATACCTTTATTGTGTTCCGTAAAATACTTCGACTTAACTTGGACTAAAATACTTCGACTTAACGGTCTTTACACATTCTAAGTTGCAAGTTCCATTTTTTTTTCATTACTTATAAAAATGTTTTGTCTGTTGGCACATTTATAATGCATATACCGCACTAATGTCATGCCAGGGTAATTATAACGATATAAATTAATTAATTTGTCTTTTAGCCCTGATCAAAATTTAAAAAAAAAGAAAAATACATTAACACCGATTGTTACAGACAGTAAGCAGATGCATTTATTTATTCTTTCAAATACTTTAGATAAACTGAAATCGCCATTACTAAATCAAGAAAAATGGGGATTAAATTGTAGGCCCTATTTCAAATTACGATTATAATATACATTTATTTTACAATTCCTTAAACCACACTGTTACAAAGACGTTTCTGAGGAGAACCGAGGTTGAAACCGTGAAACTTGCTTTCATTTGCAAAACAATAGCTGCTGATTGGCGCTAATGAGGGCGCGGGCAGTTCGTGTGGGGAGTGAGGGGGGGGCTCCACCAGATGTGCGTCCGAGATTTTTCGTAGGCTTTAGGGATTCTAGTAACAGCGATATTTTACGATTACTCAAACCACAGTATAATAGAAACGTCTCTCTGCAGACCTAAGGTTAGAGACGTGAAACTACATTTCATATGCAAAACAATATGTGTTCATTGGCCCTCATAAAACGACGACTAGCTTGTGCGGGCGGGGGGGGGGGGGGGGGGGGGACATCAGGTGCCAAGAAGTCTCGTAGGCTTGCCGAAACGTAGGCTCCTACTAACCTGGCGCCAGGCTTCTCCACAGTCTGACCTTTAATTACTTACAGCACTCACTTCAAAGCTCTTCTAATCAACAATCACCCTTAACCCTCTGAAGTCTGACGCCTATCACCGATGTTTCAAGTCCTGTAACATACCTTCACATTTTAACACTGTGGAGTCGGCCATCTCACCAGCAAAATAAAACCAAAATTCCACCAAACGTTTACAAATCTCTACTACATATATATATACAAACACAGACACAAACACACACACTGTAAATATTTCACATGATATACTACACATTAAATACTAAATACCGTTTATCAAATGTACCGCTAACTACACCTGCTGGCCAAACCAGTTCCATGCCCATTTCAATAAAACAGCTATATCTCTGGCATGCTTCATCCAATCCTCTCAAAATTTGACTCACTCCTGCAGCACTGGACTACAGAAAGACCATCTAAGTTTGGTGGTGATCAGTCAAACGGGGGCACTACAGCCAATGTATTATGTCTAAGAGCCACTTTTGCAGATTCAGCTGAATTGTCCTTCTTTCTCATAAAACCTTCAAAGAATTGTTACCTTTCCCTTCACCTTAGTCCATATTTTTAATTTCCTTTCATTTTTTACCAATTTGCCTCATACAACATTATCAGACTTCATTTACAAATGAGAAGGTCAGAAAGTATTTAATATCATTTCAAAAATGGAGCGCTGACTCCAACTGCTGGCCACACCATTTCCATTCCCATTTCATTCAAACAGCTAAATCTCAGGCATGCTTCATCTGATCCTTACAAAATTTGATTCACTTCTGTATGACTGGACTACAGACAAATCTTCCAAGTTTGGTGGCGATCAGTCAATCTGGAGCAGTGCAGCCACTGTCCTAGTATGTCTATTACCTACCTTCGGTAATTCAGCTGAAATATCCTTCATAATAGTTTCAAGTAATTAACTTTCCCTTCACCTCAGTCCATATTTTTAAGCTCTTTTCATTTTTATGCTGTTTGATTTATAGAAAATTATCAGATTTTATTTATAAGCCAGGCAGTATATATTGCAGATTTTTGGCTTTTTTGTATTAAATTGGCCAGTAGGTGGAGATGGTGCTCTATTTATATTGCAGTTTTTTGGATTTTTTTTATACATTAGCCAGCAGGTGTAGTTCGTCCTGTATTTCATTAATAGCATTAAATTCTTTCAGGGCTTCTTATGTCTAGAAGAATACTTTACAAATGCAGTAAGCCACTGTTGTTTTTTTTAATATACAAGACAGCATGTGTTCACTGAGGTACTATAAAGTAAGCTTAACTTGTATGATCTAGACTTAAAATATTAGGTATGCAGGTGCCTATTTCTACCGTCTACTTAGACCATCTGACACAAAAAACAAATTCTTTTGGGCTGAGGCACTTCAGCAAATGGTTATATATTATATCTTATATTGTTGTACTATGGCTGCTTCTGCTAATGGCAGTAGTCAAACTGCCACACCAGGGACTGCATGCTACCAATTATCAAATGTAGCGCTAACTCCACCTGCTGGCCTCACTATTTCCATACCGAATTCATTAAGTCTGCTAAACCTCATTCATACTTCATCGAAATCTCACAAAATTTGACTCACTTCTGTAGCACTGGACTATGAATAGACCATCTAACTTTGGTGACATTCGGTTAAATGGGGGCGCTTCTGCCACTGTCAAAATATATTAATAGTTAATGCAGCTGAAATTTATTTTTCATCAAACCTTCAAAGATTATTGACATTTTCATTTCATTTCACTTTTAGAAATGTATCAAAGTTCAGAGATACTTCAGGCTGTGTACAGTGCAACAATTGCAATTTCTTCCAACATCTAGTCACCACATGTCACTTCTGTTTCTCATCTACCATATTCCCTTTATCGTACCTTAATCAACATATCAAAGTCAATGTTCAAAATGTCAGATATTATCTTATCATAGAAGCATTTCCTACTTTCTGACTATTTAAATGCATTGGCCATCAGTTACAGTCCGTACTTCATTTCAAATTTAGCCACTGTCCTAATACTGTATGTCTAAGACCAACCTTGGTTAATGCAGCTGACATCTCCTTATTATTTTTTTAAACATTTAAATATTATTCAACTTTCCTTTCTTCAAAGTCCATATTTTTAATCTGCTTATAGAATCATGCCATTTCACTTTTAGAAATCTATCAAACTTCAATGTTACTTTAGCCTGTGTACACTGCAGCAATTGCAATATTTCTCCAACAGCTAGTCACCACATTTCCCTTCGGTTTCTCATCTACCATTTTCCTTTATCTTACCTTGATAAACATTTCCACAATAATGTTTTAATGTTAGCTATCATCTCATAGTAGCATTTCGTATTTTCTGACTATTTAAATGCATTGGCCATCAGTTACAGTCTATACTTCTTTTACAATTTAGCCACTGTCCTAATATGTCTAACAACCTTGGTTAATGCAGCTGACATCTCCTTATTGTTTATTTAAACATTTAAATATTAATCGCCTTTCCCTTCATCTAAGTCCATATTTTTAATCTGCTTATAAATTCCTGCCATTTGACTTTTAGAAATCTATCAAACTTCAATGTTACTTCAGCCTGTGTACACTGCAGCAATTGCAATATTTCTCCAACAGCTAGTCACCACATTTCCCTTCTGTTTCTCATCTACCTTTTTCCCTTTATCGTACCTTGATAAACATTTCCAAATGTAATGTTTAAATGTTAGATATCATCTCATAGTAGCATTTCATATTTTCTACCAATTTAAATGCATAGCTCATCAATTACAGTACAGTCTGTACTTCATTTACAAATAAAAGGTGAACTTCTAATTTTATGCCATTAACTTCTTTCCTCTTCATTGCTTCTTTCCATTAGCTTTGGACCCGATTGTCACTGCTTGCAGTTATCTTTATTATTATTTTTCTGCCCTAAAACTGAATGCCCAGCCTAAACCGTAAGTCCTAGGCCTACCAAATTTGGTACGATGATTGGAATTCCTACCCACTACTCAGGTTTTCTGACCCGTCCGAATCAGCCAGAGGGGGGCGCCGTAGCGCCCCATAACACGTTTTGGACGATATCTCCTGTCCTGTTTGTCCTACCTTCAAAATTCTTTTTTCTCCTGATACAGACAGCCATGCCCTACCAAAAAGTCAATGGGACCATGAAGCTCCGCCTACTTAGATTTTTTGCTAATTTGCATAATCTGCAAATCATACTTTTTTCTTAAAGTCCTGGCTTGTCCTACCAAATCAGACAAATGAGGTGTCAGACGAATCAGAATTTTCAGCTGATCAAGAATCATCAACAAAATCCAGACATTTTTATATCCTATGGCCATTAGCCACACCCAAACAATGTCCAAATTTGGCCAATTTTGGTCTGATGGCTATAACTTGGCCGTGCCTTGGCCTACCTTGACCAAATTTGAAATGCTTCCTCCCTACACCATTCTGGGGACACGGTCCGAAGCGGGCCGCATTTCGTCAATAGGGGGCGCTACAACTAAAAACTGGCAATATCTCCTGACTGCCTTTGCCAATCTAACTGAAATTTGGCAGATATGTACTAGCACCCAGCCTGTGGTCAGTCACATACAATGACAGTCATCATTCCTTAAATAGTGGCCGCCATCGGCCAATCAAAATCAAGCAGGCATTTGACAGGCTTATAAATGACCAATCTATACCAAATTTTTGTGGTATATTTGTCCTCTGACCCGCAGCCCACCATGCAAAGGACACCTCACTCGGCCAGATGCGGGCGCTACAGTGACAACTTTTGCATTTCTGCCTATTTCTCGAGAAGGGTGAAGTCTACAATCGACATTTATTGCCAGGTCAATTCAGTACGACATGCCAAATCAAACAACATGTAGAACTTGCTTCTGCATCTTTGCGTTTTTGCATAATTCATATTGGTCTGAAAACAAGACATTTCGTTAACCTCCTAGGATTTTCACCAAACCTACACAAATCTGGTATCATTTAAATCAGGAGACAGTCATAATAAATAATTCATAAAAAAATCATAAACTTTGCATGAGGTATAGTCACCAGCCACACACAAACCATACAGGTGCCATGCCCAATTCAATCCGACAGCTATATCTCAGGCATGCTACAGCCAATCATTACCAAATTTCTCTCACTAATGCAGTGCTATACCACCGAGCGACCCTCCAAATTTTGTGTCGATCAGTCAAACGGGAGCGCTACGGCCACTGTTTATATCTTACTAAGACCAACCTAGGCCAATTCAGCTATTCTGAGTTACCAGATCAGTTATGAAAGTGCCTACTGATCTCACTGATCTTACCATCAGAAGCGGGTGGCTCAGTGGGCTAAACCTGTGTGCTTGTAATCAGAGGGTCACCGGTTCGAACCCAGCTTCAGTTGGTACTTGAGCTAGGCAGCCCGATGTGCACAGCATGTTCTCTGTAAAGCAAGCTGGGGAGACATATAGGCATTTTCCCCATGATGGTCAATGAAGCTTCTATTTTTGTTATTAACCCAGCCATTCAGACGGGCTTAGGCACTCCTCCGGCGGGTTCGATTATAATTATTTTTCTTCCCTAAAACTGAATGCCCAGCCTAAACCGTAAGTCCTAGGCCGTCCAAATTTGGCAGTAAGATTCCTATTGCTATCCACTACTGAGCCTCTCTGACCTATCCCAGTCAGTCAGAGGGGGGCACCGTTGCACCCCACAACACGTTTTGGTCGATATCTCCTGTCCTACTTGTCCTACACTTAAATTTTATTGGCAGTCAAATTTACTATCTTGTACCAAATCCAGGAACATATATAGTCATATCGCATTAGACCTATGCCAAAATTTCCATCATTTTATGGCTGACTAATTCTGTCTGACTTTCTACTACCATGGCCGCCAGATCTCTGCCCTTATTCCTCTACTGTCCTACCAGTCCGATTGTCCTACGCTTTGGACCCTTTAGTAACTGCTTGCAGTTTCTAGTTATTAAGGGTCCAAAGCATGAAATGCTTATGGACCATTATTGTTTTTCTTAGGATTATTATTAAGGGTCCAAAGGACGAAGTCCTTATGGACCATTATTGTTTTTCTTAGGATTATTAAGGGTCCAAAGCATGAAATGCTATGGAACCTTATTGTTTTTCTTAGGATTATTAAGGGTCCAAAGCATGAAATGCTTATGGACCATTATTGTTTTTCTTAGGATTTTTCTCTTTTATTATTATTAAGGGTCCAAAGCATGAAATGCTATGGAACCTTATTGTTTTTCTTAGTATTATTAAGGGTCCAAAGCATGAAATGCTTATGGACCATTATTGTTTTTCTTAGGATTATTATTAAGGGTCCAAAGGACGAAGTCCTTATGGACCATTATTGTTTTTCTTAGGATTTTTCTCTTTTATAATTATTATTTTTCTGCCGTAAAACTGAATGCCCAGCCTAAACCGTAAGTCCTAGGCCGACCAAATTTGGTAGGATGATTGCAATTCCTACCCACTACTCAGCGTGTCCGACCCGTCCGACTCAGCCAAAGGGGGGCGCCGTAGCGCCCCCCAACGCGTTTTGGACGATATCTCCTGTCCTGTTTGTCCTACGTTCGAAATTCTTTTTTCTACTGATGCAGACAGCCATGCCCTACCAAAAAGTCAATGGGACCATGAAGCTCCGCCTACTTAGATTTTTTGCTAATTTGCATAATTTGCAAATCATACTTTTTCCTTACAGTCAAAGCTTGTCCTACCAAATCAGACAAATGAGGTGTCAGACGAATCAGAATTCTCAGCTGATCAAGAATCATTAACAAAATTCAGACATTTTTATATCCTACGGCCATTAGCCATGCCCAAACAATATCCAAATTTGGCCCGTTTTGGTCTAACGGCTATAACTTGGCCATGCCTTGGCCTACCTTGACCAAATTTGAAATGCTACCTCCCTACACCATTCTGGGGACACGGTCCAAGGCGGGCTGCATTTCGTCCATAGGGGGCGCTACAACTAAAAACTGGCAATATCTCCTGACTGCCTTGGCCAATCAAACTGAAATTTGGCAGATATGTACTAGGGCCCAGCCTGAGGTCAGTCACATACAATGGCAGTCATTATTGCTTAAAGAGTGGCCGCCATTAGCCAATCAAAAGCGAGCAGCCATTTGACAGGCTTATCAATGACCAATCAAGACCAAATTTTGGTGGTATATTTGGCCTACGACCCGCAGCCCACTATACAAAGGACACCTCACTGAGCCACATGGGGGCGCTACAGTGCCCTGATTTACATTTCTGCCTATATCTGCAGAACTGTCATGCCTACAGTTGAAATTTATTGCCAGTCTAATCCACTATGTCATGCCAAATCAAACAACATATAGAGCTTTTCTCTTCATCTTTGCGTTTTTGCACAATTTATATTTTTATAAAAACAGGCTTTTTCATTCATCTCCTAGTATTTTCGGCCAATCTACATAAGTCTGTTGTCATTATAATCAGGAGACAGTCCTTTTAAAGATTTACAGAAAAAACAAACTTTCGGTAAGGTATGGCCACCAGGGACACCCTGACTGTACTGGTGCCTCGCCCATTTCAATCAGACAGCTATATCTCAGGCATGTCTCACCAAATCATCACCAAACTTAAATCCATAATGTAAGACATTACTGCGGAAGGGCCCTCCAAATTTTGTGCCGATCGGTCAAACAGGGGCGCTACAGCAACATAACATGTCTGTGTAAACCTGCAAAATCAGTTCATCTTACATTTATCTAATTGTTGATCCAGTGACATTTCACTGGTTAAAATCATTTGTCCAGCAATTTCAGTGATTCATGCCAAATCAAGATATATGCAATGTCGCATGATAGTCATTTGCATTCCCTTGTCATATTTAAAAACTTAATAAATAACATATTACTATCACTACTGCAATGTCCAGCCGAAGTAGGTCATTCTGGTAGTAGATCAATCAGGACACTGCCCTTATGTATAATTTATAAAGATAACTTCACCTGCCTGTACAGTATGGCCACCAACCACACTGAACCTACAGCATTTCCATGCTCATTTCAATCAAACAGCTAAATCTGAGGCATTCTTCATCCAATCCTCATCAAATTTGACCGGCTAATGTAGTAAGGGACCTCAGACAGACCCTCCAATTTTGGTGCCAATCGGTCAAACGGGGGCGCTACAGCCACTGTCCATATATGTCTAAGACCCACCTTAGCAAATTCAGCTGAAATGTCCTTATTTCTCATAAAACCTTGAAAGAATTCTTACCTTTCCCTTCACCTTAGTCCATATTTTTTATTCACTTTCATTTTTCACCCATTTGCCTCATAGAACATTATCAGACTTAATTTACACATAAGAAGGCCTGAAAGTATTCAATATAATTTCTAAAATGGAGCGCTGACTCCACCTGCTGGCCACACTATTTCCATGCCCATTTCATTCAAATAGCTATATCTCTGGCATGCTTCATCCAATCCTCACAAAATTTGACGCACATCTGTGTTACTAGACTTCAGAAAGACCTTCCAAGTTTGGAGGCAATAGGTCAAACGGGGGCCCTACAGCCACTGTCTTAATCTGTCTAAGACTAACCTTTGTTAATGCAGCTGAAATCTGCTTATTGTTTATTTAAAAATTAAAATATTAATCACCTTTCCCTTCATCTAAGTCCATATTTTTAATCTGCTTATATTTTCCTGCCATTTGACTTTTACAAATCTTTCAAACTTCAATCTTTCTTCAGGCTGTGTACACTGCAGCAATTACAATTTTATAATAAATTGGCCAGCAGGTGGAGTCAGCGCTCCATTTCAATAATGCCTTCAATACTTTTAGCCTTTCTCCTGTCTAAATGTATAACCTAGAATACGATACAGCATGATATTACTGCTGTTACATGTGACACTACGCAACTCAGCACTTTGTTAAGAATATGCAACACAGCCTATGTTTACACAGGCAGTATAAAAAAGCAACTCTGTAATATCTAGACTTACCAGACCAGGTATGAAGGTCCCTAAATCTACCAACTAGTCAGGCCATCTGACCCAAACCATGCATTCAGTCAGGCTAAGGCACTCCACCACAGGGTTCTACATTCTGTCCTACATTTGCTGACCTGTTAGACCGATACTAACTAATCTATATCCTGATTTCTACCTACTACTGAGACCATCTGACCAAAACAATGCATTCAGTCAGGTTCAGGCACTCCACCACAGGGTTCTACATTCTGTCCTACATTTGCTGACCTGTTAGACCGATACTAACTAATCTATATCCTGATTTCTACCTACTACCGAGACCATCTGACCAAAACAATGCATTCAGTCAGGTTCAGGCACTCCACCACAGGGTTCTACATTCTGTCCTACATTTGCTGACCTGTTAGACCGATACTAACTAATCTATATCCTGATTTCTACCTACTACCGAGACCATCTGACCAAAACAATGCATTCAGTCAGGTTCAGGCACTACACCACAGGGTTCTACATTCTGTCCTACATTTGCTGACCTGTTAGACCGATACTAACTAATCTATATCCTGATTTCTACCTACTACTCAGACCATCTGACCAAAACAATGCATTCAGTCAGGTTCAGGCACTACACCACAGGGTTCTACATTCTGTCCTACATTTCTTGACCTGTTAGACCAACACTCAACAATCTCCATCCTGATTTCTACCTTCTACTCAAACCATCTGACCCAAACAAGTTCTGTTCTGTCTGACATCTGCTGACCTGTATTTCTGTCTGACTTGTTAGTACCCTCCTCTACGGTTTGCTCTACATCTCCTGTCACATTAGAGCTACGTTAAATCTCCATCCTGTTATGGCAGTCAAATTCTGTATGACTTTCTACTTTCCTGGTCACCAGTCCCCTGCCGTTATTGCTCTATTACTTGTCCTACCTGTCCTACCTGTCCTACTTGTCATACCCTTTGGACCCTTCAGTAACTGCCTGCAGTTTCTAGTTATTAAGGGTCCAAAGGACGAAGTCCTTATGCACCATTATTGTTTTTCTTAGGATTATTATTATTAAGGGTCCAAAGGACGAAGTCCTTATGGACCATTATTGTTTTTCTTAGGATTATTATTATTAAGGGTCCAAAGGACGAAGTCCTTATGGACCATTATTGTTTTTCTTAGGATTATTATTATTATTAACGGTCCAAAGCACGTAGTGCTATGGAACCTTATTGTTTTTGTTAGGATTATTATTATTTTTATTATTATTTTTTTTTTTATTATTTTTCTTCCCTAAAACTGAATGCCCAGCCTAAACCGTAAGTCCTAGGCCGACCAAATTTGGTAGGATGATTGGTATTCTGACCCACTACTCAGGTTGTCCGACCCGTCCGACTCAGCCAGAGGGGGGCGCCGTAGCGCCCCCCAACACGTTTCAGTCAATATCTCCTGTCCTGTTTGTCCTACAACCGAAATTCTTTTTTCTGCTGATACAGACAGCCATGCCCTGCCAAAAAGTCAATGGGACCATGAAGCTCCGCCTACTTAGATTTTTTGCTAATTTGCATATTTTGCAAATCATACTTTTTTCTTACAGTCCTAGCTTGTCCTACCAAATCAGACAAATGAGGTGTCAAACGAATCAGAACTCTGAGCTGATCAAGAATCATCCACAAATTTCAGACATTTCTATGTCCTACGGCCATTAGCCTAGCCCAAACAATATCTAAATTTGACACATTGTGGTCTGACTACTATAACTTGGCCGTGCCTTGGCCTACCTTGACCAAATTTGAAATCCTACCTCCCTACACCATTTTGGGGGCAAGGTCCAAGGCGGGCCGCATTTCGTCCATAGGGGGCGCTACAACTAAAAACTGCCAATATCTTCTGACTGCCTCGGCCAATCCAACTGAAATTTGGAAGGTATGTACTAGGACGCAGCCTGAGGTCAGTCACGTACAATGGCAGTCATGAGTCCTGAAACAGTGGCCGCCATCGGCCAATCAAAATCAAGCAGCAATTTGACTGGCTTAATGATGACCAATCTAAATCAAATTTAGCTGGTACATTTGTCCTCTGACCCTCAGCCTACCCTGTAAACAGTGGCTATGGCCACTGTTTTTATATTACTGACCAACCAAGGCCAATTCAGCTCAAATGAGTTACCAGATCAGGTAGGAAGGTGTCAACTGATCTCACCTGCTTTAACCACAGCAACGGGTGGCTCAGTGGGCTAAACTTGTATGCTTGTAATCAGAGGGTCGCAGGTTCGAACCCAGCTTCGGTGGGCACTCGAGCTAGGCAGCCCGATGTGCACAGCATACCCTCCGTGAAGTGAGCAGGGGAGACGTGAAGGCGTTTTCCCCACGATGATAAATAAAGCTTATATTATTGTTAATTTAGACGTGCTCAGGCACTACTACAGAGGGTTGAACAATAATTATTTTTCTTCCCTAAAACTGAATGCCCAGCCTAAACCGTAAGTCCTAGACTGACCAAATTTGGCAACAAGATTCCTATTACTACCCACTACTCAGTCCCACTGACCCGTCCCAGTCAGTCAGATGGGGGCGCTACAGCACCCCGATTTGCATTTCTGCCTATTTCTCCAGACCTGTCAAGCCTACAGTTGAAATTTATTGCCAGTCCAATTCACTATGTCCTGACGAATCAAACTGCATATAGATCTTGGTTCTACATCTTTGCCTTCTTGCATGATTTACAGATGTTTTGAAAACAGGTTTTTTTGTTAACCTCCTAGGATTTTCGACTAACATCCATAAATCTGGTGTCATTCAAATCAGTAGACAGTCCTTTTAAAGATTTACAGAAAAATCTTAAACTTTCGGTAAGATACAGCCACCAGCCACACCCTGACTGTACTGATGTCTTGCCCATTTCAATCAGCCAGCTATATCTCAGGGATGCTTCAGCCAATCATTACAAAATTTGGCTCACTGATGTAGGACTGAACCACAGAGAGACCCTCCAAACTTCGTGTCAATCGGTCAATCAGGAGTGCTACGCCACTGTCTATATACATCTAAGACCCACCTAGGCTCATTGAGGTACAATGAGTTTCCAGATCAGGTAGGAAGGTGTCCAGCGATCTCTCCAGTTTTACCAACAGCAGCGGGTGGCTCAGTGGGCTAAACTTGTATGCTTGTAATCAGAGGGTCGCAGGTTCGAACCCAGCTTAGGTGGGTCCTCGAGCTAGGCAGCCCGATGTGCACAGCATACCCTCCGTGAAGTGAGCTGGGAATACGTGAAGGCGTTTTCCCCACGATGATCAATGAAGCTTATATTATTGTTAATTTAGATGTGCTCAGGCACTACTCCAGAGGGTTGAACAATAATTATTTTTCTTCCCTAAAACTGAATGCCCAGCCTAAACCGTAAGTCCTAGACTGACCAAATTTGGCAACAAGATTCCTATTCCTACCCACTACTCAGTCCCACTGACCCGTCCCAGTCAGTCAGATGGGGGCGCTACAGCACCCCGATTTGCATTTCTGCCTATATCTCCAGACCTGTCAAGCCTACAGTTGAAATTTATTGCCAGTCCAATTCACTATGTCCTGACGAATCAAACTGCATATAGACCTTGGTTCTACATCTTTGCCTTCTTGCATGATTTACAGATGTTTTGAAAACAGGTTTTTTTGTTAACCTCCTAGGATTTTCGACTAACATCCATAAATCTGGTGTCATTCAAATCAGGAGACAGTCCTTTTAAAGATTTACAGAAAAATCTTAAACTTTCGGTAAGATACAGCCACCAGCCACACCCTGACTGTACTGATGTCTTGCCCATTTCAATCAGCCAGCTATATCTCAGGGATGCTTCATCCAATCATTACAAAATTTGGCTCACTGATGTAGGACTGAACCACAGAGAGACCCTCCAAACTTCGTGTCAATCGGTCAATCAGGAGCGCTACGCCACTGTCTATATACATCTAAGACCCACCTAGGCTCCTTGAGGTACAATGAGTTTCCAGATCAGGTAGGAAGGTGTCCAGCGATCTCTCCAGTTTTTCCAACAGCAGCGGGTGGCTCAGTGGGCTAAACTTGTATGCTTGTAATCAGAGGGTCGCAGGTTCGAACCCAGCTTAGGTGGGTCCTCGAGCTAGGCAGCCCGATGTGCACAGCATACCCTCCGTGAAGTGAGCTGGGGATACGTGAAGGCGTTTTCCACACGATGATCAATGAAGCTTATATTATTGTTAATTTAGACGTGCTCAGGCACTACTCCAGAGGGTTGAACAATAATTATTTTTCTTCCCTAAAACTGAATGCCCAGCCTAAACCGTAAGTCCTAGACTGACCAAATTTGGCAACAAGATTCCTATTCCTACCCACTACTCAGTCCCACTGACCCGTCCCAGTCAGTCAGATGGGGGCGCTACAGCACCCCGATTTGCATTTCTGCCTATATCTCCAGACCTGTCAAGCCTACAGTTGAAATTTATTGCGACTACAATTAACTATGTCATGACTAATCTAACAACATATATAACTTGGTTCTCCCTCTTTCTGTTTTTACATAAATTATATTTGTCTGAAAACAGCTTTTCTTGTTAACCTCCTTTGATTTTCAACAAACCTACATACATCTGTTGTCCTTCAAATCAGAAGATAGTCCTTTTAAAGATTTAGAGAAAAAAATGAAACTTTTGGTAAGGTATGGCCACCAGCCACACCCTGACTCTACTGGTGCCACGTCCATTTCAATCAGACAGCTATATCTCAGGGATGCTTCAGCCAATCATTACAAAATTTGGCTCACTGATGTAGGACTGAACCACAGAGAGACCCTCCAAACTTCGTGTCGATCGGTCAATCGGGAGCGCTACGCCACTGTCTATATACATCTAAGACCCACCTAGGCTCATTGAGCTAAAACGAGTTACCAGAAGGTGTCTACTGATCTCAGTCATCTTACCCACAGCAGCGGATGGCTCAGTGTGCTAATCCTGTGTGCCTGTAATCAGAGGATCGCCGGTTCGAACCCAGCTTAGTATTTTTGTATTTCAGCTAGGTATCCTGATGTGCACAGTGTACTCTCTGATGTTGACTGGCCTGTTACACCTGCACTAAAAGCATCTCCATCCTAATGTCTGCCTACTACTGAGACCGTCCAGCTCTGTCCTACATCTCCTATCCTGTTATGGCAGTCTAATTCTGTCTGACTTTCTACTACCCTGGCCGCCGGTTCACTGCCGTTATTCCTCTACTGTCCGACCAGTCCGATCGTCCTGCGCTTTGGACCCTTTCGTAACTGCCTGCAGTTTCTAGTTAAGGGTCCAAAGCACGTAGTGCTATGGAACCTTATTGTTTTTGTTAGGATTATTATTATTAAGGGTCCAAAGCACGTAGTGCTATGGAACCTTATTGTTTTTGTTAGGATTATTATTAAGGGTCCAAAGCACGTAGTGCTATGGAACCTTATTGTTTTTGTTAAGATTATTATTATTATTATTATTATTCCCTAAAACTGAATGCCCAGCCTAAACCGTAAGTCCTACGCTGACCAAATTTGGTAGGATGATTGGAATTCCTACCCACTACTCAGGTTGTCCGACCCGTCCGACTCAGCCAATGGGGGGCGCCGTAGCGCCCTCCAACACGTTTCGGTCGATATATCCTGTCCTGTTTGTCCTACAACCGAAATTCTTTTTTCTGCTGATAGAGACAGCCATGCCCTACCAAAAATTCATTGGGACCATGAAGCTCCGCCTACTTAGATTTTTTGCTAATTTGCATAATTTCCAAATCCTACTTTTTCCTTACAGTCCTAGCTTGTCCTACCAAATCAGACAAATGAGGTGTCAAACGAATCAGAACTCTGAGATGTTCAAGAATCATCCACAAATTTCAGACATTTCTATGTCCTACGGCCATTAGCCAAGCCCAAACAATATCCAAATTTTACTCGTTGTGGTCTGACTGCTATAAATTGCCTGTGCCTTGGCCTACCTTGATCAAATTTGAAATCTTACCTCCCTACACCATTCTGGGGACACGGTCCAAGGCGGGCCGCATTTCGTCCATAGGGGGCGCTACAACTAAAAACTGCCAATATCTTCTGACTGCCTTGGCCAATCCAACTGAAATTTGGAAGGTATGTACTAGGACGCAGCCTGAGGTCAGTCATGTACAATGGCAGTCATGAGTCCTGAAACAGTGGCCGCCATCGGCCAATCAAAATCAAGCAGCAATTTGACTGGCTAAATGATGACCAATCTAAATCAAATTTAGCTGGTACATTTGTCCTCTGACCCTCAGCCTACCCTGTAAACAGTGGCTACGGCCACTGTTTATATATTACTAAGACCAACCTAGGCCAATTCAGCTCAAATGAGTTAACAGATCAGGTAGGAAGGTGTCTACCGATCTCACCAGCTTTAACCACAGCAACGGGTGGCTCAGTGGGCTAAACTTGTATGCTTGTAATCAGAGGGTCGCAGGTTCGAACCCAGCTTTGGTGGGTACTCGAGCTAGGCAGCCTGATGTGCACAGCATACCCTCCGTGAAGTGAGCTGGGAAGACGTGAAGGCGTTTTCCCCATGAGCATCAATGTAGCTTCTATTATTGTTATTTCAGACGTGCTCAGGCACTACTCCAGAGGGTTGAACAATAATTATTTTTCTTCCCTAAAACTGAATGCCCAGCCTAAACCGTAAGTCCTAGACTGACCAAATTTGGCAACAAGATTCCTATTCCTACCCACTACTCAGTCCCACTGACCTGTCCCAGTCAGTCAGATGGGGGCGCTACAGCACCCCGATTTGCATTTCTGCCTATATCTCCAGACCAGTCAAGCCGACAGTTGAAATTTATTGCCAGTCCAATTCACTATGTCATGACGAATCCAACTGCATATAGAACTTGGTTCTCCATCTTTGGCTTCTTGCATGATTTATACTTGTTTGAAAACAGGTTATTTTGTTAACCTCTTAGGATTTTTGCCCAACATACATAAATCTGGTGCCATTCAAATCAGGAGACAGTCCTTTTAAAGATTTAGAGAAAAAACTTAAACTTTCGGTAAGATACAGCCACCAGCCACACCCTGACTGTACTGGTGTCTTGCCCATTTCAATCAGACAGATATATCTCAGGGCTGCTTCAGCGAATCATTACCAAATTTGGCTAACTGATGCAGGACTGGACCTCAGAGATACCCTCCAAATTTCGTGTCGATCGGTCAAATGGGTGTGCTACATCCACTGTCTATATGTGTCTAAGACTCACCTATGCTCATTGAGCTAAAATGAGTTACCAGATCAGGTAGGAAGGTGTCCAGCGATCTCACCAGTTTTGCCAACAGCAGCGGGTGGCTCAGTGGGCTAAACTTGTATGCTTGTAATCAGAGGGTCGCAGGTTCGAACCCAGCTTCGGTGGGTACTCGAGCTAGGCAGCCCGATGTGCACAGCATACCCTCCGTGAAGTCAGCTGGGGAGACGTGAAGGTGTTTTCCCCATGCTGGTCAATGAAGCTTATATTATTGTTAATTAAGACCTGCTCAGGCACTACTCCAGAGGGTTGAACAATAATTATTTTTCTTCCCTAAAACTGAATGCCCAGCCTAAACCGTAAGTCCTAGACTGACCAAATTTGGCAACAAGATTCCTATTCCTACCCACTACTCAGTCCCACTGACCCATCACAGTCAGTCAGATGGGGGCGCTACAGCACCCCGATTTGCATTTCTGCCTATATCTCCAGACCTGTCAAGCCTACAGTTGAAATTTATTGCCAGTCCAATTCACTATGTCATGATGAATCAAACTGCCTATAGAACTTGGTTCTACATCTTTGCCTTCTTGCATGATTTACAGATGTTTTGAAAACAGGTTTTTTTGTTAACCTCCTAGGATTTTCGACTAACATCCATAAATCTGGTGTCATTCAAATCAGGAGACAGTCCTTTTAAAGATTTACAGAAAAATCTTAAACTTTCGGTAAGATACAGCCACCAGCCACACCCTGACTGTACTGATGTCTTGCCAATTTCAATCAGCCAGCTATATCTCAGGGATGCTTCAGCCAATCATTACAAAATTTGGCTCACTGATGTAGGACTGTACCACAGAGAGACCCTCCAAACTTCGTGTCAATCGGTCAATCAGGAGCGCTACGCCACTGTCTATATACATCTAAGACCCACCTAGGCTCCTTGAGGTACAATGAGTTTCCAGATCAGGTAGGAAGGTGTCCAGCGATCTCTCCAGTTTTACCAACAGCAGCGGGTGGCTCAGTGGGCTAAACTTGTATGCTTGTAATCAGAGGGTCGCAGGTTCGAACCCAGCTTAGGTGGGTCCTCGAGCTAGGCAGCCCGATGTGCACAGCATACCCTCCGTGAAGTGAGCTGGGGATACGTGAAGGCGTTTTCCCCACGATGATCAATGAAGCTTATATTATTGTTAATTTAGACGTGCTCAGGCACTACTCCAGAGGGTTGAACAATAATTATTTTTCTTCCCTAAAACTGAATGCCCAGCCTAAACCGTAAGTCCTAGACTGACCAAATTTGGCAACAAGATTCCTATTCCTACCCACTACTCAGTCCCACTGACCCGTCCCAGTCAGTCAGATGGGGGCGCTACAGCACCCCGATTTGCATTTCTGCCTATATCTCCAGACCTGTCAAGCCTACAGTTGAAATTTATTGCCAGTCCAATTCACTATGTCCTGACAAATCAAACTGCATATAGATCTTGGTTCTACATCTTTGCCTTCTTGCATGATTTACAGATGTTTTGAAAACAGGTTTTTTTGTTAACCTCCTAGGATTTTCGACTAACATCCATAAATCTGGTGTCATTCAAATCAGGAGACAGTCCTTTTAAAGATTTACAGAAAAATCTTAAACTTTCGGTAAGATACAGCCACCAGCCACACCCTGACTGTACTGATGTCTTGCCAATTTCAATCAGCCAGCTATATCTCAGGGATGCTTCAGCCAATCATTACAAAATTTGGCTCACTGATGTAGGACTGTACCACAGAGAGACCCTCCAAACTTCGTGTCAATCGGTCAATCAGGAGCGCTACGCCACTGTCTATATACATCTAAGACCCACCTAGGCTCCTTGAGGTACAATGAGTTTCCAGATCAGGTAGGAAGGTGTCCAGCGATCTCTCCAGTTTTACCAACAGCAGCGGGTGGCTCAGTGGGCTAAACTTGTATGCTTGTAATCAGAGGGTCGCAGGTTCGAACCCAGCTTAGGTGGGTCCTCGAGCTAGGCAGCCCGATGTGCACAGCATACCCTCCGTGAAGTGAGCTGGGGATACGTGAAGGCGTTTTCCCCACGATGATCAATGAAGCTTATATTATTGTTAATTTAGACGTGCTAAGGCACTACTGCAGAGGGTTGAACAATAATTATTTTTCTTCCCTAAAACTGAATGCCCAGCCTAAACCGTAAGTCCTAGACTGACCAAATTTGGCAACAAGATTCCTATTCCTACCCACTACTCAGTCCCATTGACCCATCACAGTCAGTCAGATGGGGGCGCTACAGCACCCCGATTTGCATTTCTGCCTATATCTCCAGACCTGTCAAGCCTACAGTTGAAATTTATTGCGACTACAATTAACTATGTCATGACTAATCTAACAACATATATAACTTGGTTCTACCTCTTTCTGTTTTTACATAAATTATATTTGTCTGAAAACAGCTTTTCTTGTTAACCTCCTTTGATTTTCAACAAACCTACATAAATCTGTTGTCCTTCAAATCAGAAGATAGTCCTTTTAAAGATTTAGAGAAAAAAATGAAACTTTTGGTAAGGTATGGCCACCAGCCACACCCTGACTCTACTGGTGCCACGTCCATTTCAATCAGACAGCTATATATCATGCACTCTTCAGCCAATCATTTCCAAATATCTATCTCGGATGAAAGGCTGTACCTCAGAGAGACCTTCCAATTTTCGTGTCAATAGGTCAAACGGGAGCGCTATAGCCACTGTCCATATATGTCTAAACCTCACCTAGTCTAATTCAGCTATAATGAGTTACCAGATCAGGTAGGAAGGTGTCTACTGATCTCACTCATCTTACCCACAGGAGCGGATGGCTCAATGTGCTAATCCTGTGTGCCTGTAATCAGAGGGTCGCCGGTTCGAACCCAGCTTAGGATGCTATTTCAGCTAGGTATCCTGATGTGCACAGTGTACTCTCTGATGTTGACTGGCCTGTTACACCTGCACA